>NC_046354.1:5297281-5608670 GCF_000738735.6 Corvus cornix cornix
GTTTGGGTAAAGCCCTAAAAGCAAATGGTATTTCAGATTATATTTGCTTTATTGCCAAGGTGCCTTAGGTGCTTGAACCTTATGAAAAGAATCAGAGGTTCCTCAGAAAAAAAATTGCCAATTTCAAAGCAGATTTTCAAATCTCCTTTTCAAGATCCTATGAAAACTCTTACATTTTAAGGATACTTTAACCTTGATCTAATGCTCAGAAACATCCCAGGAACTCTTGACACCCCTGGTCCTTGATCCATAACCCTTCCTTCTTCAACAGTCAGAGAAAGCCCAGGTTCCTCTGGCTCCTCCTCGCGCTTCTCCCCTGCTGCTCTCGCCCGTGATTCTCTGATTCTGTCTTCTCTCTCATCAGATTTAGCCCCAGTAGCCCAGGCTCCCCTGGAGGAGAGCTGGTGTTTTCACAATTCCTCCTCTTTCTGTTCCTCTGTTTTAGCATCATCTCAGGCTCCTCATGAAAGTGAAGTTACACAGAAGTCAGAGATCAGCTGGACTCAGGGCTTAGCTTGTGCGTGGAGCTGGGATTCAGCCGAGGAAAAGGAATAATGGGAAGGGGGAAGACAGCTCTCAAAATGGGTGGATGAAGCACACATTTCCCGTGGACAACAAGGACAAATGTGCCTGGTTTCACTGCTGTGGAGCCCTGCAAATCCAGGTTGCTGGGTCCACTTGAGCCCCGAGTACCTCAGTCCTCTGCACACACCCACACCAGGTGGAGGCCTGTGAGTGAAAAACAAGAGCAGGGTGGCACGGGAGGGTCCTGAGGACAGCAGAGCAATCACCCAAGCCACCCCAGCACCCAGCCAGGCTGTGTCCCACAGGGCATTTCCGCACCGGCTCATCTCTGCTCTGGACACCAAACGTGTCCCCCAGGGCATCCGAGGGGGTGCTGTGGTTAGGGCACAGATGAGGGTACAGGGGCTGCTCCTGCTCACTCCCTGTGTGGTCTGGGTCAAGTTATTTTCCCTGCCAGTGCCTGTCCAGCAATGAGAGTGGGCCCTCAGGTGCGCCCTGTTAGTCGTTTGTTTTTACAGTGAGCTGCTCAGGAAGGTGTTGTGAGTGCAGTTAGTTCTCATGCTCAGGGGATGCCCAGAGACCAGATTCTCCACACTCAGCTGCCTTTGAAGAGGCAGTGGGAGAGGGGCCCTCAGTGGCCATGCACCAGTCTGTGCCCCCTCTGGCCCCCTCCACCTCCAGAGACAGGAGAGGCTGCGTGAGCAGGCACAGTCCCAGCCCAGGCACTCACCAGGCTTTCCCTCCAAAGAAATCCTGCAGAGAGAGAGGTGTTCAGAGCTGGGCCTCACACAGGCAGGGAGCAGCCCAGAGTTAAGTATGTCTCCTCTTTGTTTCTTTCCTTTTTTTCCTTCTTCTTTTCTTTCTCTCTTTTTGGCAGCAGGAAGATTGTTTAAAGTTGCTAATAAATTCCAGTTAATGAAGCCTGAAAAGCCAGAGTTGGGAGCCAAGAGAAACAAGAGCAATCAGTACAGAAGGAATAGAAAGAGATCTTGAAAGCCGGCCTGGGAATAATAACATGTTGAAATGTGTTCGCCGGCAAGGGCTTTGTTACCGCGCTTTGAATCCAAGCACGAGCGCTCGGTGCCAAGAGGAGAAACTGCAGCCAAAGGCAGGTGTTCATTGCCATTCACCTCTTGCTTCGGGGCACAGCGGCAAGATCAGACCCCTTCCCAGCCACTGGCTCTTTCACCTGCCTCTTCTCGGGCCCCACGGGCAGAGGGACTCACCGTCACGGGGAGTGCCGTCGAGGCGGCGCAGCAGGCTCAGGACCACACGCTCAGGACCTGCCGTGGCCCTCTCTGCCAGGCTGGGGGACCAAGAAAGAGCACAAAAGCAAAATGAAACAAAATGCAGGCATGTATGCTGGGAATGTGAATGCAGCAGCCCTGTTCTCCCTTGCACCTGTGAGGGAACCCCCTTCTCACTCCTGTTCCCATGCGGGTCCAGAGACCAGTGGAGCCACCACAGCTCACGGGGCACCAGCGCTGTTCCTGGGTGCCCTTACCTGCTCTTAGAGCACCCCCACCCCCCGTATCAGCTCCCAGGCATCTGGAACATCCCCCTCTGGGGGGGTAGTCCAGCACAGGGTCTCTCTCCAAGGCACTGCCACTCTGGTAGGAGGCAGCACTGCAGTGTTGCTGGCTGTGGGGCACAACTCCTTCGGGAGTGACAGCTCTTCCGTGGAAGGGGTGCTGGCATTTCTGGGCAGTGCTCATGTGTGCTGGCACCGTGGTGAGAAGCTGTTTCTGGAGCAGTGCAATAACGTGTCTGGAGTAGGGGACTTCTGAGACAGCAGCTTTGGTGGGTTTCCATGGCACAGCAGGCTGGAGAGGTCTCTTATAAAGACATAAATGCTTGTAGGGCCATGACCTTGCTTTGCCACGCTGGGGTTTGGAGGCAGAATCACTGCTCCCTTGGTAGTCACCTTGCCTGGCACAGCCCTCTCTTTCCAGGTGGCCACAGCTTAAGAACCGCAGCTCTGAATTCTTGGCCTCTGTGGTTCCCCCAGGATTCTGCACAGCTCCTGTGCAGAGAAGGCACCAGGGTACAACTCGTTGGCAACAAGGAGACTATCTCTGGTTCATCCAGGACTTTCTGCCCCCCTGGCTGGCACCAGTCCTTGGCAGAGGATGGTGCTGCTCATCAATTCAGCGGGTGAGCAAAAGCACAGAGAGTGTCAAAGGATAATTCCTCTGATGAAGCCGTCCGAAGGTCATCCCTGTGCCTGGCGTGAGGACTGTCCTCAGCGCAGGCTAAGGTGCAGGTGAGGACAGGAGAGAAGGGCTTCTAACGGGTTGTCTATCATGAGCACTGACCAATGAGGCCAAGTTATTGCAGCTGCCCAAATCAAATTCAAAATGTTTTGAAAATTTAGAGACTCCCATTCTATTTCTACTCCATTTAGACCAGGGAGAGTGTTCAGCAACTGAAAAAGCCTTCCTAGCTGGGATAGCTGGCCCAAATTTTCCTGAAAACAGCTTTCCATATGACTAACTGTGTTCTGGGGTACCCTGAGTGGAGCACCAAAAGTAGAGTCAAAAGTCAAAACTGCTCTGAAGATTTGGAGGGAACAAACTGAAAACCTTTGCAGTTTCTAATATAAAGAGATGGAGTGAAGGTGTTCAGTGTCCTGTTCATTAAGGAGCTGTGTCTTACTAATATTTCTTGGCAAATGAACCCAAACTGGCTTGCATATGAACATTCATGTGGGTTGAAAACTGGCTTGAGGACCATAAACAAAAGAACAAATGCGATCAATCTATCGAGTTGGAACAGGCATTCAAGGGGGGTACAGCGAGCAGAGCTAGAAACAGGCACAGTCTTCTCCTCAGGGATGGAGTGAGACAGCAAAGACCACATTAGAGGCATCTTCAGGAGATACCAGGCTAGGACCAGCTGCAGATTCCTGTGTGAGAAGGAAGAGTCCAGGCCTGGCCCTTTTCTCAAATGTACCATGTTTTCACTTGTTGACTTAATTGGCTTCATTCCTGTTTTGCACCAGCACAAGAACAAACTCAGGCATGACACAGGGCCTGTGGTCCCCTGTGTGCCCAGGGGAAGGCCCAGGCTTGGCATGATGACACTGTTTAGGCAAGAGCATGGAGTGTCTGGGCACTCTGCCTCGAGAGTGTGAGCGCTTGAGAAACCAGCCGGAGCAGCAGATCAAAGGGGCGGCCGACACGCTCAATAAAAGTCTGGCAAGGGGAAAATTTCACTGGGATATGGACACACATGTTTGTCCTGTCCTGCCAATGGGCAACGTTCCTGCCTCCTAATGTGAGTGATAAGAGCATCACCGAGCTGCCTGAGCACCTGACATGAGCGATCTTGCCCAGCACAGCCTTTGGGCGTGCCATGGAAGTTGTAGCATGACCAAGAAGCCCAAGATACAGGAGGGTTGAGCCTGTGGTAACTGAACAGCAGCAACCATAAGGTGGTAAACCATGAGTTTGTTCCAACTTGGAGTGTATTGGGAATGCAGATCAAAGCCTGGAGGAATGTTCCCAGAAATCACGGGAGTGGTGGAAGGGGAGAGGGGGTGGCAGAATCTAAAATCCACCATGAGCTTTCTGAAGCAAGCCAGCCATACCCAGCTGCCACCCTTCCCCTCTACCTGCCCCTTCTCTCCTTCTTCTGTCAGTCGCTTTAAATCCAGAGCTTTCTCTTTCTCCCAACCCTATGGCACAGTGTAAACTTCAGCACAGCAGGACACACCACTGAATCAAGTCTGTCCTAAAAAGAGCTCTGAGCAGGCCTAGAGCTGAGCTCATGTGCTGTGGACCAGAAATTCAGCCCTGCAAGAACAGCTCCTCTTCCCTGTGCTTAGGGCAAAGGCAGTGCCTCTCTGTCCTTCTTGGTGGGGTTATTGGCTCAAGTCTCCTCCACAGAAGGAGTAAATCAAGAGCTGTCTCAGGGGATGTGGCACTGACAGCCTCACTTCAAATGTTATTGTTCCATTTTAAATAGAAAGGAAGGAACCATTTCACTGCATTTCCTGTGGGATCTGAATTCTGCAGATGTATTCAATGGGTGCCTGTCTGCCAAGCAGGGGAATTGCTGGAGAGTTTGAGTGAGAGGGACAGAAGGAACCAAGCACTTGGAAGACTGCCAGGTGACCATGGACAGAGGAAGGGTCACACACAGGAATAATTTTATGTCTTGGGTCTCTTACATGAACTGGCACAGGAGTTACTGGTGTGAAAGCAAAGGATGGGCAGGAAGATGCTCCAAGAACTGGAGCCCTTCTGCTCTGGAGAAGCTGGGCATGTTCAGCCTGGAGAAGGCTCCAGGGAGACTTTAGAGCCCCTCTCAGTGCCTACAGGGGCTCCAAGGGAGATGGAGAGGGACTTGGGACAAGGTCCTGGAGGGACAGGACACAGGGAATGACTTCCCACTGCCAGAGGGCAGGGTTAGACTGGATATTGGGAAGGAATTCCACACTGTGAGGGTGGGGAGGCCTTGGCACAGGGTGCCCAGAGAAGCTGTGGCTGCCCCATCCCTGGAAGTGTCCAAGGCCAGGTTGGATGGGGCTTGGAGCAGCCTGGGACAGTGGGAGGTGTCCCTGCCCATGGCAGGAGGTGGAATGGGATGAGTTTTAAGGTCCCTTCCCGCTTAAACTGTTCCGTGGTTCTATGACACCTTTCCAGAGGCCACCCTTCCTGCTCGACAGGACACCCCAAAAGACTCACCCATTCCTGATCTGCTCTCGGGCAGATGGGACAGCTGTGCTCCTTTGCCTGGAGCACTTGGCTACCACTCCCAGCATCATGCAGCACCTGTCCTGGGAGGTCCAGCAAACCTCCAAACCCCACACCTCCAGGCCCTGTGTGCATGTCCCAGCCACACACCCCTCTAGGAAAGTGAAGACTCAGCCTGTGTGCACAAACAGACGTGTCCCACCTCCCAGTCCCTGCACAGAAGTGAGCAGAGCCCATCTTGGACCCCAATGACACTGTCAATTGCCCTGGGAGGTGACTTCAGAGAAGTGGCTGCGTTTGGTGGCTCCCTTTGTGCCTGCTCCTGGCTTGGCATGGACCTCTAACCTTGGGGAGAGGAGCTGGGCTGCCTCGGTGGCAGGGAGGAGGTAAAAGTATGGAGAGAAGGGCCAGAGGCCAGAGGTGAGCCAGGGACAAGGCACAGTCTCAGGGCAGCATGGCCGAGGGCGGGCACAGCAGCAGCAGTGAGGCCTGGTGCCTTCTCTGGGGCTGGGGGATGCTTGGCACCTCTAAATTCACCCGAGCCAGGACCCAGTGAAACCAGGGCATCCACCACAGAGTGATTTTCCCCCTTATGTTCTGTGTTACCCGCGGTGCTGAGATGCCACAAGCTGGCTCTGCATGTGTCCCACCCGCACCTGGAGCTCCCCGCCACCCTGTTCTGAGGCCAGCAGCCCCAGCCTGGGCTCCGTTTAAGCTTCACATTCCTCTCCTGCTGATCCTGGAGGTCCCAGATCCATTTAAGGGACCTGGCAAACACTCAAACACACCCAGGAAAGTGAACAGAGAGGCGCGGAGCTGCCAGGAAAGAAGCCGAGAGGCACATTTAGCCGGGAGTACGTGTAAGCTGCTGGCAGTGGAGGCTGGGGCAGCCCGGAGCTCCGGGGAGGTGAGGACAGACACAGCCAGGCAGGACGGATGCAGGGAGCGGGCTGAGGATGCCGTGCAGGAACACCTCCCCTCCAGGCAAGCACTCCAGCCTCCCGGACAACACTCCCTCCCATGTGGAAATCGGCAATCAAAAGGAGCAATTACCCCAAATCACAGCCCCCAAGTGACAAATAGCCCAGCCTGCCAGGCAGCTCATGAGCTGCGAGAGGCAGGTTACAACCTGCTCACACACATTAAAGAGACGACCCTGTGCTGTTTATGCTGTCAGAGGCCTAATTACGGGAGCAATTTTCTCCAGATTCCCGAGGGGAGAGACAGAGCGGGAGAGCGCTCGGGCACCCACCCACGGCTGCTGTGCCTCCGTCAGCGCGGTCCCTTCCGTGAGCTCTGCAGAGCCCTGGCTCCCAAGGGCTCCGCTTCCACCGGGGCTGCACTGCTCAGCCTCCACACCTGCCTCCTTCCCGGGGAAAATGCCTCAAAAGGAACAAGCGTTGTCAGAAGTTTAATGAATGCCTTTGCCAGCGTCTGTGCCCAACCTCTTTGGACTTTCTGTGAGAGTGAGGATGAGCCTGGTCACAGATGATGTTCACTATCTCTGTTTTGGAGATGCAATATTCCAGTCCAAGTCAAGTAGACAAGTTTCTTGCCCAAATTCAGTAGCAGTTTAGGGTCTCAATCAGGCTGCTGAACCTGTCTTTATGATTTCTGGCTGATGGGTGCTGAGAGTTGGTCCATGTCTGTCCTCATGGGTGAAACAGAAGGAGAAGGAGAAAATTCACCTCTCCTCTAGGTCAAGCCTAGACTCAGGAGTTCTGAACTTCACTCCTGGCTCCACCACATGCCCTGATGATAACAGTGATGCAGTTTCTAATGTCAGGGAAAAATGCAAATACCTTTTAATGCCCCAGCCTGCTCTGGGCCTGGTTAAAATTTGAGTTCTAAGATCAGGTGATGCTGTACAACGGCAAATCCCCTGGGTTTCCTTTAATAAATTCTTTCAGTAAGACCTGAATGTTGTCCCCTGCTCTTTGCTCTATGTCCCAGATATGTCTCATTTTCTACTGTGATGCTGCTCCTCACTTCGTCTTCTTCTCCCATCCCTTCACCCTCATTCATCAGCCAGGATTTGGGGACAGTCCTCCCAGAGCCATGCAGGGGCAGAGACAGCTCTCCCCTGCTCCACTCCCTCTGCCAGGGCCTCCGTAGGGCAGGGTCTGCAGGCTGGTCACTGCCTGTGCTGTAATTCCTGTGGAGTGGGGACCTCTGTGTCCATCCAGGAAATGGCTTTGAGCCACGAGCGTCTATGGATGCTGAAAATGTTGGATTCAGGTCTGGCAGGAGTTGTGATTTTTTTTGCCTGTTCTGCGGGCTGTGCGAGAGGATGATGTGCAGAAGCTGCCCAAGCTCAGGATTGTGGCTCAGCTTTCAGGTGCTGCAGCCTCCCCTCCAGGGGACAGTGGCAGGATGCATGAGTTGTTAAGCCTCTGCAGACAAGGGACTGTCATCACAAAGATGTTGACACATGACTGGCTCCTCTTCTCACTGCAGACGCCTCTCTGGAAACCAGATCTCCAGGATCCCAGGGGAAGCTTTCTCTGGCCTCTACAGCCTGAAGATTCTGTAAGTAACTTGCTCCTCCCCACAGAACAATCCCTGTCCCTGCCTCTCCCCAGCCTCTGGCACTGGCCATGAGCAGGGACTTGCAGCCATCCTGGGGGGATGCAAAGCTACGAGGAGGTGTGGGGTCAGATGTTAAACCCACGCTGGCAAACCTGCCCCGTGGTGACTGGGGAACTGTGTCCCATCCCACAGACTGTGAGCAGGTACCCCCCGGGACACGGTGTGGCAACGTGCCCCAGAAGAATCTGCAGAGGTTCACATTTTGCATATAAAACTCAACAAACTCCCTCAAGTGGTGTCCCCCAGATGCGGTGTCCACACCCCAAACTGCTTCGCTGCTGGGTTGGAGCTGGGTTGGAGCAACTCAAAGGTCCAGGTACTGCATTCTGGCAGGTGCTGGGGAAAGGGCTGTGCTCTGCCCAGCTCAGCTTGTCCTCACCACAAACCTCTTCACAGCCCAGGAGGCCTGTGCAAGGCTCTGGAGTGACCTGGGAAGGGCAGGATCCTTGGACAGTGTGACCTCAGGGGCGATGGAGGCAGCTGGATCCAGGAGCACTGCAGCCATCAGGCCATGCCTAGGACCTGCTAACCCTGCTTAACAGAGGTCATTGCAGGCAGGCCACCCACCCCTGCTGTCCAGCGGGGAAGGTCTAAGTGACAAAGTTCCTCTGGAAACTTTGGAAACCATGCTCAGCTGAGCTGGCTCTACTGTGGCACCTGCAGTCACACCTTCCTACGGGCCGCATGGAGCCACACTGCTTTTTGTATCCATGTGACAGTCCACAGGCTCTGTGCAGGGTTTTGAGGTGGGAGTCCCTTTCTCCCTAAGGAACCATCTTAAAAATCTTCTGCAATAAACATTTTATCCCCAAGGGGATGTTTTGAACTCAGCCACAATGTGAAATTGTTGTAGCTGGTCCAGTTTATGCAGGGTGAGCAGGTACAAACCTGCTCCCAGGATTAGAGAGTATAAGGCTGTTTACTACGTCTTCTGAAGATGTAAAGTATGAATCCTGCCCTAAATCTCAGGGCTTAGAGATTTATCCATCCCCTGCATTAGGCAACAAATCAAAGGAACTGAGGAAAAACCGCAGCTCTCCCACCCAATTTCAACAAGAGGAGCCTTCTACTCTGGGGACACGGGAGCTTTTAAAGGTGCTTTTGATCAATTCTATTTGTGTCAGGCCCAGGTAAGGACTAATGCAGCGTTACCGGGGCGATGCCTCCCTTCCGGAGCCCGCAGCTCCCGGCAGCTGCAGCGGGAAGGGGAGGGTGGGAGCCCAGGACACGGGCTCACTGACACCCAGCCCCAGGCAGCACCAGCAGGGACACGCTCCCCACTGACCCCAGAGTCAGGAGAGGCTTGAAGGATCAGGGCATTTCCATCTGGGAAATGGTTGCATCGGGAGGCTTGCTCCAGGCTGTCTTGTGAGAGCCGGAGTTGGTGTCCTCACGCTGCAGGATGAGCTGCTTTGCTCTCAGCCGGGCTGTGCCCGGTGACATCGGGTGGCATGTGGGCTGTCATGTCCCTCTGGCTGCAGCCCTGCCTGAAACTAAAGCACATGCTTGCTTAGGGACATGGTTTAATGGTGGAGCTGGCAGTGTTAGGTTAATGATGGGACTCAATGATCTCAGAGGGCTTTTCCAATCTTAATGATCTGGTTGTTCTCTGGCACTTACCCTGACCCCCCCAGCCTTTCCCGTGGGGGTATGCCGAGCACTAGCCCAGCCACGAGGTCAGGGGAGGAAAGGGGATGCTTACAGGGACTGGTCCATCCAGACCCTGCCATAGATCTCTTATTTAACAAAGTTCCTGCTTCCTGAAAGCAAGGGCACTACCAGACCCCATGTCACTGGGAGCATTTCCCTTTCCAAAGACCCCAATGGTTTTACTGGCCTGGCCGCAGGGGTGTGTTGTGCTGCTGTGTGCTCTCCCTATAGGAGATGCTCTGATTCCTTTTTGTAGTGTTTCTGTGGGCTCCCCTGGAGTGAGGTGTTTGGGGGAGTGCAGTGGCAGATCCCTGCACCCTGCAGGAAAAGCAGCCATTCACCCCCACCTATTCCTCTGTCACTGGGAGGGTGAGGGCAGCAGCGAGGGACATGGTGGAGATAGACTGGTCCTGGGAATTGCTGGAACAGGTCTAGAAAAGTTGCCAGGACAGATCGTAGGAGCACTGAGCTTAATCACATCGGAAGGGCTCTTGGCAAGGGGCGGACTCTCACTCATTTCTCTCCTAAGACTGAGGAAAACCACAAGGTACTGAAGAAGGCAGGTGAAGGCCACCATGTGTTTCCTTCAGGTTGTGATCAAGGTTCCTCAGGTCACCACAGCAGTGACCTGGTTGGGGCTGGTGGCTCTGCAACAGCTCAGCAGGATCTGCTCCATCTCTCCAGGAATCAGAGGGAACAAGTGTATTCCCTCAGAGTCTGGTTGTGGCCAGGGGTGCAGAGCAGAGCCTGGAGGAGACCATGGGGCTGGCTCACCCTGCTCCTTGTGCCCTGGGACTGACCAAAAACCCTCCCCCTCTTCCCAAGCCACAACTCAGTCCCCTCTTCCCTTTGCTGCACCTCTCTGTACCCCATCCAAGCCTGCTGAGTGCCAGAACCCACTGCTGAGCTGGCTCCACCAAGATCTCCCTGTATCCTGGGGCTCTGAGACTGAGAAGATAAATTTCAACCCGAAAGACTGGGAGGAATTCGGGGCTACTGGGGAAGTGCAGTGATTTA
The DNA here is from genome assembly GCF_000738735.6 of Corvus cornix cornix. Classification (NCBI taxonomy): domain Eukaryota; kingdom Metazoa; phylum Chordata; class Aves; order Passeriformes; family Corvidae; genus Corvus; species Corvus cornix. Next base: position 5,307,760 of record NC_046354.1, read on the forward strand.
TAGGATGCTGTTGTTATGGACACTGGGGGTACTGCAGAGACAAGGGTGCACAGAAGCGTGCTGGGTAACTGGGGAGCACCAGACTGGCCCCAGTTATGTTCATGTCCTGTGGGCTGCTGTGCAACTGCACTGGGGGAGGACAGCATTTCACGGGACATGAGGTGCTCACTGCACTGCTCCCCGTCCTGACCAAACCCTTGCTCCCTCAGGGCCGCTGTAACCATTCCTGCAGTCACGTGCTTTTCTTTGCACTTTAATCTCCACCAAAACAACACAGATAGCAGAGAGGGTATCTGGAGAGGGGAATCTGAAGACCCCATGAGACAGGAAACATCAGAGAGATGCTGAGATGTCAGGTATTAAAAGACAGGAGCATAGAGGAAAGTCCTGTCTCCTCACTTTAGGCAGAGGCAAAGCACTGAGTTTATATTTAACCATTCTGGCTCTGCTGAAAATCAAGACAGAAGAAGACTCAGAGAGGCCAAACCACCCTTCAGGCTTTCCACTGAACTTCCCTGGCCAGTGAAGGGCTGCTGCTGGGCTGGGACCCACCTGCACTGAGATGCCAGCTGTGAGGCCTCTGCTCCTCTTGATGCTGGGCAAGCTTTGGCCAGGCCACACCGTCCCACCTGGGACCTGCCCTGCAGGACACCGGCCAGCAGCACGGCAACCAGATGACAACAGGCAGAAGGGTGAGGAAATGCCAAATCCTCACCTGTGGGGAACCTCAGATAGAGGTTCCAGGGGTGCTAGAAGAGAGTGTGGCTGATGTGGCTCCCCCGCCCATGTCCTCCTCCTGCAGCTCCTGTGCACGGCTGCTCCCTGGGCAGCACAAGGGGGGCCCCAGGGGTCCCGCTGCTCACAAGGGGCACTCCAAGCCTCTGGCACGCTGACAATCACAGATGCCTGCCCCCTCAGCTCCTCTGGAGTACCCCACTCACACCACCCTGCCGCTCTCATTTCCCTCTTCCCCTCCCTGGGGGATCTTCTCCCCTCCTGCTCGCTGTGCTCACGGGTCGAGGGCAGGGCCCACCGAGCACCAGGAGCTGCCTCGCTGCTGCACCCAGAGCCCATTGCCATGGGGGACACGCTGCAAGGCTGCTGGGAGCCCTCTGAGATGAGTGTCGCCCACGCAGGACACGCGGCTGCTGTGAGTGTGCCCTGGCAGGTCCATAGTCCTGGGCCGTGCTGCTCCCTCCATGCTGTGCAAGGGGCCTGGCAGCCCCAGGGAGGGATCCCGGGGCTGTTCTCTGCAGCCCTCTGGGATGGGAAACCTCACCCACGTGGGCAACTGTCCCACAAGGACCAGCACAACCTCTGGGGCTCCTGGTCCTGCACATGGATTTGTTTCTGCAGCCAAGGTGTGCTGGGGAGATAAAACACTGGCTCCTGCAGCCCAGTGAAGTGGAACAACAATTCATGTCTGTTAAAAACCAAGAGCATGCAGAGCTGAACATAGAGTGATACTGAGTGGGGCTTTGGAAAGTGCTTTTGGAGTTTTGGTGGGACACACATTGAATCTCCCTGTCTCTCTGAAGTCTGAACCTGGTGTTTAGTGTGGATCATAGGAAGTATCTGAAGTCAGTGCTAGAGCAAAGCCCATTGTCACACTTCTGCTGGATCCTGCTGCCTTCCATTTATTACAAGTCCCTTCTCCAACCAGTAAAACAGACTGAGAGACTTTCCAGACCACCATCAGCATGGTCTGGTTCCAAAATGAAGCCATTTTGGTGCAGACAAACAATATTTAAAGAAGATGCTTCAGAGACCTCAAAAACCACTGGAGTGGTGGACAATGCTGTTTTTCACAGCAGCAGGGCAGTTAGAGAAGTTTTCAGATGCTGGGACTGGGACAAGAACCAGTGCTTCTTCACATTGCACATAATGAATGCAATAACTCTTCATCAGAGCATGACACAGAGAAGCCAAAAACCAGTTCCAAACAGAGTTTGATAATATGGACAGGGCCACCCTGGTATTAAACAAGAAGTTCTTCATTCAGCCTCCAGCTCAAGAAACCTCCAGCTTTGCTTGCAGAGACCTCAGGTTTGAGCAGGAAGAGACATGCTGCATTTATCACTGGGTGTCCCAGGATGACTCTTCTTACAGTCTGGTATCAAGGACAACCCCCATCAGGCCCTGCTGACTGTGGTCAGTCCTTACGCATTGTGTTAAACCACCCTCGCATAATATTGGGTTTTTTTCATAAACAACATACACCATGATTTTGGGAAGAGCTCAGATAATTGTACCAAAGCCTGGGGGATGATGCCAGGGACACCCTGACGTGCCTGCAGGATCACATCTCCTCGCTGTGGCACCTGGTTCCTGGGGCTGCTCCACACCGGGGTGCCGGGGCAGTGCTCTAACGTGAGGATGGCGCAAAGGTTCAGAGGACAGCAAGGCATCTGCAGAGCTGGGACAGGGCTACTGCATCCCTCTCTGTCTAAGCTGTGGCATTTTGGCCTTTGGGGGAGGACAATGCTGTAGCTCACTGAGGAGAGCACCTGCAGCAGGAGCCCTGGGCTCCAGGCCATCTCCAAGGATGGCCGACACATTCTGCTTTAAGAGGTCACTGCACGATTTATGTCAACAGCATTGAAAAGAGGGAACAACTCCACAAACCAGTCACCTGCCATCGCCTGACTTCATGGTCCTAAAAGCCTCGGGCAGACACTGTCCTGTCCCTACATTCATGCTTCCCCAGGAAAGGAAGCTGCTTTCCAGGGTGTGAGCATGGATGATGGTGCAGGGATCTGCGTGGATCCCAGGTCTGCTGCAGGGTGACTGACTGAGGCACAGATGGTCTGTGAAGCTGGACCTCAGTCTACAAGATCACAGCAACGCTGAGATCCCAGATCACACTGGCCTTTGTCTGTCAGCATCTGTCTATTCCTGCCTCTCCATCAGCTCCTTCAAACAAAATCCCTGGATTTCATTGGCTTTCCTACAGCAAGGTGCTGCTTCACAGAAGCTTGGAGACAACTTAGTCAGGGCTTAAATTCTTGTGCCCATGGAGCAATCCCACTCTAGCTGATGTGGTTTCTCAGTTGCTGAGTCTAATTCTCTTAGGATTTACTCAGGGTGGGGAGGCCCTGGCACAGGTTGCCCAGAGAAGCTGTGGCTGCCCCTGGATCCCTGGAAGTGTCCAAGGCCAGGTTCGGGGCTTGGAGCAACCTGGGCTAGTGGAAGGTGTCCCTGCCTGTGGCAGGGGTGGAATGGGATGGTCCTTAAGCTTGCTTCAAATCCAAACCATTTTGCGATTGTATGACCTTACTGGTTGATGAGCCAACTTCTGGACAAGCTGATGAACACGACAAGCAAAGACTGTTCAGACCAGCAAGGACTCAAACCCAAGCGTGGATGGAGCACTGTCACCTCGCTTGGCACTGTTCGGGTGATGCCAGGGCTTGCAGACGCTGGCAGACATGGACACACCACCTGCTACCCACAGCAGTCTGACTGGAACCAGAGTAAATCACAGCTCCTCAGAGGTCGGGTTTCATTTTCAGAAGTAGGAGGATTGTTTGTTGGCAGGGACCACGCCTGAACGACCAGAAAAATGTTGGGATCAGGTCCCATCACACCAGGATCCTTGCACAAGAGAGTCTCAGCAGACATCCAGCCCTCAGAGGTACAGGCCTGTGCATGATAAAATGTCCCCATCCTGGGAGGCTGAAGTGACTCAGCCAGCACAGTCAAAGGGCTGTTATTGCTGGAGGCAGCTGTGCCTGGAGCACATGCATGGGGATTAAAGACATTCCAACCTCTGCACGTTCCTCTTCCCTCCCAATGGGAGCGTCTCTTGGATGTGCCACACCATTCCCTTTGTCTCAAAGCCATTTCTGTTCTGCACAGGCTCAGGGCTGTCCAGGAGGTAGGGTTTGTCTAGGGATTTGAAGTGTCCCAAGCCAGCTCCATGCCTGCCATCCTGGGGCAATGTGGCTTTTTTGGTGATGTTTTTGATGTGTGTTCACACACCAGGTGAGCCAGCACCTGTCCTGGACCCCAGGAGCTGCTGCGGTCACTGTATAGGAGGAGAAGAGGAGGGACTGGTGAGGTGGCCCCTGGGTAGGGCCCATCCAGGGGATGTGGCATGTGCTGAACAAGGCCACTCTTGCCAGGCTCTGTCCAGCCTACCTGCTGGTGGAGATGAACCATGGGCAGTGCCAGGGCAGTGTGTGGTGGGAGAGGGTTCAGGCAGTGCTGAGCCAACACGCTTGAGCTGGGCAGGATGGGCAGTGCTGGGCAGTGCTCACACCCTGGGCTGTGCAGGGCAGTGCAGGGCAGTGCTGGGCAGTGCTGGGCAGTGCAGGGCAGTGCTCACACCCTGGGCTGTGCTGGGCAGTGCTGGGCAGTGCTCACACCCTGGGCTGTGCTGGGCTGTGCTGGGCAGTGCTGGGCAGTGCAGGGCAGTGCTCACAGCCCGGGCAGTGCAGGGCAGTGGTGGGCAGTGCTGGACAGTGCTGGGCAGTGCTCACAGCCCGGGCAGTGCTGGGCAGTGCAGGGCAGTGCTCACAGCCCGGGCAGTGCTGGGCAGTGCTGGGCAGTGCTCACAGCCCGGGCTGTGCAGGGCAGTGCAGGGCAGTGCTGGGCAGTGCTGGGAAGTGCTGGGCAGTGCAGGGCAGTGCTGGGCAGTGCTCACAGCCCGGGCAGTGCTGGGCAGTGGTGGGCAGTGCTCACACCCTGGGCAGTGCAGGGCAGTGGTGGGCAGTGCTGGGCAGTGGTGGGCAGTGCTCACAGCCCGGGCAGTGCTGGGCAGTGCAGGGCAGTGGTGGGCAGTGCTCACAGCCCGGGCAGTGCAGGCAGGCTGGGCAGCACGGGGTCTGCATGCTCACACAGGCTGGTTGGGGCTTGCTGAGGAATGGAGGGGCAGGGTGGGCCTGCTGCGGGTGTGGGGTCTGCAGCCAAGAGGATGCACCCAGGAATTTTGCCCTCCACGTTCTGGGGTGAGGTTGTGGTTGCACTTGGAATCTTTCCCTGTGGAGTTTGGTGTGGGATTCCTTCTTGGATAGTAAGCACTGCTGTTGCTGCAGCATGTTCAGCCAGGAGTCAGAGTGGGGGCAATCCTGGTTGTGCAGGGCAGCGTTTGGTGAAGGACACCTGTGCAAGGGTGGGACGTCCTGGGGAGCTGTGGCTGCGCAAGTCAACCCCATGGCCAGCTGGGATGGATGCTTCCTGGCTGATGGAGCTCCAGGCAGGACACTTGGAGGTGAGAGGCTTCCAGGCAGCTCATGAGGAGGTCTGGAAGGATGGAAAAGTTTCCAGTTTTCCAGATACTCTGATTAAGCAGCATATTCTGCCACCCTGGAAAGCTCCAATGTTGGGAGAGCATGGGCCAAGGAGCTAATTTTGCAAGGGAAGGAGCTTGCAGAGGGGACAAAAGAGCCTGTGGAGTGGCTTCCAAAGATCCTGGCAATGAAGCTTGTACTGAGGAGCATCAGCCTCTGTGGAGAGGATGTGGGTGCACCCACAGAGCAGAGCCCCCGGGAGAGGTGCACTGCCAGGGTCTCTCTGAAAAGGGATGGACCTGCCAGTGGAGAAAAGCTCTGAGCAGCAGCTGAGCATCCACCCCTGTCAGCCTGCACTTGTCTGAGGGGGCTGAGGGGGCCACATCTTGCCTTGCCCTTGGCTGGCTGCAGGCTCCACGCAGGAAGGTCTCAGCCTATTCCCCTGTGGCACGATGTTCTGTTGTAGTGGGGCAGCTTGGCTCTTCCCTGCTCTCTTCCAAGTCTCCACACACCTGCTTGCCTGGGTGTACCCCTGCATGGTTTTTGCACAGGCCTATCTTCATGGCCACTTTCCAGGTGGTTTTTGTGTAGTGAAGCAGCCACAGGAGGCAGAGCCAAGAATCTGGTCCAGGTTCCAGTTCTGGGATTCACTCTGAGGGCAGGGAGAGGACCATCTGCACAGGCGGGTTTGTGGAGGAATTCCCAGGGTGTTTCCCATCCTTTTTTAAACAAACTAATTCTCTGGAAAGACCAGGAAAGCACCAGGCCCCTTGACAGCCCAAGAAGCACGTGAGAGTTTACTTGTGGACCTGCAGATGATTGCAATTAGCCCTAGGGCTCTAGCACACTAAAATTAAACTAGATGTAAATTGTTTCCATCCTCAGACACCAGCCTGTCTCCCCAGGGGACACCCCTGTCACCAGGGGTAAGATCTCTGATCCTGCTGCGGGTCAGCTCCTGGCTGCCCACAGGTTTCAGCTGCTCATGTTCGGGGCAGCCATTCCCAACTACAGCCTGTCAAACCTCAGCCAGCCTGTGACATCTATAAACACAGTGTGTCCTCAATGTCCCTGTCGCCATCTACTCCAAAACTTGCTATTCCTTGTCTTCATATATGGACAATATATATTTCCTTACTTAATGCAGCAGCAGCCTTCCCTGAAGGTTTGTGTCCATCCTCACTCCCCTCTCCAGGTTAAGGGACCTCAGATGACTCAATGTTCCTTTGGTTCACCACCAGACCCCTGATCATTCTCACTGGGCTGCAGGAGCCAGTGTTTTATCTCCCCAGCACACCTTGGCTGCAGAAACAAATCCATGTGCAGGACCAGGAGCCCCAGAGGTTGTGCTGGTCCTTGTGGGACAGTTGCCCACGTGGGTGAGGTTTCCCATTCCAGAGGGCTGCAGAGAACAGCCCCGGGATCCCTCCCTGGGGCTGCCAGGCCCCTTGCACAGCATGGAGGGAGCAGCACGGCCCAGGACTATGGACCTGCCAGGGCACACTCACAGCAGCCGCGTGTCCTGCATGGGCGACACTCATCTCAGAGGGCTCCCAGCAGCCTTGCAGCGTGTCCCCCATGGCAATGGGCTCTGGGTGCAGCAGCGAGGCAGCTCCTGGTGCTCGGTGGGCCCTGCCCTCGAGCCGTGAGCACAGCGAGCAGGAGGGGAGAAGATCCCCAGGGAGGGGAAGAGGGAAATGAGAGCGGCAGGGTGGTGTGAGTGGGGTACTCCAGAGGAGCTGAGGGGGCAGGCATCTGTGATTGTCAGCGTGCCAGAGGCTTGGAGTGCCCCTTGTGAGCAGCGGGACCCCTGGGGCCCCCCTTGTGCTGCCCAGGGAGCAGCCGTGCACAGGAGCTGCAGGAGGAGGACATGGGCGGGGGAGCCACATCAGCCACACTCTCTTCTAGCACCCCTGGAACCTCTATCTGAGGTTCCCCACAGGTGAGGATTTGGCATTTCCTCACCCTTCTGCCTGTTGTCATCTGGTTGCCGTGCTGCTGGCCGGTGTCCTGCAGGGCAGGTCCCAGGTGGGACGGTGTGGCCTGGCCAAAGCTTGCCCAGCATCAAGAGGAGCAGAGGCCTCACAGTTGGTGTCCTGCTCCTCACACCCCCTGTAGTCACCCCCCCAGGGTCCCTGCACTCTCCCAAGAGCACTTCTGTCCTGTCCTGGCTCTCCTGTGATTCCCACTAGCCCAGGCAGAGCTGTAAGCCAATGCCCAGCTGTATCTGTGCTCTGTCCCTCAGCTTCCCTGTAGAATTCTGCATTTCCCCAACTGCTCTTCCACACCAGCCTCTCTCCACACCCTCCTCATATGTGCAAGCTGTTGGCAGAAATGCCAGGTGAGATGCCGTAGGCCCTTAATCATGTTCTTCATTTGGAAGGGAACCATTTATTAAACATGGCCTCTCTGCTGCCCTTTTGTTCCAAACACATCTTCTCTCCTGCACTGACTGTCAAAATTTAACATTTTACTAAAGGAAAGCTTAAGTCATGGTAGCTGGTGTCTATTCTTTCTTCTCCATTCTTATGGTCTTTTACCCTGTATAGAAAAAATTTGGCACAACCCGTTTTTCACTAGCTACTGCTGAGAGTTCCTTGTTTCCCTGCTCTTTCTTCTGTGTTCATACAAATAACTTACTGGTAAGTCCCCATTTTCTTCCAGAAGTCAGAGTTGTGTGGCCTATAGGTTTCCTTTTTAAAAGTTGTCTCTTTCCAACTTTCCTTTCATGTCAGACCTCTGAGTCCGTGGCAGTAAGGTTGCAGCCACAGCAATGGAGAGGTTTCTTGCTTACATCCGTGCTCTTTGGGCTGCCCCTCATGCCCTGCTCCTTTGACACTGCCGGTAAATGATGGCAGGACCTTAAGCACCATTTTCTTTTTTATGCCATCTCCAATCACTCTTGGAAGGTTTTGTAAAGAGTAGCCTCAGATATGTAAGACTTTCCTTTTTTAGGCACTTCCCCTGGCCCAGCTACCGTGCTGGGATGTGTCTGTTACCCAGAGGAGCACATCAGTGATGTCCCAGTTCTGGAAGGAACAAGTAGGTTCAGGACAGAAGCCTGTCCAGAGTCAAAAACGGAGCCTTTGCAGAGATGCTGAGATGATGACACAAGTAAACTCAGATGTGTGGTGCTCCAGTAGGTCAGTGAGAGAGGATTGTGTCTGACCACGTCTGAAACACCCCTTGGAGTGGGGTTCTTACTCTGCCTCCATCCCTAGAGCCGGGCAGACACCCATCCCTGGGTGCACTGTCACCTTTGTCTCCTCCTTTCCCATCTCTTGTGTAGGTGTCTCCGTGTCCACAGCCCTTCTCCATGCCCTGCACTCACTTCCATCTCTGAGGGATCCTCCTGGGTCCTGCCTGTTCAGCCCAACAGCCCCAGGCACCTGCTCTCTCTGGAGTCTCTGAGCTGGTTTGGTTGTTTCCACAGCAGTTCCAGTCACTGCTGCAGGCGGTGCCAAGGCTGCCAGGTCCCTGAGCAAACAGCTGTGGAGTGGCTCCTCACCCACTGTGTCTGCAGCTGGCCACAGTGGGATAGGAAACCTGCCACGGGCTGCTTTCCACCCCCTCTGGAGGGAACCACTGGCACGCACGGGCGGAGGATGCCTGACTCCAGGATAAATGTGGCACAGCCTGGCTCAGACCACTGGTGCCAGTCTGGGGTAACAGATGCACATCTGCAGGGCAGAGGCCCCTTTGTGGTGACATCCTCCCAGCAGACCCCCAGTGCAGCACCAAACTCACCCCTCGGCCCTTCTGCTGCAAGTCCTGGGCCAGACTGGGCTGCAGCTCACTGGCTGGCCACCTTAAGCTTGCTTAAGAGCCCTGGCTGGCCAACATGGTGCTTTCCAACCACTCCAGCTTTCCAGCAAGAGCCCAGAACATCTTCAGAAACAAGCAGCAACATCTTCCATTTCGTGTCAGGCTGTTGCTGTTGTTTTTTTAACAAAGTTTTCTTTTTTCTAATTATAGGATGTTGCAGAACAATCAGCTGAGCCGCATCCCTGCAGAGGCACTGAGAGATCTTCCAAATCTCCAATCTCTGTAAGTCATTAAAAATCAATGCTACGAGCTGCACAGTCCCTTGGGGGCCCCAGGCTTCCCAGCATTTGAGTCATTAGTTCCTTTGTCAAGGATGTTCTGTTCCTTCTTCCTTTTCTTTTCCAATTTATGCAAAGATTACTGTCACTTAGAGTGGAAGGGAGGGGAGGGCAGTTTTCAAGGAAGAAACACTGTCTTGGTAGAGGATGTTGAAATTACAGCTCCCCATGTGTGCATTGTGATGAAAAGGCCACCAGAGCCAATGCATATTTCAAGGAACATTGGAAAATATCCACTCAAAGAGTCTCTGTGCTCTGCACTGTGGCACAGAGGACACTCTGGGTTGTCCAAGTGCAAGCTGGGCCGTTTCACCCAAGTGCAGGATAATTGTGCCAGGGAAGAACTGCTTTAAAGACTTCCAGCGATTCAGCCCTGGGAAGAAGCTGAGGCTGGTATTGTGCTTTTCCTTCGAAGGACCTATACCCACAGCAGGTTTATGCTCCTGTGCTCACTAAAATCCACACGACTTTGGAGTACTTAGAGTTTTCCTGGGTGTGGGCACAGTTGAGACCAGACCCTGGCAGTGCCAGTGAATTTAGGGAAGGTGTGTTTGGTGCAGGGAGCACAGCTGAAGCCTGTAAGAGCGTTCTGAGTTGGGCTGAACCACTGAAAAACTGACATTATCCCTCAATCCTTAACTTCAGTCCTAGTCTTACACAGCTCTTTTATCACAGAAATGTTAGCTGGGAGCAGTTTCTGGGAGTCTCCTGCTTGGAGCAGGACTATCCCAAATACTCAGGGTGGCAGTTGCAGCTTTGTCTATCCAAGCACAGATTCCCCTCTCACTGGTAGCCTGGGGCTGCTCTTCCAGGGAAAGAAGCTTTTTCTCAAGTCCAACCTAAAACTCCTGGAAGGCAACTTGTGGCCATTACTCCTTGTTTGATCACCTGGAACCACCCTGAAGGGCTTGGCTCCATCACCTTTGGTTATGAGTCCCTGGCAGTTCTCCTCTCAGCCTCTTCTCTGCTAAGTGAAACCAACCCTGCTCCTTCCACCTCTACTCATGGGGCAAATGCCCTGGGACCCTGAGTCAGCCACTAGCCCTCCACTGGACCTGTCTCATTCCTCTTCATCCTTCTTACACTGGGCACCCCAAAACTGGGCACAGTTCTCCATGTGTGGCCTTCCCAGTACCCAGTAGGAGTTTCTGTAAATATTAATTTAAATATTAATTTGCAAGGGGGGTGTTGGCTGTGCAGGATAAGAATGTTCTTTCTGCCAGAAGAGATTTGAAACATTTGTTGTTGAAACATCATCGGCGCATGGTTGCGGTTATTATTAAATTGTGTTGACATCACCAACAGTGCCAGAGTCAAGACCCCCCCACTCCAGGGGTTTTGAGATGAGATTGTTCTCCAAGTGACTTCTCTTTCAAGGGAAGTGTGACGTGGAAGGTCACTGCCAGACAGCTGCCCCAGGAACACCCCTTCCCCCTCAGCCTGTCTCTCCTCCGCCTTGCAAGTGTGTGACAGCCAGTGCCACCAGAGCCCGTGGCTGCAGGGAGCCAACCTCTGTTTCTGAAGGTTCAGCTGCCTGCACAGCCACCACTGCAGCTCTGGCCACCAGTCCTGGGGCATTCGCCACTGATGGATGGCGACTTGGGCCAGTGCTGGGAGGTCCACATGCTCCATCTCCTCAGCCCACAGCTCCTGCCAAAATACCACAGGGCACATGAGAAATGCAAAACATTCCAAGAAGCTACTTGCAACACTTTGGGGGTCGTTTAAGGGGCAGAGTGGGAGGATGGTTTGTGCGAGTTAGCACAGAGGTACCTGCTCCTGATGCACTTTGAGGCCACCTCATCCAGGGTGGTTTTCCAGGTGTCTCCAAGGTTGGGTCAGTGGGAGCTAGGGCCAGCTGGGATCCAGTGCTCTTCCTGCAGAAACTGAAGAGTAAAAGCAAATTTTAGGAAGAAATAAGCTGCTTTAGACAACCTGAGGGAGACAAGGCTTGAAATAAAATCAGAGGGCTGAGTATCTGGGCAGGTCTGGCTTGGATATGCCTAATGCCTGCTGCAGCAGGACTGCTTTCAAGAGCCACAGGCACAGTGACCAGAGGCCGCTGTAGCCACCTGTGTCCCATTTGCCTCCAGAACACGCTGCCCAAGCTGGTCAGTTCCCATCCAGGATCCAAGGTGACTGAGCAGGGACCTACTGCCTTTCCCAAGCAGCCTTGTTGCTGTGAACCAACCTGTCTAGGCTGTACTGCCCTCTCAGAGCTTCCCTCAGCCCCTCACCCCTGCAGTTCAGCAGTGCACGAGCACCCATGCCTGGTCCCTCTGGGCTCCTTCGCTCCCCCTCTCCTCATCATCCATTTTTAAGATACCTGTCCTCATTCCCCTGTAACAGAGCCACATCTTCTGTGCCTTCCCCAGCTCCTCCTCTGAGGCTCAGATTGCTTTCCCAGCCCCTCATCGTCCCTGAATCCTGTCCCAGACACAAACTGGGCAGAGGAGGGACTGGGGCTGTGACCTCCCACTCCTGCCTCTATCTTAAAAAATACAAACAAACTGTTAGGCCTGACAAGACCTGAGTTCAGGATGGGAAAGGTGATGAAAAGGCCACCAGAGCCAATGCATATTTCAAGGAACATTGGAAAATATCCACTCAAAGAGTCTCTGTGCTCTTCACTGTGGCCCACGGTGGGGAAGGGACTGCTCCATCCAGTGCTCCCAACCACCCCAGCCAGGCCCACAGCGTATTCACCAGGCACCAGGCACAGTGGGAGCAAGCAAGTTCAAAGGAAAACTCCTGCGAGGAAAAATCAACTTTTCATGGGATGGAGTCTAAAGTGCCCCTCCAGCCAATGAGCCTCAGTACACATTCTCATGGTCACACAGTGCCCAGGGCTTCTTTAGAGTTAGAGCATAGAACCAGAGAATCATCAAGGTTGGAAAACACCTCCAAGACCATCGAGGCCAAGCTGTGCCCCATCCCCACCTTGTCCCCAGCTCAGAGCACTGGGTGCCACATCCAGTCCTTCCTTGGACACCTCCAGGGATGGGGACTCCAAACCTCCCTGGGCAGCTCCTTCCAGTGCCTAACAACCCTCTCAGTGAAGAAACTCTTCCTGATGTCCAACCTGAACCTCCTCTGGCACAGCCTGAGGCTGTTTCCTCTTGTCCTGTCGGATTCACACAGATGACTAATTACCACCCTTTTTGGGAGGCCCATTTGAGAACTGGCCAAGAGTATCAAAAAATTGAGACATGTATTGGGAACAGCACAGATCTGTTGGAAACAGCTCTCTCCCTGAGCCAGGCAGGTATCCCACTCGTCTCCTCAGGAAGGTGGGACCTGCTGCAGTTAGGCTGGGTCTTCTTCATCACATCTCCCCTGATCAGAAAAACAGGCAAGGGATAAGTTAAGCCACAGGGAGCAAATAAATGGGAACTGGTAGACACAGAAAGCTGCAGGGCAAACTGCTGTGGGATCTTGTCCCTCATGCACCTGAGCACAGTTGTCTCTGCCTGCACACTCAGAAGTGCTTTCCCAGGAGTTCTTCACTGCCACTGCTCTGGCCAGAATGGCACAAACATGGGAAGGCAAAGTGATCCTCCCGAGGGCAAGAGCAAAGTCAGGAGTAGGACCTAGGTGTCCTGCCTCCACTCGCCACGTTAAGATATTTCCACGCCTCATTTGAGACTCTGCAATGGCACAATGGGAACGTGCAACCACCAGACACCAGGAGAGGAAGTATTTGGGACAGAGTGCACAAAACCCATAGAATCATAGAGCTGTTTGGATTGGAAGGGACCTTAAAGCTTATCTCATTCCAGCCCCCTGCCATGGGCACTTTCCTCTAGGCCACAGTGCTCCAGGCCCTGTCCAACCTGGCCTTGAACACTTCCAGGGACAGGGCAGCCACAGCTTCTCTGGGCATCCTGTGCCAACAAGATGAAGAGCTCCAGGAAAAGATTTCTGTAACAAAAAGCAAACAGCAAAACAGCAGTAACTTCTGTAGGTATCCCATCAGTGAACCCAGCTCACCCATCCTGTTCTGTGCTCACAGGAATTCAGGGTAAAGCTGTAGGAGGTCAGTCAGGTCCCCAGCCATCACTTCTCCATGTGTGCCCCTGAGGCTGGGCCCAGCTCTACGAACAGCTGCGGGGCAGTCTCTTCTGGAAGCAAAAGTTTCAGAAGGGTTCCATGCAATGGAGAACTCTTCCTTGTCTGAGGGGGTTAAAGGAAGGGCAGAAAGTGCTTCTCAGAAGGACCCTGAGCACAGATCACCCACAGGCTGCAGTGAAACCTGCCCTCAGCATGGAGAGGACAGCAGGGAGCTGTTCTCTAGGATGGGTGTTCCACAGGATGGTCATTCTCCACGGGGACAGGCACAGCCCAGCTCTGCCTCGCATCAGGACCACACCAAACCCTTCCTCTGTCTCGAGCCTGACTTCTTTAAAGTGTGGAGGGCATGTGCAGACAAAGATGATGATTTGCACTTTCACAGAGTCACAGAATCGTCGAGGTTGGAAGAGACCTTCAAGATCACCTAATCCAACCATCAGCCCAGGGCCACCACATTGATCCCTCCACCACATCCCCAGTGTCACACCCAGACACCTCTTGGACACCTCCAGATACAATGACTCTACCACCTCCCTGGGCAACTTATCCCAATGTCTGACCACTCTTTCAGTGAAAAATCAATTTCTAATCTCTAATCTGAATCTCCCCTGGTACATCTTAAGGCCATTTCCTCTTGTTCTATCACCTGAGACATGGCAAAAGAGCCTGACCCCCACCTCACTATAACCTCCTTTCAGGCAGCTGCAGAGAGCAACTTTCTCCTCTTCACACAGAGACCATTGGGCTCGGTGAAGGCCCAAGAACCACATCTGGTGACACAGCCTGGCGTGGCTGCAAGGCACAGCCCTGCTCCGGGTGGGTGGGGATATTTCTGGAGACACATGGTGTGTTACAAGACGGTACCACGGCTGTGCCTCACACTGGTGCAAGCATGACCTGGAAAGCATCCTGGGTCTCATCCTGTGCTGCTCCCCTGTGGGAGCAGCCAGTGCTTGCAGAGTCCTACAGTTCTCCTTCATGTTTAGAGATGCTCTCCACCCAACACAGTGGCACAGCATGGACAGCGCTGTGCCTGAAGGGGAATACAGGGCTGAGATGCTCTGCTTGCTTTCCACTGGTGCTGCCATGGCTTCTCCAAATGTGGCTACTCACCTCAGACCAAGAGACTCCATGCAGGTCTGCATTAGAGTGATTTTTTCCCCTCTTTTTCAAATATCTGAGTCATTTTCCGCAAGTTTATGAGACTCTTGTGTATCCATTGCCAAAAAATTCGCCAGCCTGGAACACCTATAGGTCACCCTCAGCGTGGTTTTCAAGCATTACCAGTCAGGCCATCTGAGCCCCAGTGTATTTGTGCTGCCCAGAGACTCCTTTTTTCCATTCAGGAGGGGAAGTGGTTTCATGGCACATCATGACAGTCCATGAGTTACCAGACTTGTACGGCACTTGGTGAAATATTAACTCTCTGTTTGCATGTTGGCAGCACATCTTAAGCAAGCAGGACAGCTGGGAAGGGGGTGAAAATGGGAGCCAAGAGGAGTGGGGTGGAACCAGTACCAGACAGAAAGGGATTGTGTGTTGGTTATTTTCTTGCTCTTTCAGATATTTACATATGGTGTCCATGTTTGTCATTCTGGGATTCAAGCAGGATTTGAAGGGGAAGTGTGTATCCCTTAGGGACAAACTGACCCAGGAGAGGAAAGACAGACTTCTCAATGCACAAATCTTTTCTCAGGATTACAACAGAGGCAGCAGAACTAAGTGGAGACTGAGATCAATTGTTTTCAGCTTAGTTCTATCAGAAAAACTTGCCAATCAATTCAAGGGATGAGGTGACCAGACAAGTGGGACAGAAAGGGAGGCTCTAGCTTCTGTGGGACAGAGAGAGGCTGGAACTCACTACCTGCACAGCACAAAGTTAGAGTTGAAATGTAGCAAAAAACTGTCAGTGAACTCCAATTGTCTCCAAATGTGGCAGCTGTCTTGGCTTGTGGGCATTTAGAGAGGATGAGATAGGACACACGGCCCAAGCTTTGGTGGCACTTGGAACTGAACTGCAGCATCCCTTTGCTGCACTGCTGGGGTCCAAGCTCGACTCCCAGGCAGGAGGCATATTCAGACCTGTACTCAAGTCCCTCTGCTTGCTGGCTCAGAGTGCTGGGCAATGCAGGCAGCAGGCGCTCCTCAGGCTCTGTGGGATGCATGCAGTGAGGTAAGGACCCAGCTGGAAGGCTGCAGGGGGTTTGGGAGCCCCCAACAGCAGCAGATCAGCTTTACATACATGCTTGAAGAGAGGGAAGGCCAGGCAGGAGGAAACTTCAATAAATGCTGTCACCCAGAGGGCAAAAGGGAAGTCATTCCTCCTTTTCATCAGGTGCTGATGCATGTTGAAGTAGGAGTGCCCTGCCCAGAATGATCAGAGTCGGGGGCACAGTCAGAGCATGAACTCTCCACTCCAGAGTGCCCTGACCCCAGGAAAGCCTGGGGCACATGCACCCCTCATGCCTTCCCCCCGTGTGGCTTTGTGGCAGCCTGAACACAAGCTGAAGGGCTCCAGCTTGCTCTCCGTGCCAAGCTCTCTGTACCATGGCCTGGGTCCTGCTCACATCTGTCTCTAAAAGGCCAGGTCAAAAAGGGGAACCACAGGTGTCACAAAGACACTGCTCTGCTTCTGTCGGCCTCCCCCTCTTCTTGCCTTCTGATGAGGGCCTGTCTTCAGGCAAGGAGCTTTCCCAAAGCTGCCAGCTCATGAGCTTCAGGTGTACAGAATTTTGCGTGTTCCCCCACAAAAGACATGCTGTGGAGCCAGCACTGGGAGAACACCAAGTTTAACTACTCTAGGTGAGGCACACTGACTCCCTGGGAGCCCAGGTTACTGAAGATCCTTCACAGGACAGACAGCAAGCCAAAATAATGGGTCAGGCAAGTTTCAGTGAGACGGGAGAGGCAGAGCACTCCCCTTTGGATTCTTTCTCTCGGATATTCCCATTGCCCTGTGTGATCCCCCCATATCCTTCCTTACCAAAGAAGTTGCAGTCCTGAGTTTTGGCAAATAACATTTCAAACACGGTAAGAGGGCTTCCTCCAGCAAACCCTCACACAGGTGCTATGAATAGCGGCCAGCCAGGAGGAGGTTTCCAGTCATTCAACATAACTCTGTGCCAAAAGGGCATTTGTAGGTCTAGGATGCCCATTGCCCCTCACCCCATGTACTGACCCAAGGCGTGGCTGCTCCAGGTTGGATCACTGGGTATCACCAACCATTTGTCATCAGAGACCTCCTGTGGTCTGTACCATCCCTTCACAGAGGGTTTGGCTTTCCCCAGCCAGAGCTGTCCATGCCCCATGGATGTCTGCCACCCTGAGGGGGCAAGTGTGAAACCCACCCAGACAGCCCCATCCACATCAGACTCCCCTGTGCTTACAAACACCCCTCACTGCAGGTCCTCCAAAGCTGCAGCCACGCCCAGACCAGAAGCAGACCTGCCCTGTTCCCTGTCAGCTACAGGATGTGGAGGCATCACTGCCTGGAGCCCCAGCTGTCAGGAAGGAGACCTTGGCAGGTTTCACTAGATGAGTACAAAGAGGAACTTGGATTCCAAAAGAAGACAAGGCCAAGCTCTGGAGACCGAGCCTCCTACCAAGTGTGAGGGAGTTGCTTCCCAGCAGGCTTGATTTATCTGGGAAGCATGTTGGGAAGCCTGGTGGGGAGGATTAGAAAGAACACGCACACCTGATGGCAATGCTGTGAGCCCTGCAAGGGGTGCCAAGGCCTTACGTAATGCTGGGATCCAGTTGTGATCCCTGGCAGAGTATCTGCCTGCTGGTGGTTTATAGGTGCAGTAACAGCATACCATGTGCATTCTGGAAGAGTCGTGTGTCAGTCTAATTAACGACTTTGTGGTTTGTGAGCACTTACCTAAAGCAGATGGGCACTGTGTCTGTTCCTCTGCCAGGCAGAAAGAGTCCACGGTATTTCAAAGCGAGCAGGTGCTATAAATTATAATTACCAAGCTTGTCAAGGTAGAGAAAGCAGAGAGAAAAGAAACCTGGTGGATTAAGAGATCAAGATAAACTCCTGGTTTTTCTTTTTCAAGTGCCTATGGAAAGCTTTTTTGGGAGTTTCTTGCAGATCAGCATTTTGGGAAGGTGCTTAGCATGTGTCTGGCTCTTCAGGGTGAGTGTTGTCTGTATCAGCCTGGAGGGGGAAGGGAGGATTTAGTGCCAGCCAGAAGAGCTAAAGCCTCAAGATCCTGCACCATGAGATCAAGCTCCCCTTGCCCCCTTTCCACACTGCACTTTGGGTTTTCTCTCGTGTCCCTGGCAAGATGCTCCATTCTGCTGGCAAACACTGGGTGCGAGCCTTGTGGGTGATTCCCTAGCTCTGTATCCCACAAGGACTGACTCTCCTGCTGTTTGTCTTGATGACATCCAGGAAAACAACCCGTGACTGTGTCTCTTGGCAATTCCTCCCATGTGCAGGAAAGTATCTGCTTCCCTCCATGCCAGCACGTCAGTCCCCTGCAGCCAACCACACTCTGCTACCCCGTGGCTAATGCACCCCATGCACAGGTAGCCACAGTCAGCACCAGTATGCACAGATGGTGGGCGACAGCCCAAGAGGCCCCATTCCCTGCGATCCTGGCCTTGCTCTCATTTTAGTTCCCCTTTCTCCAACACAGTCTTGCATCCCTCTGGAATATTTGCAGAATTCTCTTGCCACTCTGCCACAAACCGGCTGTTCCCAGCTGAACTCAGCCACAGTCTCCCTGAGGAGCACTCTGGTCCCTTCAGCACCGCCCCCACCAGCAGCACCTTCTCGTTTCTGACCCTTGTATGACAGCAGTGCTGTCCTCTGCTCCTCTGGCCTGCTGAATCCTTTGCTGATGGGATGCAAACTGGAGGAGAAACTGCGCCATAGACATTGTTCTTAAAAATACTGAAATCATTTTCCTGGTTGCTAAAGGTGTAATTTCCAATTATATTCTGATTCCACTCCAGCTGTACTTGACCCATAATCAATAAGTGCTAAATCAGCCTGACATGTAACTCTGCATGCAGGTTAATTGTACCTCTAACTAAAACAATCCACTTCCTCCATCCCATTAGTTGGCCACCATTTGGGCTCCTGTGGAAATGCAATAAAGGCTGCTTCATCCTCTGTCCCTTAAGGCAGGTAATTGTTTTCATACATATGGCCAGAGATTAAAATGCAAAAAATGACTTATAGCAATTCAACAACATGTGGACTTTGATGTAGACAAAGGAGGAAGGCTCTTCCCATCAGATCAGATTCTCACAAGCATATAAATTCTTATGACAGAAGGAAGAAAAAAATTCCTTTGGAATCAACATGGCCTGAAGAGCCCAGTCAGTTCATTCCTCATTTCACTTCTTTGATCTGATTGAGATTTGACAGTTTGCTGTTCACGGCAACATTCTTCTCTATAAATCACACATGATGCTGTGCAGTTTTGGGAAGGTGTTGTTTCCATTGGTTGTTTAGAGGATAAAAGCTATGGGAAAACAGGTATCTATGAAGTCAATACAGCAGAGCAGTGCCCTACAGTCTGCTGGCACAGGAGCTGTCTCGTGGCAAGACCACCTCAGCCCCGTAGCCTGATTTACTGGCTACAGAGTCCTTTTGGAGCACAGGGAAAAGGAGGTCAGGGAGGAGCAGCAAGGTAGCTCTGATGGAGTGTACGGACTGAAGCAAAGTGACCGCAGATGTTTCCCTGGTGATCGCTGCTGCTGAGCACACAGGACCTCAGATTTCACCTCTTATGGATGCCTCTGCAGCAGCAAGCGTTCCTGCAGCAGGAAAAGGAGCCCAGCACGGGTATCACAGTGTCGGCAGCGTGCTGTCCTTCCACTTGAGAGGACGCTGCTAAAAACCTTCCTGTTCCATCTCTGAAATCCCCTTTTCCTTGAGGCCCCTCTTCCCAGCAGGCAGCTCTGGACAGCAGCACAACCGAGTCAGTGGAGTTTTGTCCCCACTCCTGTTCTCAGAAGTCTGATCTCCATTTTGGCACTTCAGGGTTTAACAATATTTCTACAAAGAAGAGAGTCTGGGAGGGTCCAAGAACAGACATTTACCGCATTCAAGAGAACACTGCAGGCAGATGTGCCACACATCTGGATGTACCTCAGTTAATTTTCACACACTGAGGTAGCCATGGTGTGGTGAACCTTTGCCGAAGTTTGGCTGCTGCTAGTGTTCCTCAGTAGCTGTATGGAAGCAGGAGCCTCTCTGGCTCCACCACCATGATCCTTCCTCGCAGGTACAGCTTGCACAGTCTGGGAGTCACCTGAAAATGGCACAGTAGCCCCTGTAGCTTGTGCAGTTGTGCACAGACAGGGAAGAGATGATACCATTTTGATTCAGGTGGGCTGATGTCCCTGGAAGGGACTGAGGTCTTCTCCTGAGGCCACTTCTCAAAATTTGGTTCATCAATTATAAAGTGAATTCAGAGGAATTACTGCTTTTTGGCACAGACTTTGAACAGATAAGGTTTCTCTGGTTCTGTGTACCACGGGCTGTCATCCAACCTGCCACGCACTAGCTCTTCCCTCCACCCAGGCTGAGCTGCCACTGGAGATCTGTGTTTGTCACCAGGACTGGCAACAATAGCTTAGCAAGGTCAGACCAGGTTTGAGGAGAATTAGAATTTGAGGTGTATTAGAATACAAATACAGTTCAAGATTCAGATTTTGGACTCGTTCCTCTGTTTATACAGGCCTGATCCAAATCCCAGGTCTGGGTTCAAGAGTATCCCTGACTGGGAAAGAGTGAGCAGGGCTGGACCTTATTTCTTATTGCAGCAACTTTCTGTGCCGTTCAGCTCATCTCCCCATGCTGTTTGGAGTGTGTTCCCCAGTACCTCTGAAAATCATGGTCATTTTTACTGCAATGAAGAGCAACAATGCATTTTCAAAAGCCATTGGTAAATCCACTTGGCAGAACATGCATCGCTGTCTTTTACTGGGGCAAAAACTGTGGCTTGGTCATTGTGCTCTTGGTAGGACCCAACAAGCAGCTTCCCTGCAGCCCACAGGTAACAGCAGGGGATCAGCCATGCTGGCATTTGGCATGGATGCAAAGAAGCCTGGGCCAGGTTTGTGGTTGGGATTTGAGTGGCTGGGACCAGTGCACTGGTGTCTTTGTGCCTCTGCTGAGACTGGGGTGCTGGATCCTTCCCTCATGGTGGAGGATCCTAAAATACCGCCAGGAAGGAGATCAAATTCCTCTGAGTCACCACCATGGTGATGTCTCACTACACAACCTTCCTTCACTTTGGATAAGTTTCTGCTGTGCCCACATCTCCCTCAGGCAGACCAGGTGGATTTGTCTCCTCTGACCGTGGCTGTCTAGATGTTACCTCACCCCAGCAGCAGTGGAAAATTATCAGCATCTGCAGAGGGTGAATCATCTCTGTTATCTCAGAGCCCTCTCTGGGGGATGAATCACTCTCTGGAGGAATCTGCTTTTCTCTTCTGGCTATAGAAAGACCCTATAACTGGTTTCAAGTTCTGTGAGAGTAAGGCTGGGGGAGATGTGCTTTTCCTACACTTGGAAAGCAAAAGAAAAATGTCCCTGTCCCCACCCGTCCCTTTTATCTGGCAAAACCAGCCCCCCAAGCTGACACAGCCCATCAGAGCAGGGGTGCCAAAGCAGAGCTGAGCATCTCTGCTCCCCACAGCCCCCTGCACATGACCCAGCACACACTTGTGCAGCCCTCAGGGAAATCTACCAGAGGAGATCGTCTTGCCCAAAAATACAAGTGCAAGGAGCAGCTTACCCTCTAACCAGGGAGGAATTTCTCTACACTCCAGAGCTGGAGGGATTTGAATTTGCAACCACTGTTCGGGGAGCAAGTCAGAAAGGAGGCAGGCATGGCTAGTGGGTACATCACAGACATGGATTTTTTCCTGTCAGTAAGAGGAACTCAGCTGGTCAGATTAGAGTCTTTTCTGCTTAGCAGTAAAAAAACCATGAAATGCAATGTGGTTCTCCCAGTACAATGGTCTCAACAGCATTTTTGAGAGGAAGATTTAATGACCACACACAAGCTGTTCAATGTATCGTCCTCAAGGAGCAGTTCACTTTAGCAGTGCCACAATAAATCCGTGCTGCATTTGTTTTTCATTCATTACTTGCTGGTTTTGAGCCATGAGTTGCACTGAAATTTATGTAAGGGCACTGTCCGTGTACCTCATGCTTGTGAGTGTCAGTGCTGTGAAGGATCCCTGGATTCATCTCCCAGGAAGACAAGAGTGTTGTGTGGTTTATCAGGCTAACAGCTAAAAGCTTAGCAAACTTCAGTCACTTCAGAACTAGAAAATAATACAGAAAAATAGATGTCTGCATGAATTGGTATCTCCTCCCAAGGATGGTGTGTGTAGATACAAGACAGAGAAACTGCCCCAGCTGCATCAGATGCCCCATCTGTGCACACAGTGTGTAAAAAGCAGCAGCTTTTTGAAATCCTTTCCTGGCATGTACAGAGAGCAGGTCATTCGGGTCCCAATGACCTTGAGTTGGGCCAGCATGTCCATGATGATCCCCTGAGTCAATTTCTCTCTTGAGACTTCACTTTCTAATTTTCCCATTCATTGAGCAGGTGGTTGGCAACCCTTGGAAGGGGGTGATGGTGAGGGACTCCCTGGCCACACCCCAGCACCTCCAGAATTCCCGCTTGTGCTGCCAATGAAGAGGTCACAGCACAGGTGGTGTTTGGAGCTGTGCTTGTCCAGCAGCTTGGCAGTGGCTGTACCTGCCTGGCTGTGCCCACTGGGTGCTGCAGTCACCTCCAAACTTCTCTGTATTGACTGCAGCAATCCAGCAGGGCCACTGGTGGTCACACATCTACCCAGATTGCTCCTACCTTTCTCTGCCCATGCTACAGTGACTGCAGAACCCACCTTTCAATAAGCAGAGGTCCCTCAGAAGAGACTCTGACAAACACTGAAACTTAACTCCACCTTCATCCCCCTCTCCAACACGCTGCCACTTCCCATCTCAGGCTGTAAGAGCTTTCAGGAAAAGGCACGTGCTGCCTTGGTGCCCTCACTGTGTGTTCTGGGTGCACTGTGAGCACTAAAGGAATAATAATCACAGCTCACATCCACAATCCACATACACACTCCTGCCTCACAGAGTCATGTAGTAAGTTCCAGTGTGCTTCCATTAACCTTTGTCAGGACATAACCCATGTTATATCATGAGCCTTAACTCCCTCACTTATCCACATGAGCGCCCAGGGCTTGCTGCATGTCCCTGGTGATGACTCGATAGAAACGATGGACAACAGTTGTTCCATGCAATAGACACGTCAGTGCAAAGGGAAGATGGGTCCCAGGTGTTCAAGCACTGATGTGTAAGCACTCCTGATGAACCACAGAGGAGCTCTGGGTAAACTGGACATAGGGAGATGAGCAAGGAATGGACATATTTAAACTGGCAACGTCTATCTTAGAATCATGGAATGGTTTGTGTAGAAAGAAACCTTAAAGCCCATCCCATTCCACCTCCTGCCATGGGCAGGGACACCTTCCACTAGCCCAGGCTGCTCCAAGCCCCATCCAGCCTGGCCTTGGACACTTCCAGGGATCCAGGGGCAGCCACAGCTTCTCTGGGCACCCTGTGCCAGGGCCTCCCCACCCTCACAGTGCGGAATTCCTTCCCAAGATCCCATCCAGCCCTGCCCTCGGGCACTGGGAAGCCATTCCCTGTGTCCTGTCCCTTCTTCCCTTGTCCCCAGTCCCTCTCCAGCTTTCCTGGAGCCCCTTTAGGCCCTGGAAGGGGCTCTGAGGTCTCCCTGGAGCCTTCTCTTCTCCAGGTGAACACCCACAGCTCCCCCAGCCTGGCTCCAGAGCAGAGGGGCTCCAGCCCTCAGAGCATCTCCATGGGCTCCTCTGGACCCACAAAAACCATGTGTTTCTCTGCTGAGGGCCCCAGAGCTGGAGCCTGCACTCCAGTGTGCCATGAGCTGTTCAGAGCCCCTCTCCCCAGCATGTCCCGTTCCTTCTGTCCTGAGGGCTGCTCTCCCTTCTCTTTTCTGGCTGCCTTATGCTTGACGAACACCATGTTTCCCAACAAATATGCAGGCCCCACTGCTTGGTGAGCCTTTGAGCCACTCTGCTCAGCCTCCAGCTTCTTCCTGCACCTTCTCCGTTTCCCTGTGCCTGGCACTGTGGCCAAGGGGGCAATGCCAGGGCCCAGGGAGAGGCTGGTCGGGGAGCTGGCATGGCTGCCCAGCTTTCAGCAGTTTCTATAACTGCACAGAGATTTTGGCAATCCTTCTTGTACCGTTCTGACCTGAGGGGTTTTGGAGGTGTTTGCAACTGGGGATAACAAAGCCCTCTTGTCTACACCAAAGGCACTTTGTGTGGAGTCTAGGTATTGCTCTGATTTCATTTCCTGAGCATCCCTTGTGGAGAGCTTCCCACAGAAACATGCCCCATTGAGTCAGGAGGGAAGACTCATTTCAGTCCAAACAGAGCCCTGCAAACTTTCTCACCGGGTCCTGTTCCACAGCCAACTGCAAACATGTTTGTGTCTTGAACCTCCATTCACTGCCTGGGACGGTTTTCACAAGTTTTCAGCTGGAAATAGAACCAGGCAGCACTGGTGAGTCTTGCTTGAAGGCTGTGAGCCCTTCTGTGGCAGGGGAAGAGAGCCCAGGTATAGGAGCTACAAGGCAATAATGTGGCATTCACAGAATCACAGAATGCTTTGGTTTGAAAGCAACCTTTAAAGGTCTTCTTGTCCAATCCCCTGCAACGACCTGGGACATCTTCAACTACAGCAGGCTGCTCAGAGCCCCATCCAACCCTGAATGTTTCCAGGAAAGGGACATCCACCACCTCTCTGGGCAGCCTGTGCTGGTGTTTTACCACCTTATCATAAAAACTTTCTTCTTTATATCTAGTCTGAATCTTCCCTCTTTTAGTTTAAAACCATCACCACTTGTCCTATTGCTACAGACCCCACTAGAAAGTCTGGCCCCATCTTTCTTATAGGCCCCCTTTAGGCACTAGAAGGAGCTCTGAGGTTTCCCCAGAGCCTTCTCTTCTCCAGCCTGAACAGCCCCAGCTCTCTCAGCCTGTTTCCAGAGCAGAAGGGCTCCAGCTGTCAGTGTGGCCTCCTCTGGGACCACTCCACCAGCTCCATTCTCCCACTGCATCTACAGTACGTTATGACAGCAAAGACATAACAGGCAGAGCAGAAATTTAACCCAGTGTCCCCCTTTCCAGGTGAGCACTGCAGTCCCTGGCTGCCTTTGTCCTACCCCAGTTGGTACCAGCTGACAGAAGAACCCTTGCTCCTCCTCTGGGTTATCTGGGCAGGCTCAGGGACCCAGACGCTCCTGCCTCAGTGTGTCGGGCGGGCCCCAGCGGGTGCTGAGCTAGGCAGAAAGAGCAGCACGTGTGGAGCTGGCTGGCAGGGCAGTGTGGCTATGGGGGACACAGTGGCCTCGAGCAGGGTGACTCTGGAGCCATCCTCCCTCGCCGTGCCCTCAGCTCCTCGCACAGCAATTCCCCAGGAGCTCACCAGCCAGGCACTGACTCAGTCTGGGAGCTTTGCCTGAGAAAGAAGCTGAGGTGTTGGCCCCAGTCGTCAGTAAGTTATCAGAGAAGTTTAGCTGCAGTGACATCACCTCCTCCTTATGTTACTACAAGGAACTCAGATCCTATTATGGGAGAGGAGGTAACTCAGTCGAGCCTTTCAAGATAAACTCAGACAGGAAGAGAGACGCGATTGCCTGAAGGCACCAATTAGACATTTCTGGTGAGCTCAGCTCTGTTCAGCTGACACACAACCACACTGGGGCCAGGGAGACAGGAGCACCTCTCTCGTGTCTCAGGGCTGGGGTGGGAGGGATGGGAGACCAGCACTTCCTTGCCGAGCTGCTGGCTCAGCCCTCACACCGTCAGTGGCCACAGCTCTCCCTCCAGAACGTCCTTTCTTTACGTCCTGTGTTCTGCTGTGGACAGGGAACCACAGAGGAGCTCCCTGGTCTGGAGAGAGATCAGCCCAGCCCTGCCCCACTCAGTGCTGCACATGATCTTCGGTGGCAAGTATCCTCCAGCTTTATCAAGGGAAATAATAGCCCAATATGTTGCAAAAAATACCGTGATAATGGGCTGCAGTTTGAGGTCCCAGTGCCCTGTGGTGACTGGGCTGTGGGGAACATCCCAGTCTATGCTGCAGGCCAGTTACTGCACGTGACTGGCCTAAGACACACAGACAGAGAGCTCTTACTGGCTCTGATGTGTGAGAGGAAGGAAAAAACAGCAGCAAAATTTGGGATGCCTCCTGACAGCGTGGTATTGAGCATTTATGTTGGTTTCCAGGCTGCAACTCCCCCTGTAAATGCTTCACAGCCAGAAGAAAATGGTAAAATATGAGTAAATTTGCTTCTGCCAGTCATAGCTTGAGATCTGCACCACATCTGTTAGGGAACAGAGAGACTGGTTCTGGTTATCCCCTGGTTATTCTGGTTATTCTGCCAGTCATGTTACCAACAGCTCGGAAATGCACTTGTACCTCCTCCAAAACACTCTGGAAGCAGTTCTTGGGACAAGACAGTTCTTGGAAACTGCTGGATCTGTGACACAGAAAATGCAAGATCTCAGATTATAGGTCAGGATTAACACAAACCTCACGACACACTCACTGCACTGATGGCTGCATGCACCTCACCCCTGGCCAGACCTCCCGAGTGGCTGCACTGGTGGCATTGGCTTGTCTTCTGGAAAGGAGGAATCTCCCACTCTTGACCTTTTCTCCTTAGAAAAGGACTTCCCTATTTGCCTGGTTCCTTCTATAAGTGTTCCTGATCCCACCATCCTCTCTGGACTGCTCCTGGCAAGAAGACAGTTGATTTCTCCTCAAATATTCATCAAACAGACAAGGTTCAAAGCAATTAAGGGGCTCTTCCAAGGCATGCTGGAACCCAATATGAAGCCAACCCGAAAATGTCCTGCCCAAGAAAATGCTTCCCTTTCCCATCCCACACAGGTTCTTCTGCCTCCCCAGAGCTGTCACTCCACAGCAGCAGCAAAGGAAGCAACTGGCAAGCTCAGGTACACTCACATTTGGTGCTGACTTGCTCCTCTCACCATGGCTCTGCACAAATGTGAACACCTGCTCAGGGAAAAAGATGCCTCAGACCAGCAGACTTTGGATGTTCTTCCAGGCAGCTCCCTCTCTCCCTAACCCTGTAGTCCCTACAAGGGAAAATGGAGTAAAGTCTGAGGTGACTGCAGGACTTTTGAGTCAGTGTCATGTTGAAGCTTTCCATACACCCCGTAACTCTCAGCAGCAGATGCAGCTCTAAAGCTGGAAGCTGAGACTTTCAGCAGCTGCTGGTTTTCACAAGCTGTTGTTCTTGAACATCCCACTTAAAATCACCTCCTCCTGCACACAACAGACAGGCCAGTGCCCTGCAGAGCCTTGCTTGAGCCCATGAAGTCACTTGGAAATCTTGTCCACGCTGACGTCTGGAGTCACTGTGTGTCTTCCTCTCTCCAGACCCATAGCACTGCTTGACAGCAGGTGTGGGATGAGTCCCTCTCCTAAGCCATCCAGCAGCTCCGTGAGCAAGGCATCTTCCTCTGCAAGCAAGCAACGGGTTAACGCTTGCAAGGAGAACCAATTGAGTGATTTGGTGAAATAAAGATTAAAACATCTCCGTGGAAGGTGAGGAGCCAGCCCTGGCCTGTGCTGTCTCATTTACCCACTAATCGGCCCAATTACCTCAGGTATAAATCATAACACAAAACACTTACAGAGCCAGAGTCACACACTGAAGAAAGGAGAGAACTGTTGGGTTGGTTTTTGTTTAGTATAATTGATATAATTACTAACAATTCCGTGCCAAGAACTTCAGCTTTTCTGCTTCCAGAAGAGAGTAGAGAGCTGTCTGAAAGCCATAGCAATTAGCAATCCCCACATGCACAGCTTTTATTAGAAAGAATGCACATCTATTCCAGAAAGAGCCAGCAGCTCCCTGAGGAGCAATTAACCATCCCTGGGTGCCAGGAATGCAGCTGTCACTGAGCCCATGTTCCCTGGCCCCTCATCAGTGCTGCAAAGGCACATAAGGAGTCCTGCCCATCATGCTGCATGTGAAATGCCTTCACCTGGACACCTCCTTGTTCCTAATTTTAGCTCGTCTGGCTCCAGATAGGTGCATCTTGCTGTGCTATGGTCCAAGTAGGCTGCTGATTCTGAGACTTCTCAGGTCCAGCTCACTGTAACCAGCAGGAAGTCTCCCTTTTGCTCTGTTGAGGGGTTTGTCTGAGCTCTGATCTCCACACTTTGGAGCAGATTGACAGTAATTATATGGCTGGAGCTTCCAACACCTCTGCAGAACATGACCCCAGAGAGTGTCTCATGGACAGCTGCCACACGTTCACACTTTGCCACGTTGCCACCAGGCAGCCCCTGCAGAGCTGAGGAGCGGGAGAGTTCATCTGAGTCCTGCAGAGATGACCTCTCACCAACAGCGAGCTGTGGGGATACGGACGTGTGGGCACATGGGGCTGCAGCATGTCCACAGCCAGAAGCCATCCAGGAGCATTAACAAACTCCTTGGATGGATCCAAGTTCTTGCCCACGTACTGTCCACAGAGATCCACAAGGACAGGCAGGTGTCCAAGTACCCCAAAAACCCTCACCAAGGGCCCGTGCTGCACTTCTCATACCTATGGACATCCCTAGGGGGAAAGGGCCTTTCCTGAGTGTTGCTAAACAGCCACAGAGCAAATCCAGCAGCATTAATGGTTTCCCCAGCTCCTGGGGCACGGTCACACTGACACCAAACCCCCTTGTGGGTGACCTCTGGGGCTTCACCCAGGAGTTCATGGGCAAAGTGGGATGTAAAGCTGGACAGCCATGGGCTCCACCTCGCTCCCTTGACCCTGTCCCTGTCCCAGCTCAGCCTGGTGTACCAGCCCTTGGCTCTGGTTTAGCACCTCCATTTCTGAAAGCTTCATTCGGGTTTGAGAAATTGTAACTACCTCAAGGATATTTTCATTGTCTGTTCTTTAATTAATTAAACTTGAAACCAAGGATTCATTTTAAAACTATTTTCAGTAAACTTATAGGGATTTGGATGAAAGAATATCTCTGGGAAAAGTAAGCAATGCAGCTTTAATTTTTTTTTAACAGTTTATGATGCCAAAACCTAACAGAATTCTTATGCTGAGGAAGGGATGGAAAAAAATAAGCAAAGATTAACATTTCCTGCAGAAGTTTTAATTTTGCTCAAAAAGTTCTTGTTTGTCCCAAAACATTTTGATGAAATTTTCAAATAGAATCCTTAACCTTACTCTGAGCTGCTGCAGGGTTTGCTTTTCTGATCTTTATTCTTTGCACTTGTTTTCTCAAGAAGATGAATGAAGTCATTCTGATTTGTTTGTAGTTTGGGGGACAGTAAGTAAATTGGGGCAGAACTTGCAATGCCCACTCTCCTAACAGGAAAAATCAAAATTCATTGGCTTATGTCGGCCCTCTGAGCAAAGACACAAAACCTGTGGCAGTGGAACTGAGCTTTGGGTGTGATGTGCTTCTGTGACCCACAGAGGAATCAACAATGCTGGCTGAGAAACTCTCAACTGAACAGCCTTGCACCAGAAAACAGCACTTTGCAACAATGCAAGAGGATTGGAATTTGGGAAAATAGAATCACGGAATCACAGAATGGCTTGGGTTTGAAGAGACCTTAAAGCTCATCCTGTTCCACACCCTGTCATGGCAGGGACACCTTCCACTGTCCCAGGATGCTCCAAGCCCCATCCAACCTGGCCTTGGGCACTGCCAGGGATGGGGCAGCCACAGCTGCTCTGGGGACCCTGTGCCAGGGCCTCCCCACCTCTGTGGTTAATACATCAATGTGGCAAAAGGGGGATAGGGATTTAACCCACCCTGGTTGTCATTCCAGTCTAAGGTGATGCTGTACCAGAATTTGAACTCTGCATTTAAAGGACGTTTTTCTGAAGGAGACCTCAGGAAGGTTTGACTGCACTTCTTAACCGGGTACAAATCTCCAGATTTGTCCATCCAGGTCAGGCCAGGCAGAGCAGGAAACATTTGTTTCTGTGATGTAGGGGAAGGTCTGTTTCCCAGGATTATCTGAGAATTTCACCCAGGAAATACCTGCACCCCCCTGCAGAGAGCAGGGCTTGCACCCAGCCTCTCCCCTGCTCCCACTTGTGATGGAGCGTTTGGTCTCCTCCTCCTGCAGTCCTTTGCAGCGTTTTGTGACTTAAGAAATGTTGGTACTCTTTGAAGAAGGGTCGTGCCTGGGCTGTAACAGTGGGGGTTTGCTCCAGTGTTCAACTTCCATCAAAAATATTACTTTATATAGTCAAGAACAGTAATTTCTTTACCACATTCCTTTTTGGAGGATCATTGATTTGAGGGCTGGGCCATGACAGCTCTGTTAGCTTCTTTCTCTCATGCTTTGATAAGAGACAAAGTGCTTTCTCTTTGCAATTTGAATTCAGAGATCTCTCCTTTAGATAGCTTGAAAACATAAGCTGTGTTGGCTGTGGATGGAAATTAAAATTTGCTTTTTCCTTGGTATAATTGGTTCCTGGTATTTCATCCAAATCTGAAGTATTTTCCTCTTATAATTTGGTTTCAAAATCTACAGATAACACATTGTATCCTGCTCGCCATCGTTGCAATAAAAGATCTTTAGAGAGATGATTCTGAAACCTGAGTTTTAAACTTTTTTTCATAACAAGCTTAATATATTTTGGCCTCTCATTCTATTTCGAAACAAAAACAAGTGTTCAAAATTAAAGTTTCTCACCAAATTAAACCTCAAATTCAACTGCCTTAAGCTTTCCACAACGATTAAAAAGAAGCAATTGGCAAATGGAGGGGGAGGAAAGGCCCAAACGTGAGATACAAGAGCACGGGGTCTGACTCCCGCACAGGCACAGGATCACACACAGGACCCCGAGCAGGGCCGTGGCATCTTCCACGTTTCCAGACAAAGCCTTTCCCCCTGGCCTGGCGCTGTGGCCGCTCGGTTTGGCTGTCCCGCAGCCCCGTGGGTGTGAGCTGCCTCGGCAGACGGCTCGGGCAGATCCACGGCAAGCCCAGCCCCGGGGGATGCGGCTTTGATGCTCCGAGTTAAGGGGCCGGCTGCAAGCCCCAGCTGGCCTGGGGGCCACACGGGAGGACTCAGCCCAACCACCGTGCTTCAGAAGCTGCCACCGGCTGGCAGCACCAAGTGACCATCAAGGGGGGATGGTCCTTGGTGGTGGTCAGACATCTCCCAGCACAGGCAGGAGCTTCACCGATACCTTCTTATGTTAATCACTATTTACAGCCCGATCCAATCTCCCTGGCCATCAATCCAAAGCCTCGGCATCGCTCCCCTTGCGTAACACTGCGGGCAGGTCTTTCACTGATCCCCACCCTGTTTCTCTCCCCCCCAGACGCCTGGACGCAAACCTCATCTCCGTGGTGCCCGACACGAGCTTTGAGGGGCTGCTCTCCTTGCGTCACCTGTGGCTGGACGATAACGCCCTGACGGAGATCCCTGTCCGAGCTCTGAACCACCTGCCAGCGCTCCAAGCCATGACCCTGGCCCTCAACCAGATCTGGCACATCCCCGATTTCGCCTTCCAGAACCTCAGCAGCCTCGTGGTGCTGTAAGCCTTCTCCACTTCTTACTCCCTCCGGCCGGGACAAGGTGCTGCCCACGGGCTCCTCCTCCTGTGCGAAGACCTGCTGGTCACTCCCCACGAGCAGCGCTTTGCTGCTGGGGCCAGGGTAGAGGTTTTGTTCAGTCAGGGAAACCCCCTCATTCTCTATGAAATACTAAAATTGCCTCTTTTGATTTTTCTCATATTTTCCCCACTTTTCACTGAAGAGCTAATAAGCTCCCTGATATAATTCAAGAAATGTTTTGTATTAAAAAAAAAAAAAAATCAGTAACTGGAAACAAAAGCCAGATTTTTTTTCCTTGAAGACTCAAGCAACAAAAAACCCTCTCATTTCTTTTCCTCCCTCCAATCCCTGTGTTAAAACAACAGGAACTTCTAGCAACGTGAAAAAAAGAATCAAATTGCAACGATTTGCAGTCAGGTCAAAAAAGTAATGTTTTCATTTCTTGGAAAACATACCAACTCAGTCCCTCTCCCCCTAGCCCCCCCCAGCCCCTTTTATTACCAAATATGATTTTAAACCAAAGGTCTAACGCCAACACCTTGTCCAAGCCCGTGCCTGCTTATTTGCATGACTGGTACATGTGCAGGTCAGATGTTTTTGCCGTGGCTGCTGTCCGGTTTGCATTGTGAGCGTTGGGAGCGCTGGGGAGAGCAGCGCTGCTCCAGGATGGAAACAGGCACTCCGTGGGCAGTGAGACACTAAACCACCCGTAACCTGCACTCAGAAAGTGAACCCATCCCTCTGGCAGCTGCTCAGGAGGGGCATCCTTTCTATCAACAGAGGCTTGCAGATTATCTTCCCTTTAAAAGGAGCTCTACATGTGCAAATGAGCTACTTATTACTTCTTCGGTGTTGATTAGCAAGTTCAGGTGTGATTGCCAACTGGTTTGGAGCTCCTCTATCCACATGAAATGCCACCTCTAGTTTGGTAATTTGTACTGATACCAGGGTGTTAAGTAATCTCAGCATGTAGTGCCTTAGTGAAAGTTTAGCAATTATTTCCCTTTCAAAATTTAATGCATTCACTGAGACCATCCAGCATAGAAAGTGCTTGGACAAAGCACAGTTCAGAGTTTTATTAAGCATCAATAATACTTAATGGGATGTGCTGTTTAGACAAAGCATAAAGGCTTATTTAGGAGAAAAGCAAAAAGCAACTTGAGAAAAATCAAAAAAGTAGTTTTCACCCACAATAGTGCTCATTCTGCAAGGCAACCCATGGCCACCATAATGCAACCACTTCAGTCAGCTTTAATAGCTCACTCAGCGGGTGAGCTGACATTTGGGGTTTCATTTCAGCCTCCAAAGCATGCTGCTTTCATTCCGGCTCATCCCATACTGTGGGCAAGAAGCAACTCCTTAATTAAACAGGCAAGCTTGAGAAATAAAAGTCATTGACCATTAGGTCACAAGGGAGAGAATAATGTCCCACCACATACAATTGGAAGGGAAGACATGTGTGATCCTGCCAGGCTCTGTGGGACACGATGCTACATTTTTGTGGGATCACAAGTGTTTGGCAGAACTGGCCCCATAAATCTCTCTCATGCTTCCATGCAAGCCCTTGTCAACACATCACCAGTGGAAAGTCACCCAGTGTCCCTCCTGTGTCCCAACCAGGGATATGTCCCTGCTCCAGACTCACCCATCAAGCTGACAAGCAAATGCTCCCAAAAGCTGGAGAGAAGACTTTCCCTACCAGGGTGCAGATGATACACATCCCTCCATCTGAAAATGTCTGGATTTGCAGGTAGATGGAGGATCTGGCTGCTGCCATAAACATTGGGAACTCCCAGCTACAGGGTATTAAAATGAGCCCCCAGGGGAAGAAAGCCAAGGGCAGATGTGGCTGAGCACAGGGGAATCTCTCCTGTCCAGCCTGGTCAGTGCTCAGGGACACGGCTGACCGCGGCTGAGGGCAGGAGTCTCCCAGCTGCAGAGCTCTGCTGTTCCTCCTCCACACACCTTGGGCCTTTGGCAGAACCATTTCACCATCCTGCACTGCCGCAAGCACTGACATCAGAGTATCCCAGCCTCAATCTGGAACACTTTAAAGGCTCAGTGTCTGCTAATAAATTACACCTTTGTTGAGGAATTCCCTGATCTGATTCCCATCTATTGCTGCTGCAGTCTTCGAACTGGGGCTGCAGGCTGTTCAGTGAGCAGAGCCTCGTATAAATCACTCATCATGAAATCCATGAACCTCCGTAATTGGCACATCCTTTCCCAGCTTTAATAACAAGGGCTCTGTGTGCTGGGGTGCTGGCACTGTGCTTTGATGGCAGAAGAGAGGTGGATATCTGATCAGGATAGCTCATGGCAATAGGATGTTACCTTCCAGTCTGATCTATTCAGGACCAAATGTATCTTAGTATCTGCAAGCAGAAGTAATCCTGAATACTTTTCAGCTGATGGTTTGTGTGAAGTAAAGGTTGTTTTACAAAAATCATCACCTTTCTTGAGCATATAAGACTTTTCATTCAGCAGTCAGCATCTGAAACCCCCATGCTGCTGTGCTGACAGGCCAATAAAGTGCATGAAAGCAGTTCTCAGTAGTGTCCCTCATTTCCTCTGTCAGCTGAACTCAGCAAGAAGTCTCAAGCCAGGAATCACAGCACCTCTTTCAGCTCCACTCCCCAGAGAGGTCCACAAGTAAAATCTTACATTGCCAAGAAATCTCCCATGCTGCAGATGTGTCCTTGCTGCCACATCTCTGCAGTGGGCTGCAGCTCCCTGCTTTCCTGATGTCAAAGGAGCTCTCAGCAGAGATGCTGGGATGTGTGTGGGACACAGAGTTGGAGTGACCTTTCCAAAACAGGCCAAGCAGTAGAGAGGTTTGCCCTGTAACGAGGGACCTGGATAGAGAAAATCTTCAAGTAGTTTTAGTTTCATCACATAGCAGAGAACCTCTTAGAGCAAATGAGGTCAAATCCAGATCTGAGAACCTTCCTTGTTTGGGTCCACAGGGAGCCTTAGCTCCTGGAAACCTATTACCGCAGGCCTGGGCCCTAGGGTACATCACCGTGTCCTGCAGCTGTAGGGAGGAGGAGGAGAGAAGATCCAGCAGGCAGGAATTGTGCAGCAAGATTGATTGATTTAATTATTTTACAAACTCTATTTTATAGACCTTTTTCTTCATAGTCTAATTGGACAAAGGATCAGCCACCCCTTGGGGTGATTGGCTAAAATCCTAAAACATCCATTATCAAAATATTTTTCTACTATACCATAAACAAGACTTCTCAAGGTTGCAGGTGTTTGGCTGTTTACATAACTCTGCTACGTCTTCTGTGAGAGAGAAAAGTCTCTCACAGACTTAGAAAATAGCAAGAAAATCCTCGCTAGCAGCATTTTTTATCTACAGAAACCTCCAGGAGTCAACTTGGCCCTGTAATGGGAGCAAAAGAGATGCTCCACTCCTCTAACCTGGCCCTCACCCTTGCCTAGCTGGTCGAAAAAATGGACACTGGGAAAAGTTGTTCTGGTGCCACTACCAGTTAGTTTTGCTTAACGCCCTCTAATTCTTGTGCTCTGTGTCCATCTCCTCTGGGCCATTGCTGTATTTGTTACTATCTATTGTACCCTTCCCTCAGCTCAGCTTTTCCAGTCCCCATCCAGTTACCTGGTGTGCAACATGGAATCCCAGACTGGTTTGGGTTGGAAGGGACCTCAAAGCTCATCCAGTTCCACCCCCTGCCCTGGGCAGGGACACCTTCCACTATCCCAGGTTGCTCCAAGCCCTGTCCAACCTGGCCTTGGACACTTCCAGGGATCCAGGGGCAGCCACAGCTGCTCTGGGCACCTTGTGCCAGGGCCTGCCCACCCTCACAGGGAGAATTTCTTCCCAATATCTGATCCAAATCTACCCTCTCTCAGTTTAAGAAAAAAATCTACCCTCTTTTCCCCTTGTCCTGTTAATACCTGTCCGTGTAAAATCAGAAGTTAGTTCACATATCACACTTACTTGTTCCTTCACACCTTCAGATGGAGAGACCAGATCTGCACACTGTATCAGACAGAAATTAATTCTGGTTTATACCATGGTACAACGCTGTTCTGTGCCCATTCTCCCTCTTCCAGTTATCCCTGTCATTTCATTTGCTTTTTTCATAGCTGCTGAACACCAAGGCCTCTTTCCTGGAGGTATATAAAAGCCTGTTAGTGTGTATGCCTGGTTCTCCCCTCTGCTGCACTTGACATTCACACAACCTGAATATCCGCTGATAATTTATTGTCAAGGTCACTCAGCAGCACCTTCCAGCTGCAAGTGTGCTGGAAATGTGTCAATGAAGGATCTTCAGTAGAATTCCTCTTTCTTACAGTTTTTATCATTAAAGAACATGATGCAGCTCTGTCTCTAACAGAATAGTTTAGTGACTAGAAGAGAAAACTTGTTTGCAAGACTCCTGGGTTCCCATTCCCATTCTGGTCCTTCCTCTGGTGTAACTCTGGCTGGGGCTTTCAGAAGGGACCACTGCTTTTCAGCGTCTTCCTTGCCTAGGAGCAAACATCAACATATCCCTGCTTTCCAGGGAAGCTGGTCACCAGTCCTTTCAGCTGACATCTGTGGGACTTGGAGCTTCCTAGCACCACAGAGCCCAGTCTGGTGCACTGGAGTGTCAGGATGAGCCTGTGAATCCCTGCTCCCACCTGTGCAAGGGAGTTACCAGTGCCTCTCTGAGAAGTTGTTGGGAACCCTGTTGGCAGGGAGTGCCGGGCATGTGCAATTCATTATCACTAAGAGCAATATTGCCTGGAACATCTGGGTCCCATTTATGAGCCTTTTAATTGGCTAAAGTGCCTTTTCTCTCGGAGGACCAAGCTCACTGCCTTGGCAAAAGTGGATTTCCTTCTCCAGCACTTAAGGAAGAAGAAAATCATGCCCCAATGCACCCTGAGAATGTCGCTTCTGATCGAGCTTTATTCTCCACCAGACAAGTCTCATGCTGGTCCTTCACTAGTGGAAACAATCCATGGAATTTGCACCACTTATGGTTCAGGTTTCTCTACTTATCCATGGCCAAGTTGAGGAAAAGGACAATTTTGCCACAATAGAGATGCAAGCTCATCGTGGCAATGGCTGGTCAGGGGAGAATTCATATGATGTCAGATTTGAGCTTGGTTCAAATCATCTAATGCAAATAATTGATGGAAAATGTTTGCATTTGTCCTTTTTGAGAAGAAAAAATGAAGTCATTAAAAATGAAAGCGATGGCAAATCCACCACTTCTCTTTGTAGTCTGTTCCAGTGGTTAATCATCCTTAGTGTTAAAAAAAACGTTCATATTTCCCATTTGAATTTTCTTTGGCTTTGACTTCAGACATTTGTTCTTATTATTCTTTCCTCCACTCAATCACAGAACCATTTTAGTACCCAGTTTCCAACCAGGAAGAATCCTATACATTACACTGCACTCATCCCCTTGATCTTATGTAATAATCTAAACACATTGAGTTCTTTAAGTCCCCATCCTACTTTTTTTCCAGCCCTTGGATCATTTTTATTGCTCCTCTCTGCACCCATTTCAATTCGCAACATCCAGTTACCAGTGTGGGTATCAGCAATACGTTTGTCCTGCCAGATCTGCTTTCACCAGTGTACAGTGCAGATGTTGACAGGATTTCCCTTTCCTTGCCCACACAGACAAGCACCTTCATTAAAGCAGGATTTAGGCACTAGCTCAACCTGCTTCCCTTCTGTGTAAGACAAATGTGCAGTCCCCTTGGAGGTGGCATTGCCACAGTTGAAGCTAATGCCTGTGTTGGACTGTCTTTCAGACTGTTCTCCAAAACCTTTTAATTCACTGGAAAAGTAAATGGAAAAAGCAGTAAAATGAAAATGGAACAAATTTGACTAAGGGTGCTGCATGAGTGATGGGGGAAAAAAATCACATTTATTCCAAATTTCTGATAGGAAATAGTTGGCAAGGACAGAAAACCTTCTATCTAGAATCTGCTGTGCATTTCTTATCGTGGGTCAGAGTGAATCTTGTAGGGTTTGATCTTTTCCTGCTCTGTTTCTAAATTCTCCCCACCTGAGGCACCATCTAGGCTGCAGCCTCTCTCCCCAGCCTGTGTGGGATTCTGCAGCCACCGCCGTTTCTGTTGGTTTCAGCAGGACACAGCAAGGGTTCACCTGCCAGCAGAGGAGCTCACTTGTCCCACAGCACGTGGGAGCCCTTGTGCTGCTGCAGGAGCTGCCAGTCCCACCCTGCCAGGGTCAGTGTGACAACAGCTACTGCTGCTTTCTAACAGAGGCTCGTGGCTGAGAACAGGCTGCAGGCCAGCCCACGATACAGCACTGACTGTCCTCATCCTGGGCAAAGCTTCATCCACGGGTGGTTGCCCAAACTCATCCTCACTCCACGGGACTGACCTGCACAGGAAGAGACACAGATCCCAAAGCTCATTGCCCTTACCAAGGAGAGTGGTGGCTTCTGGCTCCAACAGCAAAGGCTTAAAGACTTGCCACGTTTTTGCATCGTAGGGGTTGTTTATAGCCCAGAATCAAGTACCTTGAGCTGCCATCAAACCAGCTGAGCTGTAATTTACAGGGCAGAATATAACGTTGTGTGGGCTGAGCTCAAATTGACAAGCACTGGAGATGTTGCAATTCCACTTGTTAAAATTTGTTTACCAGGGGAGAAAAAAAAGGCAGAATGGAAGACAGGAACGTCTTTTCAAGTGTTTACCTTTCCAGCTCTCTTGTTTCTATTATTGCCATGTGGTTGGGTAACTCTAGAGTTCAGCTTGGACAGCAAATTTTTTTATAACTCCCTTTTTTGGTTGTTCATAATTTTCTCAGCAACAAAGAACTTCCTTCGGATGATTTTCATTACTCTGCCTCCAAACAAAGCACTCTAGAGCCAAATATAAACACAGCAGGTGATTGCTTTTCTCTGCTGTCTCCTTGCCTGACTGCAGTGATAGCAGTCAGCTGCTCAGCATGTCCGAGCTTGGACAAGGTGTCCGGTCACACCATCCCGACAAAGCTCCGGGGAGCTCACACCTTCCCTGGCCTTCAGCATTCCCTTGTCCCCACACTGTCCCCTCACACAGGACAGGGGTTTGGGGCATGCGGCTCTTGTGGTACCTCTTCATGTGATCCCACAGCAACTCCAGACCCAAACCCTTTCTTTGCCAATTGCAGTATCCAGTGCCAAAGGAACTCAAAATGGTTGGCACCACCAACTGAAGAAAAGGCAGCATGACCAGAAGCTGTTAACATTTGATGGAGGAAACCATCTGGGCTCAAACTTCTTTTCTTGTGACAAAGAGAAATTTCTCCCATAAGATTCGCATTTTGATCTCAAGTTTCTTTTCTCCTCCAAAAGTCACAATCCAAGTTTTTTTGCAGGCAACATCCTTTTTCTTTTTTCCCATTTGCTCAAAGGAGCAAACATATGTTATCAGATATCTTTCCCTTCCCCTTCCTCTGAAATGTTTGCATGTTCTCATCCCAATGACAAACATCCGTCTTGGGCTGTTTCTGTTTTGCAAGCCCCTACCAAACTGCCCTAGAGCCTGGCTGTTCCTCCACTCCCAGCTTCCTCCTGTTTTACCCTAGAATATTTGGCAGTGGGAGCTGCCTGTGCTCAGCCAAACAGCTCGCACTTGAATCCAGGTGGAGTGAGAGATTTTTCAAGCTGAGACACATTTAGATCAAGCAGCAAATAATGAAAAAATCATGGATCCACCTGCCAGCATGGAGCCTCCCCCAGGCTCTTGGAAGGAGGCAGCAGCATTGGACAAAGGCTGGTGCATCCCTTGCTAGTGCTATCATAGGCATGGGACAAGAGGACCCCCATGGGGAGTGGCATGGCAGCAATTCACCACGTGGACTGGGCGTTAAAAGAGAATCTGAACTGATGGGGAAACCTGCCCAGAGAGCTGCCCCTCCTCGGTGGGCATTTATCACACACACCATGGCAGTGCAAGCATGGGCATCACTAAGAGGGTTAAGTGCAGGCTGGGCAGCAGTGGGTTGTCTTCTCCTGCTTTTCAGCAGACTTTTCTCAGACTGCTCACAAGAACTCTCTCCATGGACTTGGAGGTGCCTTTGAGTGGGATTTCAGAGGGAGATGCACAATTAGCCACAAGCTCACAGATGTAAAGGAAGTGACATGGGAAAAGCGCTGAGATGTGCACACATACACAAGGGTCTCTGATAATCCAAGATGAGGAATCCGGCAATTAAGGCCTTGGGTTTGCCAAAAGACTGAGACAGGGGAGTGAGGGATCTGTGGAAACACAGAACCCAGGACTCCAGAAACTCATCACCTACAGAGCTTCCAAGGAAAATTACCCCAGGTGGCTTTGCAGGAGCCCCCAGCACAAGGCTCCCCAGTGCCAGCGTTAAGGCTGGGAGCTCCCAAGCCTTTAAGCACTAGATGTTTGTGGCATGTAGCAGCAGGATGAAGGGGAACAGGAAAAAACTGTTTCTATGGTGCAGAGAATGTGCATCAGCCTGTGGCATGGCCCCAGCACTTCAGCCAGGCACTCTGAAGCATTGAACTGAAGACAACTCTCGTT
The DNA here is from genome assembly GCF_000738735.6 of Corvus cornix cornix. Lineage (NCBI taxonomy): Eukaryota > Metazoa > Chordata > Aves > Passeriformes > Corvidae > Corvus > Corvus cornix. Next base: position 5,347,353 of record NC_046354.1, read on the forward strand.
GCAATCAAACTGGAGCTGCTCCAGGAACTGGCAGGGTTTTCTTTTTTTTTAAAGTAAAGATAATAAACTGTGACTAACAGGATGATTTTGGACTCAAAGTCTTCTTGCTGCTACTAAAGCTCCAAGGAGTCCAAATATGATTGTGTCCTTAGATAGCACCCAGTGCCCATGAACAGCTGTTGAAGCCACATGGTGGGTTGAGCCCAGGGAAGGGTGAGCTCTAGGGTGTTTCTTGAAGCTTCTTGCTTAAGCATGTTCATCCACAGCCACCTGGTAGCTGTAAAGGTGGAGATCTCAGGGAAATTCCTACATCAGCCTGGAATTCCTGAGAGGAATGGGAGCTCTGTAGCTGCTCTGCAAGCACTACTGCACCCAGCATGTCTCATGGGGTAAGAGAGGGAACCCTATGAGTGCCCTTGGCATCCCAGCCCAGGCTGTGGTCAGCTTACATCCAGGATGTTCTGGACCACAGCTCAGACCAAAGGAAAAGGTCATCTTGCACCTCCACTGACCATCTCTGTTTTGTCCACAGGCACCTGCACAACAACCGGATCCAGAGCCTGGGAGCCAACGGCTTTGATGGGCTGCACAGCCTGGAAACCCTGTGAGTCCCCTGTTTTATTCTCTGTCCTAAAGACATGGGCTGTGTTCATCCCCCAGCACAGCATGCAGGAAAGGGGGGCAGCCCCCACGTGTCACTGGTCACCATGCACTGGGGGCAGCAGCAGGGCTGGCTCCAGGTACCAGCACGAGTGCATGCCCAGGGCATGATGCTCACTGGGGACTGAGAGCCTGGCCTTTCCTCCCGTGGCTGTGCAAGCTGGTCAGGCTGTGCTGCTGCTGCAGGGGGATCTGTGCATATGGGCAGTGTGGCTGGCAAGGGGTTCTGAGGCCCTGGACACCAGTCTAGTCCAGGTGCAATCCCAAGAGCTTGGATGCGTGCCCTACTCAGGGAGTGTCTCCTTCCTCAGCACATGGGCATGGTCCTAAAGCCTCTCCAACACCTGAACACCAAAACAAGGGGCTGTATTGAGTTTGGGGCCTGTAAAGTCCTCAGGGGTCTGTGGGGTATCTCTGTTTGAGACGATCTCATGTCTCCTGGCATCACCAGCTGACTTCATTTTGCACCATGTGCTTGGCATGGCTGGGAAACAATCCATCAGAAGACTGCAGGGAGGATGGGAAGCAGAAGTGAACTCACCTGCAGGACATATCTTCAGGAAGGTAGATTGAGATTGGATAGTAGGAAGAAATTCTTGGCTGTTAGGGTGCTGAGGCCCTGGCACAGGGTGCCCAGAGAAGCTGTGGCTGCCCCATCCCTGGGAGTGTCCGAGGCCAGGTTGGATGGGGCTTGGAGCAACCTGGGATAGAGGAAGGTGGAACGAGATGGGCTTTGAGGTCCCTTCCAAGCCAAACTATTCCATGGCTCTGCAATTAGCAGCAGGGGGTTCACCCTGAACTGAAGGAGAGTTTCATCCCACAGCCTGACCACACATTCCCTGTGCTGTGACAGCTGCATGAATGGCCTGTGCCTTGTGTGCTGTGCATTGGCCCAGGAGGAAACATAAACAAGCAAACAAATAAATCGAGGCTCTGAAAGACTGGAAGAGGTGCCTGATGCCTTCGATTGTGCAGAAACATCTCCCTTCATGCAGGCTTGGGGTCAGAGTCAGGCCCTTGCTTCCTGCCAAGAGAACTAGGGGGTCTGGGTCATGGCAAAAGGAGATGCTGCTTCCCAGCATTCAAGTGCCACTCAAGGAGAGAGGGCTCCTCTGTGCCCAGCATGATGCCAACAGCAGCTATCGGGCAAGAGTGGCAGCAGCAGGCAAGCCCTTGGTCCCCAGACACACTCCTCAGGGCAGGACCATGACATGCATTGTCTCTTCCTTGCAGACTGGCAGATCCTGGGACCACCCAGAAGGGCTCAGCTGGGGAGAGGTTGAACTGTGCCAGGGGTGGGAGGCTGATGCATGGTCTCCTCTGGTGACCCACGGGTCCCAGCTTGGCTTTCTCCCCAGTCATTTCTGGTGGTCACAGGCAAATATGTGAGGGCAGAGATGTGGCACCCAGGCAGCACAAAGGCAGGCGAGCTGCAGGAGGAAACAGAGAACTCGCTGATGGAAGAAAACCTTCTTTGGTCTACAGCTGTAGCAGACATGCAGCAACATCCCAGCCTACATCTGGGCAACCCTTCTCTGCAGCCAGGGTGGTTAGAGATCCTGCTGCCCATCCCAAGCAGGATGGAGCTGCAGAGGAAAAGATGGCCCCTTGTTTGCTGTGGGAAAGACTAAAGGGTTTCATAGCCCTGGGAGATAATTCTGTTTCCACAGACATTTGTGATGAAAGCTCATTTTCCCTCTCTTCCACTCTGCTCCCACTCTCACACTTTCTTTGCCTTTTGCTGCTCATCCGAGGTGCTGCCCAGCACTTGGGGAGCTCCATGTCCCCTGTTCTTGCTCCCCATCCCTGCGGGGACAGGACTGTGCAGCAATGCGGGGACTCTGGAGCACTGCAGCAGTGCAAACGCTGTCTCTGCTGGTGCTGATCAGGCAGCCCTGGGAGGATCTGACCTCCAAGGCTGGTCCCGTTGAAGCAGGGCTCTGCCCGTGCCGAGGCTCTGCCCATGTCCAGACTGTGCCCATGCCCAGACTGTGCCCGTGCCCGGGCTCCGCCCGTGCCCAGACTCTGCCCATGTCCGGGCTCTGCCCATGCCCGGGCTCTGCCGATGCCCGGGCTCTGCCCGTGTCCGGGCTCTGCCCGCGTCCAGGCTCTGCAGGACACGCTGGTGCGTGAGTGTCCCACAGCCCCACCCTACACAGCTGCCTGCAGCAAGGACAGTGCTGTGGCAGGGAGCTCCAGGCTCTCCACGCTCTCCTCCACATCTGATCGCTCTGAAGAAGTGCTCTCCAGAGAGGCCTTCTGCTCCTCCTGGCCTGAGAATCCAATTCTCACCATCAGGCCAGCAAGCATTCCGATTCAGTGATCCTTGAGCAACGTGTGTTCCTCAAGTGGAGCCACCCCCCATGCTGATCCTTAGCACCCACCTGTCTGCTGACCAAAGCTGGACAAGCTCTGGGGCAAAAATTTGCCAAGCTTTTGGCTGCACCGTCCCAGCCTAGACCTGCATCTACCTACCACCTCTCGGCTCCTGTGCATGTGGAGACGATTACAGGCTCCACATTTACCCTTTAACTCAAATTATGATTACATTCTGTTGACAGCACTTAGCACATTTTCTTGGGCTTGTGGAGGCCAAACTGTGCTCTCAGTTACCCCGTGGGCGTTACCTCCTGGAAGGCAGCAGGATGGTAAGGGTTGGTGAAGACAGAAATTTCTCCAGGGTTCCTAAAATGAGTATTTGTGGCCAGATGCTGATTATAAACCAGGCACAATAGTTGAAGAAGTGTAAAATTTGAGAGGAAAACATAGTTTCAGGTTTTTCAGAAGAGCCTGGGAAGTTTTAGGTGCAAAAACCTCTGTTTCCCTAAGGGAAATATTTCTTCTCATATTCAGCTAGACAGTAAAACTTCTATTTTTACTAAATGCCAAAACCTAAGAGAAGCAGCAGCCACTGCCCCATGCAGGTCTCAGCAACGTGCGAGCTGTGTAAGTACAACCACACTGCTCACCTGCCCCAAGTCCCAGCATTCCTGCAAAAACAGATCCCAGTGGAGCATCTTTGTTCTTGGAGAAGGCTTGGCCCTGATATTTCAGGAGGGCAGCAAATCTAGAAAGAGGTGAAGCCAGATGAATGACTTCACATTTCCCTTGCATTGACCTGCAGCTTCTGTGCACAAGTCAGCTCTGCCAAGTGCACAGCAGCTCTGTGTTCCCCACACTGATGGGGGGACAGGCAGATGTGCAGCACCCACCAGGTCAAACACCAGCATGCAGCTGGATAAAGCAGCTCCAAGAAAATTTTCTCTTTCAGGGCAAGACCTGGCTGTTCAGCAGCCGCCCCCCCAGCTTTCTCTTGCTGGGAAGGAAAGCTGGCAGGTAGGCTGGAAGCAAGTCAGAGCAGCCTGGGCCAGATTCCCAAAGGGGTTTCGAAACAGCCCTGTAAACCAGTGAGATTCCCTCTCCAGTTCTCATCAGCCTGAGAGATGACACAGAACAACCCTGCAGGGCTGTGGGAAGAAGCCCCAAGCTGAGCCATGAAACCAGGCATTAGATGGTTGGAGTGGGAGAAGTTTGGCATTTTTTAGCCCTTTCCCAAAGCCATGGAGCAAATAAGAGAGTAAATATGCTGATGTGACACATTCTTCCTGTAGCCCCTTTGGGTAATGGCCTCGATTCTGTACACAAGGTGTAAGGTCAGGGGATGCCCACAGGAAATGCAGGGAGGAGCCAGCATTGCCCCATGAGCAGGGATCGATATGCCAAGGGTATAATATTGAAATACCAAGGGAAGGACATCCATTACCCATTGGCATGGCCGGAGGGAAAGGCCTGTGGCCACGGTGAATGTTTGGACCACAGCAAATGTCCTGGCAAATGGGCTGGCACAGTGGGGTGAGGGAATCCTGAGAGGGTGAGGAGTGAGGAGTGGGGAGGTGAAATGAAAAAGAGTCAAGAGAAGCACCATCTTTTGCAAGAAGTAGGTGCAAGGCATGCCAAGAGCTGAGACCGCAGACACACTGCTCTTCACATCACTTCCCTGCTCCAGATTTGCCTTGTCAGACCCGGCCCATGGTGCATTGTCCTTTGGGATGTTTAACATGTGCTGTAAAACACCTGGCAGCGTAACCTGCTTCTGCCATTTGGATGGAAAGATCCTGACTTCTACATTTCCTGATTGTTTTAGACTTAATTTCTCAGTCTTTAACAATGCAGCAAGAAGGGTAAGGGGGATTAGATACCTTCTAGTGGGAGGTGTCCCTGCCCATGGCAGGGGCTTGAAATTAGATGATCTTTAAGGTCCCTTCCAACCCAAACCATCCCATGATTCTCTGATGAGACTTGTGTGTCATTAGCCTGGTGAGGAGGAGTGCTCATGGAAGAGCTGATGGAAGGAGCAGTTCAGCTGCAGCCAGGAGCATCGCTGCAGTGACAGAGACTGATTCTTGGGAACACTCAGACCTTGTGCTCAGGGCTGGGGGCAGAGTGCCAGGGACAACGTGGCTGCAGTTTCAGAGGAACAGCAAGGGAAAACTGCCATGCAAAGGCCTGCATGGTGCTAACACAGGGGCCAGGTTCCCCTGCTGTATGAGGAAAGAGCTTCTCATGAGGGGATCCCTGTGACATCAATTTCCGCAGTGAGGCTGGTCTCATGCGCAGGTTTCCTCCTTACCACCTTCACCTGGAAAGCTGAGCAGTGTCCTGAGGTCCCTGAGCTTTGCTATCAGTCTGAACACATTCTAAAGGCTGATGAATAATTGCCTCATACCTCATAGTGCTCAACTTCGGCCTCATCAGGTAGATTGTGGTAACACTGGATTTATCCCCCTGTGTCTCTGAAATATGAACATTTCATGGATCAAGGATGAAGGGGAAGGGGAATGAGTGAAGTCCCCCAACATGACCAAGCTCCAGGTCAGTGCTCTGTGCAGAGGGATGGAAGGGGAAGGTGACCTGAACCTGTGCAGCCATCGGTGTTCGAGTGTGTGTGTGCAGGGCCTCAGAGATAGCCATGGGGAGGGCATCGAGTCATGGCAGCTGAATTTCAGAGCTGGCCCCAAACTCTCGCTCCAAACACCAGCACACACAGACCATCATTCAGCATGTCCACCTTGCCTGCTATTAGGCAGGCCTCAGCCCTCGGTGTCCCCACGGCAGAGCAGAACAGAGCCCAGAGACCAAGTGCAGAGAGCAGCTGAAAGGGGACAGAGGCTCCTCATGGAGCTTCCCAAATCTTCCACCAAAGCAGCTGTGGAAGGGACTCATTGAAAATGCCCCTGGGATGCGATCTCTGCTTTGAAGGAAAGGGGAAAGCATTTTTCCTCCCATCAGGACTGTTTTGTCCAAGCAAGGAGAGGTGTGGTGGCCCTGGGGGCTGACTGTCACACACACACACAGAGCAGGTCCCTGGGGCCTCTGGTACGAGGTAGGTGGGCAGCAGCAGCGGCTCTGGCAGGTCTGTGCTCTCAGGTGTGGCTCAGGTGGGCTGGCAGCGCCGAGCAGCACTCTGGCAAGGGATGTGCAGGGTCTCCCACCACAAAAGCCGCCTCATATTTCCCAACAGCTGCTCCGAGCTCTATCTGGAGCTCTTGAGGCAAAGGGAAAAATGCAAAAGTAAGAGCTGCGGCCCTGCCAGTGGGCCTGTCATGGACACGGCCGAGTCCCACAGAGCGAGGACCGAAGGCAGGGGCCAGGGCTCCTCCTGCCTTGGCACACTCACACGGAGCAGACCCTGGTGCTGGCAGAGAGAGAAAGCGTGTCCTGGCAGTGTCCTGCCCTCCCAGCCCCCAGCAGGGCCAAGGTGGCTCCCGAGGCACAGGCAGGGCTGGGAAAGGAGCGGCTGCTCCCCAGGACCGGCTCAAAATGCTGGAGGCCTCCTGGCTACAGCCAAAATAGCAACAATCAGCCCCAGAAGCGCTGCTCCTCTGGGAAATCTCCAGCCCATCTCTGACACGGACGTGATGAGGAACCAGTTCAGAGAGGCCATGCAGGCCTCGCCCATCCCCTCCACCTGAGATGACCCCGTTGTTTCCTCTCTCCCTGGATTCTCCCTCCCCATCCACATCCCTGCCAGCTCCTCCGCCCATCAGACAAAGGAGATAAATCACTTGGAAAGAGCAAATCTCCATTCATTTAAAAACCTTTTAATTTATTTTTTAAAAATAGCACTAATAAATTAAAAACATCTCCCAGAACGGCTGAATCCAAAACCCTCTGGCTTCAGGCATTTTGTCTGCCTAACCTTGCCTCACAGGAAATGCCCTTACCACAGCACCCGTCCCATTATTCGGGTAATTAGTGGAGTCTGTAAATGCAGAGCAGAGCTGGAACCTACCAACTCCTCTGGAGAGTTGGATTTTCTATAGGAGAAAAAAAAAAAGAAAGAAAATTAATATAAAGTGCACCTTGGGCAATGAAGGCAGGAAGAAGGAAATGGGAAATATCTCCAGTACAGCTCATGCCAGGGTTGTTTAACACTTTAATGGCCAGGCAGGCTCTGCTGTTCTCCTGGAAAACTGTCTGCCAAAATTCTACCTTGCTCCTCTAGTGGATTTTTCTCCATCAGCATGTTTAATTTGAAGCCTTTTGTGCAGTTTCTTGATGCTAATCCCAAATCTGTGCAATTCCCAGAGCAGCTGATGGATTTGACCCCTCAGGGATGCCCTGTTTGCTGCACTGAGCTGCTTCCTCAGCATCCTGATGCTCCAGCCCTGCAGGGTCACCGTGGGTCCCCAGCTCATTAGCTTGACTGTACGATCCCAACCTGCCCTGCCAGAGGATGGAAGGGACTTCAGGAGAGGCTTAGGTACCCAGATTGAGGGGATGGAGAAAGGAAGGGGATGCGGCTTTTTGGAAAGAGGGACACAGCTGAGGGCCCTGGTTGCATGGGTCCCTGTTCCTGGTCCCAGAACAGAGCTAAGAAGTTCATTGTCTGCTCTGATCATTGTATAAGTGGAAAGTGACTTTTCCAAACAGAGAAAGTCACCTGTCAAACTGAACTGGCAAATGCACCTGGCACTGACCAGGAGCACAGAGATCAGACCCTGTGTCTCCTTGGGCCCTGCTCCCAGTTTGCTGCAGGGGCCTGGAATGTGCCCTCCCTGGTGCAGCTCGGCTCTGAACCAGTCAGTACCTTGTAACCAGGCTGAGCTTTGGCAGAACACAACCCCAGTCAGACATGACATTTTGCAGGTTTATAAAGAAAAAAAGAGAGGAAGTGAATGCGGTTCAGGTGAAAAGGTACTTCTGGGGCCACTGCACTTTTCCATGGCTCCACTGTAAGGCTCATCTCCATCGCAGGACTCTGCCTGTTCTCCCTTTGCCCACCAAATCCTCACACCCCCCCTCTTGCATCTGGCCAGCTCTCCAGCCTGGCTTCCCCCACCGCTGATCTTGCAATGACCAACACCACTGAGGCTCTCCAAGCTCCAACCTCTGGGTCTGCAGACATGCTGTGACCCATCAGAGGTCCTCAGGCCCCTCTGGCTCTTCGGGCTCCCGTTTGCCCAAAGCCTTTCCCTGTTTCCAGAGCTTTTCCTGGAGCAGGTGCCCGTGCCTCTGCCTCCCAAGGTGTGTGAGTGTGAATTGATGCCCGTGCAAAGGAGGAGCGACCCTTGCAGGCAGCAGAACGGCAGCAGAGGCAGCTGGGGGCACGTTTTCACCACGGATGTGCTGATGCACAGAAGCTCTGCCTCCATCCCATGCTCCCTCCTACCAGCAGCAGAGCTCCAGGGGCTGATCCCCAGCCATTTGTGCACCTCGGGGAGCAGGTAGAAATCCCCAGCTTCTTTCCTGCAGTTGGGGAATGCTCTGCTCTAGACCAGGCTTCCTCGAGCCTTGCCTTCCTCTCCAGCCTGGCAAAGAGCAGCTTCCTCCTGAGCCATCAGCTCTGTGGATGTTTCTGTGTGTCCTCGGTCAGCACCTTTGTGTCTGAATGTGCAGGGCAGTGTTAAATACATCAAACATTGATCCATTGACTTAGAGAACAGACAGGAGTCCCGGGTGGAACAGCCACACACTGGACACTGCTGGGATTTGCAGTGGAGATCAGAGCTGTACTGGGAGGGATTAGTGGCTGCAGGGGTACAAGGCACAACCCAAGACAGTCCCCCCATGCCAGCAATGGTCCACCAGTGCCACCGAAACCTGGTGAAGTGCTGCAGCACTGTGTCAGGGAGAGGCTGAGACATTTCCAGGCCAGGCTGTCAGAATGAATCCTCTTTCAGAGATTGCTGCTTGCTCCTGGCAGGAATTATGTACCCTACGTATCTGACAACCTTCCCACAGTAGGCAGCCCATCTCTGTTCCTTTGGGACACACATGCACTCCCTCAAGTTCCATCATAGCGTGGCTTCTTATAACTTACAAAAAAAAGGGGGTTTCTAGGACATGATTAATTTCCCAATGAAAACACTGACCCTAGCAGATGGATCCCATGGTGGGTCATTTCTCTCTCTGGTTCATGTGAACATCCCCCTTTTGCTCTCAGGTGTGGCTCAGGTGTCTTCCTTTAGGGGATGGACACATGGTCTGGAGCCAGAGAAGTGCTCCGTGTCCTTCCACATCCCCCTTCCCTCCTCTCACTTGTTAGAGGCACTGGCAGCTTCTCATGCCCCAGGCTGAGCTGGGGCTCACACTCACTGCTTGCCACTGCCAGGACAGCGGGGTGTGGGCTGATGCTACACAACAGAAGGTGCTGGAAGCATTCCAAAAACACTCAGGATGCTTAGGGACATGGTTTAGTGTGGGGTTAATGGTTGGACTCAATGATCTTGGCTTTTCCAACCTTAGTGAATCTGTGATTCCATAAATTACGGCACCTGATTGTGCAATTGCTTTTCATATTTGAACTCATCTGGCAGCTCAGCCACGAGCCATGACTGGACGTATGGAGCCTGGGTAAAGCTGTCCGGCCAGTGCTGGGCAAGAGGTCAAACTACATGGTCCCCATGGCCCCCTTGGGCTTCCAGACTACCAATTAAATCATTTCCAGTGCTTGATTTGCCCACAGTAACCAGCACAACTAGCAGAGGCAGTAATTACATTTACTGGCAGCTTGATGAGGTGCCAGCACAGGACAGGTGAAAATGCAGGTCCTCAGAGGAGGCTGCACAAAGTCCCCTCCAGGCACCATGGTAACATCTCCAACTCCACTGGGACTGAAATAGTCAGCAAATGTCCCATCTACAGCTTCTAATCTCACTTCATCTTCAGGTTTATTAGCTGCAAATTTGTGGTGTTTTGTGGCTTATGGAAGAATTTATAGTACTATATAATTTTATTTTTTTTGGCTTCCTGTGTGGAACCACTAATAGTCCCTAACAGGCAGAAAATTGACCTGAGACTCTTTCCTCTCCTTCTCTCCTTTTGGCACAACTGAAGATATTAATAGTTCCAGGCTGCTTGCTGTCAGCTTCAAATCACCCTGGCAGTTAAAGCCCAAAATAACTGGGCCTTTGATGTCAACTTACTTTTATTTCTAAATAAACAACAGGGTTGGTTAAGGTCTTCCAAATATGAAGCTATAGGCTCCCTCTAGCAACAGCAACAATGGAAAGCCAGCCAGTTCACTGTGTCTTGGGCAGACGGGGTGACCTTTCAGAGGCTTTCATTTCAAGTAGAAGAACAGACAAGGCTCCTCTTGCCATTCCACTGTCATGCTAGAGCTGGTAACTTTGAGCCCAGCTGAGGAAAGGGATTATTCATAGTCACTGCTCTTGCACATCAGTTCTGAACCTCTTGCCTGACTGATTTCACTTTCAATAGCCCTTGATAATGGGAAAAACTCCCTTATGCCATGCTCTTTATTTCTAGTTTCTTTTTTATGAGGCCTCCTATTGTTTGGCATAGGCATGGCCATGGTGTGTTGCCATCCTTCCACCAAGTAACGCTGCTGTTGATCTGCGTTGTGCCAAAAAGGACAGCACTCCACAGCCAGGAAACCCCACATGTAGCACACAAAGCCTTGGGTCGGACCCCAGAGCTGGGACAGCACTGCCAGGTCCAGCTTCCTTGGGCCAAGAGGCCTCCTGGGCCATCCCAGCCTGTGCCACAGCGGTACAGTGGGAAGAGTGAAGTGGCTTTTTGCAGCTTTCCCTGCTTCATCCCAAATCTGGAAGCAGTGGGAAAGTGTCAGAGTGTGGAGCTGGGGATGCAAAGCATTGCCTGAGTACCTCAGATGAGGCAGGGAGAGGAAGGGGACCCTTCAAGGTGTTTGCTACGGCACCTCCATTTCCTACATCCACCAGCTCCTGGAGAGGGTTTGTGAATGATGGGCAGTTCACTGACGTGCCCAGTGGAGGAAATTTTGTGGCCACTGGAATGGAAAAGCAAAATCATCCCTGAGCCACTGAGCCGTGAGTCCTTCCAATCTGCCTTGACCCTGTGCCGGGGAAGAAGCTCCGGAGACCCACCATGGGGCACATGGGCTGGGCCAAATTCCCCATGGGAGAGCAGGCAGAGAGGAGATGTCTGGGGCAGATGGAGCCCTGCTAGCACCTGTGCAAAGACCTGAGGACTGAATTTCACTAAATGAACAGAAACTTCCCCACTGACAGGAACACCACGGCGGGGGTTGAATGCTGTTTCTGGGTCATTGCTTGGACCAGGGCCCAATTCCAGTTCTGTGAAAGAAGGACAAGGGACAGGGAATTTTTTTCTCACATCATGGTTTGGGTCTGAGCTTTGGGAAGAGTGCAGGGAAGAGATGACACCTGAGGACCATCCTGAGTGCTGGTTTCTTCCAGCCCCCTCCAGCCAGCTGGACCCCATGAACTGGGCAGAGCTTGGCCAGGAGCAGCGCTGGAGACAAGTCAGGGCAATGAGAGCAGCACACGATCCAGAGCAGCCACCCACAAGCAGCACTCAGGGACCTGTTCCCCAGAACAGCTGGGTTGTTTTCCAGGAGGGAGGCTCACCTCCCCAAAACCCAGGAAGCACGGGCAGGAACGAGCACAGGCACATTGTCTCCTCTGCATAGAGCAGGGTTGCTGGCAGCTGGGATGGAGCAGCATGACTACACCTGGTTGCATTTCCACTTTCCAACAAGCCCAGTGTCTGCCAGCATTCCAAGATGGGCTTTTACCCAGCGGGAACACAATGAATGCTCTTTGTATCTGTCAAGTGCACAGGGGAGGGAGGCCCCGGGATGCTGCCAGGGCTGGGAACGGTGTGTGTTCGCTCAGGAAGAGCTGGTCTTGTACATACTTGCACACATGCAGAGGTACAAACAGAACCTTCATCTGCTGATGAAAGAGCAGCCTGCCTGGAAGAGATGCAGGCTGGAAAGGAAACACATTTTTAAAGACAGGAGCAAATATTACAGCACAGTGAATTATTCCTTGGAAATAATACTGGTTGCAGATCTAAGATCCCTTGTTGTGTTAGTGAATCACAGGTGAGCTAAGCCTCCTCTCTGTTGGACAATGTTTTCCATCTGTCGGCAGCTCACAGACATGTCAGGTGTCACTGGGGAGGAACAGCCCTGTGCCATCACAAGAAGCCTCCCCAGTGACACAGCAGTGATGGGCTGAATGTCACCCGGGGCTGGGGCTTACAGTGCCTCTTCTCCAGGGACTGTCCCTTGGCATCACACGGGTTCTTCCCAGCCCCAGTTTGTGGGGCAGGAGAGGGAGGTGGCACAGGCAGATATCTCCTGCTTCCTGCTCCCTGTGGAATCTCCCTCTCACTTCAGGGAGTCACTGCAGGGTGAAATTTTTAAAGGTATTATGCACCTTATGTGCATAATTTGGGCTGTCAGTCGACTTAGGCTGCTAATGCCTCTGATTTCAACCAGTGCAGTGATCTGGAGGTTAATCAGATTTGCCCAATGCTTTGAAAATGCCCAGTGGGGTCCTGCCTGCACTTCCTGTTGCTTGTTCCCTTGGGAAATCCACTCCCGTATGTCCCTGAGCAGCAGAGAAGGGATGTGTCATTAACAGTCCTGATAACCAAGCTGAGCAATGAGAGCCCTCAGCCAGGCCCCGATGGATCCTGGCAGGTGCCATCTACAGACACTGGCCAAGAGCATTCAAGCAGCTGATAGGGAGCCACAAGCAAAGAGTGAAGCTATGAGCAGTCATGTGTTGGGCTACTTATTCTTGAACAGATCAATTTGGGCTCAAGCGGAGAAGACTGAGGAAAACCAGTGACGTGCGTGGAGCCAGATAAGGACAGAGTGTGACAGAGCGAGTGCAGGGAGAGGCAGAGCTCTCCTGTCTAACAGATGTGAGGTGGCGTGAAGAGGGGACACATCGCTCCTGTTCCACTCCTGGGCCCTGGGACAGGCACAGCAGCTTCAGGTGTGCTGGGGCCCTGCCACCACACTGCAGGGTGGACACTGGGCAGGCAGAGCTCACGGCCTCACCACCAGCCCTGTGCTCCTTCCCTGCTGATTGCCAGCACTGCCAACTATTAGACAACATGAACCCTTTCTGGGTCCTACAGGAGCAGGGTTCATTTGCTCAAATCCCTACACATAGCACCAGCATCCACATCCCTGTGTAACTGGAGGAAGGAAAAGTGCCCTCGGCGTCCGGGGACAAACCCTGCCAAAACAGGACCTGCCACAGCACCTGGGCTTCTTGGGGAATCCAGCAACAAGGTGTGGACCTTGTCAGAGCTACACAAGACAAAATCCGCCCACGACAACCTCATTCCATATTTTTCTTTTCGGTTTGTGCCCTATCTTGTAATTCCATGATAAGCATTCCCTAACACATAAATCATATAAGTCGGAAGTCCTGGAAGGACCAATTTGGAGAGACTGTCTGGGTTGATTTCCCATGTAAACACCTTCAGGGCAAAGCTGAGGTGGGGCCACAGAGTCGTTCCCAAGCAGGGGCACTGGTAGTGAGGGAAGATGTAAGAGACAAAGGGGCCAAGAGAGATCATAACGTAATGACCATGCCTGAGCCCAGAGGATGAGAATTACAGGGTAATTGGGCAGCAGCTCATTGCTGTGTAAATGCTCAGTTATTTCTGTTCCATAAACCACAATCCAGGTTACATGGTAATTACTTTGAGATTCATTAAGTGTAATTATACAGTAATCTCCAGGAGCCAGTAATCATGTTCCAAAGTATCTACCACTTAAAACTTGGTGAGTGTCATGCAGGTAGGAAGCAGTCGCATGGTTTTCAGACTTCAGTGAATTGGAAAGTGGGATGGCCAGGATAGGATCAAATGTTACTGTGACAGCCAAAATTGCCTTCCAAGGAGAATGTTGGGCATGCTAGGGAAGTGCTGCACACCCAAAGCCCAGCCAGTCTCCATGGGCACCCTCCAGCCAGCAGCAGGATTGGTGCCTCTGGAGGGCTGCTCCTCCCAGGTTGCCAGCAGGGCCCCATTGGTCAAATAAATCCTTTTCCAGAGGTTAAGCCCCTCCTTGGAGAACAAACACAACTCCTGAGATTTCATTCACACTCAGATGTCTCTTTCAGTTGCCAAGTCAGGGTGGGTAAGTTCTACACCTGTCACTACAACCAACATAGCATATTTTATTTGTTTTACTACACAGCAAATTAGACTTAATGCTCAACACTGTCAGTACTCCTTGCATATCACTTCCAGCTTTGGCTTACAGATTCCAATGTGGGGTTGACCCCAACCACCAGGAGTCTTCCCGCAGACTCCTCTTCCCACTGCTCCCAGTCACAGCATGTCCCAGTGGCAGGGAGACCCAGCATGCCCAGGACAAACACTGAGGGAATGGTCCCCTGATCCCCTCTGCACCACAGGGTGAGGGGGCCCGGAGAAGCCCTTCATGAGACCCACACAACTGACATTGTTCGTGTTTCTTGTCCTTCAAAGAATCCCATTTTGGAAAGGCAAGAAAAATTACTCAGAGCCAAAGCCCCGGGGGTGAGCTCCTGAGAGAAGGGGCCAGGGCCCTCAGGAGATGGGCTGGGCATGGGGCACTTGGCAGGGAGGAGTCCCATGGCAGCAGCCATGGCTTGGACTGGTTCTCACCTGACAGTGTTGCAGGAACGTGTTTGATTGTGTTTCCAGGCAGTGGCTGGATCAGCATGGTAGGAAAAGCCTGTCTCCCATGTTAGCGACCAAGTTTCCGTGGCTTCAGAGCATGGATACACATGGTTGAGTTCCTGCAGAAACATTAATGAATGTTTTTCCCTTCTCTGTCTTTCAGGGATCTGAACTACAACGAGCTGCTGGAATTCCCCGGGGCTATCAGGACGCTGGGCCGACTGCAGGAGCTGTGAGATTTTCCATTTATTCCTTTACAAAACCACTTTCTGTGGGAGAGTGACCAATAAAGCATCGCGTGTGCTCTGACTTGAGGAAAGCACTCAATCTAAGCCTTTCTTTTCCTTCCCAGCCCTCTCCACTGCATCAAAACAGTTTATCTCCTTGATTTCCATCAGCTCTGACCACCTCCCCATCAGCCTCTACACCATGCCTGGTGGAGGGGACTGGGAGTCCCTGTCAGCCTTGGAGCAGGTTCCTCCTCCAGTTCTTCAGTCTCCTGTGGCATCCAAGGGGCTCAAACTCATCTGTTCTCTGGCTAATTCTGATGTCCATTCCCCAGCTTGGGACCACAACCTGGACTTACCCGTGTTATTGTGAGGCCATTGTTTCTGTAGGCCCTGTGCCACCTCCTCTCATGTGCAGAAACTGTTTGATCTCCCTTAGGATAAATTTATAATAGGGAATTAGCAAAGTTTGTGACCATTTTAGTAGATAGCTCTCCTTCCTCTAACTGGTCAGCCTGGGAGACACTAAAAATAAGAAACCATCCCACTTATCACCCACAAAGGTAGAAGCCCCAGGGTGGGGTCAGTTGATGTGGATCCACAGTTCTTGTGTCACACTGGTGCCAGGCTGGGGTGGGACAAAAGCAGCTGCTGTCATGTTTCTGGGAGCCTTGGAGTAAAAATCTGACACTAGTTTTTTCTTTACTGGAAGAATTCTCATGAGATTTCTCTGTCCAGCTCAGATATCATCATTACTCTCACCTTCAAAAGGAGAATAAGAGCCTTAATCCCCTTCGAGATGGCTTTTGAAATACCTGTTACTAAAGAAGAGGCAAATTCCAAACAGTCATCAACTAATCACCCACTCAGACTCCTCTGGGATAAACAACCTGGGCATCACCCAGAGCCTGGTCCTAGTCCAGCCACAGGAACCTGTGGTTGCCTTTGCTGTGCAGGAGGTCAGACTGTGGCCACAGAGCTCTCTTCTCCTGGAAGAATTTTCTGAATAGAAATTTTCTCAAGCTTAAGCAAAAATATCCCAGCTACACCTACAAATCCTTTAAAGTCTCCTGGGACCATAATTCCTGGCGCGCTCTGGTTGGCAGCTGTGGAGCTGTAATGGAGACCATCCATAAAAACTGTAGTTCCTGGAGGGTAGAAAATTTTGCATTTGGCTTGTTTCTGTTTCCCAACCTGTGAGGTGCTAAACCTTAAGTCCTTGTATCCTTGGTGGGGTCGGTGGAGTCACATATGGAGCACCCACAGAGTAAATGCAGCAGATTTTGTCCTGCCAAACCACAGACCTTGTTCACCTGCTGGGATGATGCTGCACCTGGGAAGGAGCCTACATCTCCTATTTGATGTGTATTTTGAAGGGTCTCTGGCTTTAAAAGTGATGAGGAAAGAAGGTTAAGTTAATTAATATCAAGATATTTGTTTCTCCCAACAGCGGTTTTCATAACAACAACATCAAAGCTATTCCAGAGAACGCATTTGTTGGGAATCCCCTCCTCCAAACAATGTAAGAAAATTAAATCATGTTTCCTACATCTTTATATTACCCAGAAAGGGACGTTTCCTGATGCCTTGGGTTGGGATTTCTGACAGTGGTCACAACAACAATCTGATATTTGCTGTCCCTGTGCCAGGACAGGCTGAAATTGCTCCTTCTCAGCTCCTTTTTGGAATTGCTGTGGGTTCTCCTTTCCCTGCAGCTGAACTTTGCTGCAGCACAGGCTGATAGCAAGGGAGGAACAAAATGCAGGTGGTCTGCATGGAAACTGTCTAAGCCCTGGTTGACATCTGCTGGTGTTTATTCCTTGTGTTCAGAAAAGCAGCTGCATGTGTCAGAGAGCTGGGATACCAGGCCCTTGTGTGTCTGCCCCAGACCTGCAGACACAAAGCTCTGCACATGAATACACCCAGCTGTCTGCTCATTTCTCCTCTGACCCAGGCACAGGTAGTGATTTTTGGATAATTCTCTGAACCACACAGATACTGAAAACTGTGGCAAGTGACAAAAGTTCTGCTTGTCCAAACTGGACTTAAATTATAGAAATACCAGTATCTGGAAAGCCATGGTGACACTGGGTGAAACCATTCACTGCTCCAGCCAGAACAACCAGCCTCATCCCCATCTCCCTTGGGCAGCATCCACAGAGTGATGATGGGGGCCCACACACCCAGAACGTTCATCTCTCCATTGGATCTGCCCATCTCAAGTCTCTCACAGTTTGTGGGGGGAAGTGCTTCTTGTAGGAGGTGACTCAACTCCTCCCATATCTCTCTGCGTCCCAGAAGAGCTCACTTCTCTCCACTGACTGTGACAAGGGGGAAAGGTGCTGCTGCTGTAGGCGTGTGAGACCTGAGGAGGTGTCCTCCAGTGCAAGGTGTTTCTCAGTAGGATTGAAGGAAGGCTTTACACCTTTCTAGCCCCTCTGTTTCAGCAGGACCCCAAAGGGCCCATTCAGAGCAGCAGGAGACCTCGGTTGTACCAATGTCCAGCTGAAACAGGCCAGTGGGAGAGCCTGTGGCTATCTGGGAACAAGATTTGCCCACAGCACAGCAGCACCTCGTGCATGGCTTACTGCTGGTAGCTCTGGGGCTCCTGACCTGTAACAGCATCTTCTCTTTGTGTGCAGCAGGCTCTGACGAGTTCCTCTTTCCCATTGCAGCCATTTTTATGACAATCCCATCCAGTTTGTCGGACAGTCTGCTTTCCAGTACTTGCCAAAGCTCCACACCCTGTAAGTTCACCAAGCACATCCTCAGAGAGGTAACATCCAAGCTCCAAGCCCTATGTACTGGGCACCTTTGTGGCCTCCTCCCTCCCTTTTTCCAAGAGCCCCTGTGCCAACAGAGAACCATGAAGCCACTCTGTTGGCCAGCCCCAAAGGCTCCAAGGAGCAGACACTGCAGATGTTTTCTTTTGAGGAAGGATAATTTTGAAAAGGGCATTTTGGAGGCAGCCACTAATTCCTCCTCCCCACACAGCTGACAGGCACTGAGGCCTTCCAGGGTCTCCACAGCTGTGCCAGGAGCAGCAGAGACCTCACACACAAGTGCCACAGCTTTTGCTGCTGTTGCATAGTTGCCCAAACAGACGGACACTGAAGGCATCTGCCTTCCTGCACAAGATGGAGAAGTGGAGGAACACATGTCCCAACAACGTGGCACAAATCATATCACTGGGCAGCCAGCAGTGGCAGTGCTTTCTTCACATGTTTGGCCCTAGGCCTGCCCCAGGGCCAGCAGCACAGGCTGGGCACCACCTGGACCACAACAGCTGCCCCATGCTGGCTTTTCAGCCAACCTGTTGTGGCACAGCACTAAAAATATAGAGGCAGAGGCAACCTCATAAATCTCTATTTATAAGCCTCACCCAGGCACATAAAATAAATCATTCAAATAGGCCTGCATTCTTTAGATCCAAATGCATAGACCCGGGGAGGCTTGGGTGGGATGCCCTGCTTACATTCCCCGTGGTAATTGCTTGGGGTTTTTTTATTTAATTTGGGTAAAGATCATGCCAAGAATGTCAGTGGCTGGGAGAGGCTTTGAGCTTGCCAAGCCTCCTTGCACAGAAGTTCCCAGCTCCATCTCGCTGTATCCACACAGAGTGAGGCTTCTGCTCCAGCCACAGGGACACGCTGGGTCTGGGCCTCTGATCACCACATCTGGGTGTGAGGAAGCAGATTTGCCACTGTGGCTGATGGCACTGGAACCTTGGGCAGTTGCACTTGCCTCCAGCTCTCTGCCCACCTCACCTCACCCTCATTTCTCTGCAGGTCACTCAATGGAGCAACGGACATCAGGGAATTCCCGGACCTTAAAGGCACCACCAGCCTAGAAGTTTTGTGAGTGGCACCTCTCTCCCTTTTACCCTGCTAGCTGTGCTCTTCCTCCTTCAAGGTGGTCCAGGCTGTTTCAGTGAGGACAACTTTCCCAGTGCTGTGCAGTATTCAGCTCTGCCTCTCCCTGGTCACTCACCCTTCTGCTTCGTTTCACCCCTGTGGCTCCTGAACGCAGCTTTCCTCCCCGTGAGTGGCTCTCTCAGTATTCTTGAGTGTGCTCCAATCTTTTTTTTATTTTTTTTTTTCTTCCTTCCCTCCTGCATCTGTGAAGGAGTGAACCTCTGAGTGCAGTGCTTCTGCTGAGCCCCAGTGTCTCTGCCCATACTGAGACCAGCACCACGGTGCAGTTCAGGAACATCTGCCACCCACGCTGGGGCTCCTGCAACTGCTCTGGTCCCCTCCTCACCCCACCAGGCCCCGGAGAGCAGGGCCTTGGAGGACACGCTGCCTCTGGCCTCACATGGTTCTCCTCTCTCGGGCACTGGTCCCTGTGCTGTGCCCAAACTGGGAGCACCCCAGGCCAGGGCGTGACCTGGCCATGCCATGTCTCGGGGACACTGGGACACACCATCCATCCCTCATACACAGGCTTCTGAGGCAGTCCTGGCTCCAGGCCTGTCCAGCCTGGCCGATGGGCACTGGGATGGCAGAGCCCACTACAGAGGGCACTGCCACCTGCCCCAACAAGGCCAAGGACAGCTGTGAACTCAGTACTCAGCAGTGGCCCAGAACTCTTCATAGGCACATTCACCTTAGCCAGGCCCAGCAGCAGTGCCTGTTTCCAAAACTGCCAGGCAGCTTTTTATCCACTCCAGGTATTTCATTGTCCCATTGATATTGTCTCCCCTGCCACTATCTGGGATGGCAGCTGGGCTTCTGGGTCACACAGTCTGGGCACTGGCTGCCAGCAACACCATTTCTTCTCTCTCCTCCATCCCTCTAGGACCTTGACCCGGGCAGGCATCCATTTCCTCCCCAGAAGGATGTGCCAGCAGCTGCCCAGCCTCCGAGTCCTGTGAGTAACACGTGTCTCTGTCCTGCCTGGTCCTTAAAAAAATGCCATCAGGAACTGGGCTTTCCTTTTGTCTAGCTCAGGGAGAGGACCAACTGTGGAAGACCATCCTGTGGTTCTTGTTCCCATTATCTTTTCCATGCAGAAATCATCACCTTCTTAATCACTTCCTTGAGCTCTTGCTTGTTCTTGAACTTGCTGCTTCATCCCAGCATGATGCTCTGGTCTCAGGGCTGCAGTCAGGCACATCCTCCTTGCTCTGCGCCAGTAGGAACTGCCCCCTCCATGCAAGGAGAGTAGAGAGGGTACAAAAGGAGGTGGGTAAGAATGGCCACAGCATTTCAGAGCTCCCAGCTATGCTGAAGCTCTTAGACCAAAAACAAGGGGGAAATCACATTCACCCTCTGGCCCAGCCTTGGCTTATTGCAGTTGGAGCTCCAGCAAGTGCCATCATCCGGAGGAAGGATCCCAGGAGCGATCAGGTCTGACCTGATGGAGACCTGCAAGGCCACATTTCCTCATGAGGGGCAGCAGAGCCAGATCAGGGTTTTGCTCAGTATCTGTTTCTTTGGCTCTGCCTGCTTAGCCAGGCACTGAATGATGCTGGGGCAGTCATGCTTTCTCCTTTAGCTTGGTACATGATGAAATCAACATCTCAGAAAGATTCTGCAACATCTCAGGAATCACACCCCTGGTTCCTGAGATCCCCAACTATGTCTGCAGTCAAAGACATCCTCAGGAAATGCATCATGAGCCAGATTTGTACAAGTTTGCAGCCTTAGGGCAACAGGAGGCTTGCCTCCCATCAGTCTTTATACAAGCAAGCTGAAAAAGAAAACAAGTTTGTTCCAGGAAAGCAACAGGAGTCAATTCTTGATCACAGAAATTGGAAACAAGAGTAAAACACAAAAATAAAAGAAGACAATTTGTAACTTAGGAGATTACAGGCTTTTGGTTCCAGCTGTCCCTGTAGGGAAGATCTCTCATCTCTAGACATCTGGACCAACTCAACGGATGACTTGCTATGAAAGTGCAGCCTTTGGACTGGCCCAGGCTCTTGGGTCCCAAACCCCTGTTTATGTTTGCAAGTTATCAGTTTGCAAACCCTCACAGCAGAGCCTGTTCTTGGTGCCTACCCTCTCCACGTGGGAGAGTTTTATTGGGATACACCACCTCGTTCCTTGCTCCTTGTTCCTCTTCCCTAGTGAGCTTTCCTGACATTAATTGCATTGCTTTCAGAGTTTGGAGAGAGAGTATGTGGGCCAGTGTTTGTGCATGTTTACATGTCTCTTGCCTTTGAAATGCCTTGGCCCTCTGTCCCCACAGACCCTGGGGTTGTTCTCTGCCTGTCTCTTGGCAGCCATAGGAGCTATGACTGTGACACATCTGACCACAGATGACACAGTTAAAGCCGCACTTCTGGCCTCACCCCACAGTGTGGATTCTCTGCAGGGACCCTGCACAGGGGCTGTAGAGGGTCACGGCCATCCTGGGATGCCACCCATGCTGAACCCAGCTTTGGCATCAACCTGGCATCATCCTGCTGCTTTCATCCAGAGCTTCTGCCCAGGGTGGAGATTTCTTATAGTCATGGTACATCCTGAGCTGGAAGGGACCGACAAGGATCATTGAGTCCAACTCCTGGCTCTGCACAGGACACCCCAGCAATCCCACCCTGTGCCTGAGAGGGTTGTCCAAATGGTCCTTGAGCTCTGGAAGATTGTCTTCCTTCTCCAGCAGAAATAGGCGAAGCTCCCCTGAGCAGAGCTGAAGTCCCTTGACGCCATCAGCACCCTCATCCTGGTATGTTCCCAACAGAGCACGAGTGACTGGGGCTGCTCTGTTTGTAGATTCTGGGCTGCACTTGGTTACTCTCACTCTGGAGGAACCAGAAATAACTCCTGGGGCTGGTTCTCCCCCATGGCTGTTAGCTAAGCTACAGCCCTGTCAAGCCCAGTGGATTGACACAGGGACCAGGGACAAGTGTCTGATGCCAAGGCTCTTTCTCCATACTGGCTGACAGCCTCCAGAGCCAAGCACAAACCTTTTGCTTGCTTTTCCCTCCCTCCTCCTCTCCGCCACGGAAAACTGGTGGTGAGGGGGTTGGCAAAAAAAATAATTGAAATATTTTAGGAGCAATCTATTGGCAGAAAGATGGAAACCGAGTTTGGAAAGTCGGCAGAGAATCCACATACAAAACTTTACCCTGGGGCAAATTTCCCTTGAACAACCACAAATCCAGTCTCTGCTGGTGGGGGAAAGAGCTGGGTTTAAATGTTACTCCTTACCCAGCCTCTTTCAGCTTCAATAAATTCTCATTAAGCTGTGCCAGGGTGGGTTTTCCTTTGACTATCAAGCCAGTCTACTCTAGATGCTGACATGACACTGGGCCATGAACCAGTGGGAAGAGGAGTTTGCTGCAAACTCCTTTCAAGTGACAGCACCTGAAAGAACGGGGACCAGAGGTTTTCACAGTCTGGGATGTCCTGAACCCAATCTCTGCCAATGCCACAACCCTTTCCCTAACCTTGGGAGAAAGCCAGGAAAGGCTGAATGGGGAGCAGGCAATGGGCAGTGGGTTTGCTGTGCCAGGAGGGAGGAGAGCAGCTGGCTGGACAAAACCTCCCTGGGCTCTGCAGACACATCTGCAGCTTCTGGGAGCTCTGGCAGAAATCTCTCTCTGCTGTGCCTGCAGAAAGCAGGGCTGTGCATGGCAGAAGTGGCACGCAGCTGGGTGGTTTCACAGGTGGCTTTCACAGCTGACCTGAGGCTGGGGAGGAGTTCAAGCCCAGCTGTACGAGCAGCTCCATCAGCCCACAGGCTGTGCTGCAGGGAGCTGGGCTGGGGATGGAGGAGTGGGTAAATCATGGGGCAGCCCTTGCCTTGCACAGAGACACCCAGAGCCAGCATCAGGCGCTGAGTGGAGATCCCACTCACCGGGGTTGCCAAAAGTGGAGCTGTGCAGAATGAAGTGAGGTCACCTCACTCTCCAGCAGTACCTGCCTTCCAAGGGAGGGCTCAGGGGCACTGCCTTTTGATGTCCCAACGTTCCTGTTCTGTCCTTCCCCTGCAGAGAGCTGTCACACAACCAAATTGAAGAGCTGCCCAGTTTCCATCGGTGCCAGCAGCTGGAGGAGCTGTGAGTATGGAGCTCGTTCCTACTGTGCTCTGGGGGGAAAAGGGCTGTTCTGAGGAGAGGGGCAGTTCCCACACACAAAACTGCCTAAGCACTGGGAAAGTTGGGCATTACAACTCACTGTTTGGAGTGCAAATGGACCAGAGCTCCACTCTTTGCCCTTGTGCACATACAGAATAAAAATACACTCCCTGTGCATAGGAGCTGAATTCACTCAGGTCCTTTCAGAGGTCCCAGACACTTCAAACAGAAGTAGGATGTGACAGCACTGAATTCACTTCACTAACTCCAGTCCCACTATGAGCTAATCAAGAATGGGGTTTAATGTCCACCATAAATGTCTTCTGCTTCAAGGAGGGGTCCCATGCCATGGGCACAAAGCAGCTCTTATCCACCCTGCCCAGAGCCAGCCCCTCCTGAGATAAGAGGGATTCTTTCCTCAGGTGTAGCACTTGAACTGGGTCCTCTGCAGGCCCCGAGAGGCACCACTGTTGCTCTGAGACAAAGTTATTCACATCCAGCTCAGAGTGTCTGCAGATCTGGCCCTACACTTCAAATACAACACAAGTTCTTGGCCTTTTTGAGAAAAACTAAAAACAAACAAAAAAAACTTTAAAAAAATTAAAATAGACTCCGTGATTTTTTATAGAATTCTGCTGCCTGGAAGAACAGATGTATGGGAGCAACATCCCCATAAAAAACCCCACAGGAGAGGTTGTCCCTGCTCTCTGCAGCACCCCAGCCTGGACAGCCATCCAGCCTTAGCAAACTGGATGTTAGGACACTGTGAAACCACACGAAAATGAGAGTTACACAGCCCCTGCTGCCTTTTATGGCAGCTGTGAGAGTACCCCCAGGAAAACATTTGAAAAACATAGAAAGTACACCAAAAAAAAGACAAATGTTCAGAATTCCAAACGTGCAGTTTCACACATTCTGCCTAAGTTCCTTCTTACAAAATTTTATAATATGCCAAATTCGATTTAACATTAATAGGAAACCACAATAAATCCCAGTTTCTGGCTGAAGTCGAACAGATTATACCTTAAATTAACATTTTTTCACAAAATGAGTATTTGGTCCCTTAACCCCAAAGTTATTGTCCTGTAAGCCCCACCCCCACCAAGCATCAGCATTCCTGATGGTTTGGAACAAGTCTGGTGGTGCCTGGTGGTACAACCTGGCACACAAACCACTCAGGTGTGCCATGGCTCTGCTGTAACTGCCGCTGTGCAGACCTTTACCTGCACCACACAGGTCATCCCTCACAGCTAAACACCCCTAAATTATTTTTCACCACCTTGCTCCAATACCCCTTCTGCTCAAACTCCACCTCTTCCAGTCAGTGAGACCCCTAAATTTGTGCCCAGAGCTTCCAGTGGCCCCCACATGAAATCTTGGCTACAGGTAGAAGCGATGCCAGCCTGGTGACGTGGGGCACCAAGGGACCAGCCTCAAATGTCCACCTTTGGAACAGGAGCTTGGCCAAATACCAGCAGAGACATTACAGCCAGCACATGAGGGTCCTTGTGTGAGATGAGTCAAGATCATTTCTGAGTCTAAAGGCAGGTTAACTACCTGAAAAATGCCCAGGGAGCTGCTGTAGGTGGAGCACCAGGCAGTGTCTGTCTCCCCTTGCAGAAGGTGGGGACACAGCTTCTGCAGGTCTGGGAATTCATGATGGGCATTCTGCAGGAATCTTCATAAATATTCCCCATTGTTTCACGTTAGGGAAAACAAAACTGAGGAACTGAGCCTTTCCCACAAGGTGCATGGTTGGAGCATCCAGGATGTCTCTTGAGGGTTTGGGAAGTGTGTAGGTCAGTCAGCAGAGTCTGTGTAAACTCTCACCCTGCTCTTTCCCCTTCCCCAGGGGATGAAGGAGACAGCTGGAAAGGAGATGTGGAGGGCTGAGGCACTTCATGTGCAGATGTGGATGGTGGATTTTACAAAACATCAATATTTTTCTTCAAGAAACACTGAGATGCCTTCAGCCCTCAAACCTTCATTCTCACCAAGGCAAAGGGCAGCACCACGTGATCCTTCCTGAAGGGTCACACAGAGCTGGTTGCTGATCACTGGCTCCAAGCTCTCAGCTTTTCCTCTGGAAAAAGCAGTTTGGAGGCTTAGGGCAGAGCAGAGTGGGAAACCAGTGTGGATTTGGAGTTAACAGGGCACCTTTGGCCACTGCACATCAACAGTTCTTTACTGAGTCATGATGGCATCAAAAGCAGAGGCTGGCTGAGCCCTGGAGCTGCCTGGAGGAGAGAATGGCTCTGACAGGTTTTGCTGCTCATCCTGTTTAATTCTTGAAATAAGAGCAGGTCTCCCAAGCACAGCAACTTCCGCTGTGACAGTCTGCGTCTGCTGCATCGGAGCAAAGATCTCCATAAAGTAGGAACAGTGCCTTCAGCTCTCTTCTCAAAGCAGTTTCTGTTTTTCCAGTGGTCTCCAGCACAACAAGATCCACGAGATTAGAGCAGACACCTTCATGCAGCTGATGGCCCTGCGCTCCATGCAAGTATTGTCTGCCAGGGGACCAGCTGGGGTCATGCTGGGGAGGGGGAACTGTGAACCCAGATGGGCTGTGGGAAGCTCCCAACCCCGCTGCCTGTCTCTGCTGGGAGGCTTTTCTGTTGAGTCCCTCTTCCATTCTGCCTTAGAGAAGAAGAGGGCACAAACCATTCTTTTCGCTTCCCCTGTGCCTGCAGACCCCCCTCCTTTCCTGCCCCCCTCGTGCCCACACCCCACATGCTCTCACCACACACCGCAGCTCTGCCAAAGCAGAGCCCACATCACAGACCGGCCTCCTGAATGCCAGGAGGAGCTCAGGGCAGGGATTCACCCCGGTGTACCTGAGCTCCAGCACCCCTTGTGTTACACAGGCTGGTTCTGGGCCATGGCCTCCTGGAACATCCAAGCAGAGCATCCTGTTTGGTTTGAAAGTTCCTCCCCACAACTCAAAAGCTTGTGTTCCATGTACCAAGTGCACCCAACCGTGCCCTTCCCATGCACACAGAGTGACCTCCTAAGTGCTCGGCACCTTGGAGAGCTGGCAAGGCCCTGAAGGGCACGATTGTCTCTGTGACATCTGGGAAGAGCCCTGACGGTCTTTATTTGCTGTTCTTCTAGGAAGTGAACTAAATCACATAGAATCTTTTCCCATGGTGCAGCAATGTGAGTGCCATTTAATAGCCCAGCATTCCTAGGATCCCGTGGGTGTCATGTACACCATGTTTACAACTGCCCAGGAACACTGAGGTGTCACAGGTGACACTGCAGACACTCATGGAAACGTGAGCATGCTGCTCCAGCCCACAGTCACACACACACAGCTGAGCAAGCTCTGGCATGGCCTTTGGGTATGTTCTGGTCCCTCTGGGAAGGATTCATCCCACCCAATTTCACACACATCTGAGCAGGTATCTTGGCTCCCTTAGAGCTGCAGAGATGAAGGTTGTCCTGTAGTCAGCCTTAGGGCAAGAAATGTGTCCCAGTTTGCTGGTTTCCTCGACACTGGTGACAGAGGGAGTAGAGTGCTCTCACTTGGCTGGAGGCAGAGCTTATTGAGGGGACTCAGTGAATCCAAAACACCTGTACATGACAGGAGACATTCCAAAATCACCTTCCCCAGACTCCTGGCCCGATCTGCCCGTGCTGCATCCAGCACTGTGACTGCACTGGGGATGCTCTGGCACTAAGGCATGACCTGTTTGGCACGTTGGCATAAAATTCCCAAATTTACAGAAATTAAGCCAGAAAAGAACCTTTCCCATTGGGCCTTTCCCATTGGTCTCAGCAGAGGAGCTCCTGCAAGGCAAATTCTTGTGCCCTCTGTTAGAAACCACCCATCTACAGACCCATAGTTGTCTGTGGGGAGCTGCAATGGGACAGAACTTGCTGCTGACCAAGGGGCTACAGATCCCACATGTGCTCCCACCAGGGCCAGGCCAGTGCCAGCAGCTTCACTGCCCTGCTCTGCTCTCTTCTTACTGGTGTGTCCTTGCCTTGCAGAGACCTGAGTTGGAATAACATCCAATTTATTCACCCAGAAGCCTTTGTGACCCTGCACTCCCTCACCAAGCTGTAAGTTGCAGGGATATTTTATTCACAGTGGGCCATGGACAGGAGGTGTCTGAGGACCTCAGTCTGACTCCCTGGGCTACCAGGACACCCGGGATTTAGAAGGTGGAAGACTGATGTGCTGAGGTGCATGTCTCAGCACTAATGTGGACAGAATAAGTCCCAAGGTTTCCTATTAATACTATTAATAAAGGGATGATGAAGTGCAGGAGGGGCCATCTTCAAGATGCTCTCACCCTGAACACTTAAACCTCCATTTCCTGATGCTTTCATAGCTGCCTTAGATGCCTTTAAGGAAGATCAGCATGATGGGCTGTTTCTGCAAGAGTCACTGCAGACCATCTGTGCTGGTGCTGGGGGGTGCCCAGTTCTCAGGCCTCTCTCTATCTCTTGGGTATTTTATGGGCTGGGATCTGCAGCCATTCCTGCCCTGTTATGGAGGAAGAAATGTGTGGGGCACGTATGTGTACAGCGAGGGAGATACCACACAGCGCTTTCAGCGTGGCCGCTAACCCCAGTCCCTCATTTTCCCAGGGACTGCAGTCTCAATACCTTTATCTCCAGAGGCTCCTGGCCCAGTGCAGCTCCCAGCCCCAATTTCAGCATCACATCATGGGAGCAGTTGAGGCAGTGCCCTCTGCTTGGCTGAGATACCACTGGCAGCAGAGCCCTGACCGTGGTCTCCCTCTCTGCTTTCCCCTCACCAGGGACTTGACTGATAACCAGCTGGTCACGCTGCCCCTGGATGGTTTGGCTGGACTGACCCATCTGAAGCTCCAAGGCAACCCAGCTCTCTCTGAGCCCTTCACCAAGGAGAGTTTCCCCAAAATGAGGTACTTGGAGTGTCAACTCTCTCACTTCTGGTGTTCAGCACAGCCTGTATTTGCTTACAGCACTCAGCCTCCTGCTCTCCTTTTCCATCTCGTGCTTTCTCCACACTTCCAGGCCCATGGGTAGAGAAAGATCCATCTGCTGCTAACGCGTCTCATCTTTATTATGTTCCATGGGAGAGCAATGATGTGCTCCCAGGCCACCACCCCCACCCCAAACACACACACACACAAGTGGAAAGCATGGAGCAGGCCCAGCTCAGGGCTCCTCTCAATGGAAAACATTCCCAGAAGCAGTCCTACCTAATGACATCCAGGTTTCCTTCCATAAACTCTGCTTGTGTGGCCGTGTCTTGTCTGTTATGGATTAATGAGGAGCCTGAAGGGGTCAAACGGATCAAGAAGAGGCTGCAAAAGGCTCAGAGCACAGTGCTGTGCTGCAGGCTCAGACTTTCCTGATCCTCCTTGGCTCCTGGGTCTCAGCGTGGCACCTGCCCTCAGGCTTAGGCACCCATGCTCCAGAGAACACAAATTCGCCTCAGATGAAGTCATCTCCTGCTTGGGTGTCCCAGGGAGTTCACTTCAAGCCAAGAATGCATGAGCTGATGCTCCCACTCATCCAGGATGGGTTCCCAAAGTTCTCCAGTTTACACACAGGGCTGGGGTCACAGGTCACTGCACCAACACAGGGCTTAACAGCTCAGGCCTGAGGAAAAGTGTGGAGCTTCACTTCAGGCTGCCTCAGCAGCAGTGCCTGCAGGGCTCTCTCTTCTGACTTCTTTAACTCATAGCTGGGATCTGCTGCATGACTGGTTTCCAAATGGCAGGGGATTCCAGAAGCTTTTGGAGGGTTTTCTACACCCAAGGTCATAGAACAATAGAATGGTGTGGGTTGGAAAGAAACATTAAAGCTCATCCTGTTCCACCTCCTGCCGTGGGCCGGGACACCTTCCACTATCCCAGGTTGCTCCAAGTCCCGTCCAATCTGGCCTGAAACATTTCCAGGCATGGGGCAGCCACAGCTGCTCTGGGCACCCTGTGCCAGGGCCTCAGCACCCTCACAGGGAAGAATTTCTTCCCAATATCCCATCAAACCCTGCCCTTTCCAGTAGGAAATGAGGATCCCTTGTCCTTGTCACTCCAGGCCCTTGTCCAAAGTCCCTCTCCAGCTCTCTTCACAGAACCACAGAATCAGAGAGTCACTGATATTGGAAAAGACCTCTGAGATCATCGAGTCCAACCTGTGCCCCATCCCCACCTTGTCACCAGCCCAGAGCACTGAGTGCCACCTCCAGTCGTTCCTTGAACACCGCCCAGGATGGGGACTCCAAACCTCCCTGGGCAGTCCCTTCCAATGTCTAACAAGCCCTTCCTTGAAGGAATTCCTCCTGATTCCAACATGAGTCTCCCCTGGCATAGTTTGAGGCCATTTCCTCTCGCCCTGCTGCTTAGTGCCTGGGAGAAGAGACCAACCCCCACCTCGTTACAATCATCAGTTGTAGGGAGGGAGGAGGTCCCTGCTGATGGGGGATCCCTTGAGCTTCCTTTTCTCCAGGCTGAGCCCCCTCAGCCACTCTCCCTATGATTTACTCTCCAGACCCTTCCCCAGCTCCATTTCCCTTTTCTGGACTGACTCCAGCCCTTCAATGTCTTTCTTGAAGTGAAGGGTCCAAAACTGGAAACAGGACTCAAGCTGCAGCCTCACAAGTGCCAAACCCCTTTAGGCACTGGAAGGGGCCCTGAGGTCTCCCTGGAGCCTTCTCTTCTCCAGGCTGAACATCCCCAGCTCTCCCAGCCTGGCTCCAGAGCAGAGGGGCTCCAGCCCTCAGAGCATCTCCATGGTCTCCTCCAGACCCGCTCCAACAGCAGTCCCTTGTGCAGGGTGGGTCAAGTTCAGCACTTCCAGGGTGTTTCTCCTCTAAATTCGTTCCATTGGCATCTCTTGAGCCGGTTTGGATTTGTACAAGAGAACCTGAGCCAGCAGCAGTGCTTCATTGAGCCATGCATGTCAATGGACCCATTAACATTCCCTAGATTTTGGGGTACTGCCATTAAGTAGCCCTGCTCCTGGGGCGTATGTCTGGAGGAGTCATCTGAGAGCAGTTCTTAGCCTTGCTGGGAGCATCTGCACCTCCCTACCACCTTTCAGTAATAGGATCTAATTTGGAGCTCATAACAGGAAACAAGCTTGTATACAGACTTTCCAGACCCTCCCAGGGCTCAGCCAGAAATGTTTGGGAACATAAAACAAAAGCATATTTTTAGATTATAGAGTTTTACCACATTTACTGATCTTGTCAGAAGACCTTAATTGTCTGGAAAACCTGAGGTTCCTTTGCCTTCATCAGCAGTCTCCCTGATTTCCAGCAAAGCCCAAAACACAGCTGCTGACAGACAGCCTGGTATTGCGTCCAGATGATGCTCAGCTGCTGTTGAATTAACCTTGTAATACATGCTGTAATTAGCGACTAACAATTCAACTTTCAAGTAGAAATCAGACATATTTAAATAACTTGCTTCACTTTGGGAGACCTGAGACTTCCCGCCTGAGCTGGGACTCCTGGAACTGGAGTTTGAAGGTGCCTCTCCAACCCTCAACAACAAGCAAGGGGAGCCTTGCTCTAGGGAAGCTTCTCCCCTTGAAGGAAACAAAGGATGCCTGGCAAAACACGGCCTTGTGGTAAAAATTGAAGATTGTACATGGCTAACACAGTACTTGTGCTCAAGGCACCAACTCTGGCGTGCCCCAGGTCAGAGACAGTCCAGCTGTGTTACTTCTGTGCATCGCTGAAGCAACTTCGGCATCAGGAAAAGAGCTGCTTGCTGGGCTAGCTCGCTGGCTTCTTTGCAGAGGAAACACGGCAGGAGCCAATGGTATCAGCTCACGTTAGCTCGGAGACAAAGGAAGAGAGAGGCTGTTCGGGTCTGGCTCCTAACAGGTTTATTGTTAGAAGTTTTGCTACCCAAACAAGCTCGGAAGGGATGGAATGCAATGGGATGGTCCCCTGAGGCTTTTCCTCAGTTTTATAGGGAGTTTGAAAACCCCGGTGAAAGGGGAAAACAACCAATGAGTTACAAGCCAGGGGGAGGATACAACTTAACAAGAACTACTGGGGGAGACTGAGAGGCGGGAGTTATAACAGAACCAATGAATGACCGAGTAACCGAGAATTTTCCCGAACCGGGGGAGGCGGCTTGGACCCGGGCACTGCCCAGGGGGTGCAGCTTAGGCTTCTGAGCCGCCCCTGGACCCACCCTCTGAGTCTGCCTCTTGGGGAACTCGATCCAGGGGATGGGCTGGGAGTGATTGGCATCACGCTGCCCCAGCCCCGCAGTGGGCTGGGTCACACCAACACATGGCATATTGGAGAGAGGGGGTGGTTTAGTCTGAGGAGAACAGCAGAAAGGTTGTTAGGAGTGTGGTGGTTTAGGAATGGTATTCTCCAATTTAGTATTCCCGCTAAAACCATGCACCACTCACTCCTCCCCAACGGGAGGCACAAAAGGCCAAGATCACAGGTTGAGATAAGAACAATTTACTGGAAACAGCAGTGAGATAAGATGCAAACAGTAATAGCAAAAATATTAGTAACAAGAAGTATAAGAAAAGAAAATTATTTACATGGAAAGGCCCCCAGCAACAAATGAGTACCAGATGGCTCCCCCATCACATTTGCTCCCTTCTCCCCAGAAGAGACTCCCTTTCCCCCAGCCCCCAGCAACGCGTACAGAATAACCTCCGGGTCCTGGCCATGCTCCCTCCCTGCTGCAAAAATTAACCCTGTTCTGGGTGGAACCAGGAGAAGGAACTATCTGGGAACTTTAGAGCAGTTTCCAAACCTGGTGTTTAACAACATTTTATTGACTGACGATGTCTTAAGCACCAGAAGTGGGTCAGTGCAGAGATACCATGGGGTGCCCTGGGTCCACACCCTGTCTTACACGGAGTCCTTCACCAAAGCAAAGTCCCTCTCCACTGTAACCATCACCCTACAGACCAGCTTTTGTCATGCCAGCAGCACATGTACCAAAACCGGAAGGATACAGAGAAGATCAGCATGGCTCCTGTGCAAGGACATCACAGAAATTCGTGGAGTGTTCCACATTTTTTTGACTCTGAGGTTAGCTCAGCTGGTTAGAGTACGATGCTAATAGCACCAGTGTTGTGAGTGTGATCCCTGTATGGGCCATTCAGTTCAGAGCTGGACATGATGATCCTTGTGGGTCCCTTCCAACTCAGAATATTTTATGACTCTGTATAGATGAGTTTCATCTTTGAACAACTGAAGGAGCTAAGCAAAAAGTGTAAAGCAATGGAAAGTCAGGTCACGGAGGGGACACACTTTAAAGTTCTGCTTTTTTCTGTGCAGAGTCCTGGAGGTGCCGTACGCCTACCAGTGCTGTGCCTACGGGAGCTGCAGCAGCTTCTTCAGGGTGTCCAGCCAGTGGGAGGCAGAAGACATGAGCCCTGAGGAGGAGGATCCCCACAAGAGGACCTCAGAATTGTTCCCAGGTCATGCTGATAACCACTGTGAGTAAACAGGGCTGGACGGTGACCAGTCCCTGGGCAGGGCTGCAAGTTCGGGTGCAATCCTGCATGTGCAGGAGTGGTGCCACTGTCAGAGGTGACACCTGCCTCAGGGAAGGCAGGCTGAGCCTTCTTCAGCACAGGTGGCCCATTGCTTTGAATGGGCCTCATTTGGTGATCCCACGTGGAAGAAAGAGTAGATCTGGCACATCCAAACCTTCACAATGTAACCAAAGGACCTGGCAGTCCTTCATGACATGGGCATGTTCGTCAGTTTGGCCTTGCTGGCTATGGAGGGAGGCTGCCCAAGGCACTGGAAGGTGGCTGAGGCTACCTGGGACAACTGGGCTTGGTCATTAGACTTCTGGGCAATGTGGAGCCTTTAGCATCAGTCTTCATTGATACATCATCTAGAGGAAGGACCCTGGGATTAATCTGGGTAAGTGAATGAACTCAAAGACCTGGAGTATTCAGCTGGCTGGAGGTAGAGAGAGCTGTGTATGTGCTACTTTTGTACACACCCCTGGTGTTATGGCGAAGGTCGGGGTTAGGTGTGACAGCAGGACACATTTGGGGAGCACAGCACAGGGGCTGGCCAAGGCAGTGAAGGAGCTCCATGGTCAAACAGCACTTTCTGTCCAGGAGTCAATTTATTCTGTGCTCCAAAGTGCAGCTCTGCACAGACTGAATGAGGCCAGTTCCAGGAGGCCAGCAGAGAGTGCAAGGCACCCCTGCACTCCCAGCCCCACAGCACAGCAGCAGCTCCAGCACAAGGCTGGTGTGATCCCTTTGCAAGAGAATCTCAGAATAACGTAAAGAAAAGCATGAGCCCCTTTGCTTCCTCTGTAACTGCTGGAGAGTGGAAACAGCATTTCAGGACACAGCCTGGGCGCTGCATCTATTTATATATCTGTGTACACACAGTGCACTTCCAAGGTCTGAGACACCCTGTAGGCAAATCCACACGGTAGATGGAGAGAGGGCTGTGTCCCTGGAGAGCCCCTGACCCACCTGCTCCCAGGAGCACTGAGCATCCAGCCACAGCTGGGAGCTCTGCTGTGTCCTCCCACATCCTGAGCAGGCAGGACTGGATCTGGAGGCAGATACTGACCCAGAGCCGTTGGATGCTGTGTTATGGGCAGGATGACTGAGACACTTCATGACACAGCCAGCAAGTGACCCACAAGCCCTGTGCTCCTGCTCCTGCCCTGATCCTTCACAGCCTGAGAATAAGCTTTAGACATGCAAAGAGTCCAGCCAGAGGGTAGCAAATGTGATTCCTGCTGGCATGATGTGGCTCCAGGAAGCATGGTAGACTTGGTGGTAACACTGGCCAGACAGTACAGAGGAGTCATGTTACAGTCATTGCTGCAGGATTTTATTCTGAGCCAGGCCACTTTTTCCATCATTAATGCACCCCTTAACGTAGCAGTCCTGGTGCAGATAGTTGTGGGGTTTGCCCAGCAAGTTATAGCATTTGTGGAAAGATCTGGTTTGTGACAAGGGGCCACAAATCTGCTTTTGCTCGGTACCAAAGTCTTTGATGTCCCAAAGGATGCTCTCACCTGGCCCTGTCAGCAGACCAAAACCTACTACAGGGTTCCAGGCCTCCAGGCCACTCTCAGCCTCACGGGTGGTGTGTTCATGAGATGCTGGGACCCGAGGGGAATCCTGACTGACTCTAAGACGTGCCAAATGAGACTACTTGCAGCTCGTTAAGGCTCCCACTTTCAGACGTTAAAGCACCAGATCTGTTTTGAAATATCAAAGCACAGAGGTGCAAACATGAAATGCACAAGGAACATCATTCCTTATGATGTGCAGCTTTTGCAGATGACTCTCCAGACCTCCAGCAACGGGGTCTGCTCTTGCTGATAAGGGGTTTGTGATATTGCTGTTTTACTTAATCATTGCTTTATTTCTGTTCCCTGTGCTTCCTTTCCAATGGCCACTGGTGGCATTTAGCTGGGTTATATGAACCTTGTAACACTTCCTCATTAAAGAGGAGAAAAGCTCCCAAACATTCCTTTCATGCAAGAGGGAAAGTGGTCTGCTTAAGAGAAAATACCTCGGGGCTGTGTCGCAGCAGGGTCCAGCCAGGCTTGTCAGGGCACTCAGATGCTGTGAGAGAATTTGTGAGAGGGACAGGGAACACCTCCAGACAGCTCTGTCCTCTTGATGCCTGAGGTGGCCACCTGAAACACAGAGATTAGATAAGAATAAGGGAATAAAGGTAGGTATTTATTTGAAGGGCCTTCAAAGGCACACCCTGGGCAGTCAAAAGGCTACACCCAAGATGGACCCTGGGTCAGGGGTTCTTCACACTTTTATAAGTTTGGTTCATTTGCATATCAGGGTTAATTCTCCAATTATAACCTCAGTTCACGATGTAATTACCCCAATTTTCCCCCCCTTCAGAGGCTTTTTAGTTTACACATTTTGTGGCCTGGTGTCCTTGAGGTGGAAACCTAGAGAGGTTTGTTATATCTGACCAGCATGAGCAAACAGCAGCTAACAGGCCACAAGAAACTTCAGAGTTACACA
Organism: Corvus cornix cornix; assembly: GCF_000738735.6. NCBI lineage: Eukaryota > Metazoa > Chordata > Aves > Passeriformes > Corvidae > Corvus > Corvus cornix. Next base: position 5,382,168 of record NC_046354.1, read on the forward strand.
TCAGGCAGTGCAGGATTTGAAAAAGTTAAAAGTTAAAACCTAAGGCATCACTCTCCGCCTTGTGCATTGCTTCCAGTCCTTCCCAAACAAATCCACGGAACCTCCAGCTGGGTAGTGAAAGGCAGCTGGTCCCAGGCAGCCCATGTAGGGATAAGAAAAGGCTCCCCAGTGCCCAGCCCTGCCCTGCCCAGCAGCGGCTCCTGCAGCGTCTCCTGCTCCCATATCCAGCACCCATGCCCCAGCCAAGCCCTGCACCTGAGGGACCACCGGAGCACACAGACACAGAGCACATGTGGTGCCACAGACCCCAGGGCCAGATCAGCTCTTCCCCATCCTTCCAGGGCCCTGGATGCCTGGGAACCCACCCCACACCACCCAGGTATGTCCATTTGCATCTGAGTAACAGCCACTTGAGGCCCAAAGTAGTGTGGTCAGTGCATGTCTCATCATTCTGTCACCTTGTCAAAACAGATGTTTAAGGTCTCATTTCCAGCACTTTCAGTGTTTGGGATATCATAGAATTGGAGAATGGTTTGGGTTTGGGAAGAGCCTTAAAGCTCTTCTCATTCCACCCCTGCCACGGGCAGGGACACCTTCCACTCTCCCAGGTTGCTCCAAGCCCCATCCAGGCTCACCTTGGACACTTCCAGGGATGGGGCAGCCACAGCTTCTCTCCAGCTCTCTCGGACCCCCTTTAGGCACTGGAAGGGTCTCTAAGTCCTGGGGCCTTCTCTTCTCCAGGCTGGGCAATCCCAGCTGTCTCAGCCTCTTTGGATTACAACTGGCAGTGTTGAGCAGACACCCCTGTCCCAAGTCCATCCCCTGTGGCTGAGCAGGATCCCAAAGATGGCTCAAGGGCCTGTCACCAGGACAGCCCCCAGCAGTCCCCAGCAGCTCCTAAGAGTGGCTGCGGAGGAGGGCAGGAAAAGTGCCCTGGGGCACTTCCACCACGCCCCCAGCACCTCCCTTTGGGACCTCTGGTTGAGGATGGAGAGGGATGCATTCACTGACAAGCACGTGTTTGCAGTGATGGAACAAAGCTGTGGGGAGTGAGAAGGGAGCGCACGTGTACAACGATCCTCGGCAGCAGGACACTGCTTCCCCCAGCCCAGCACCTCCAACAGCTTGTAAAGTACTAATGAACTTCTGCAACCATGTGGCAAACCCTGGAGGGCCCTTAGAGATACACTTTTCCTACTTCTGTCATTCAAGAAGGCTACTCCAGACCCAAAATAGGATCTGCCCAGGCCCCTTGCAGCCACTCGTGCCCTTACGCCGAGGAGAGGGCAGGTCCCTGCGAACCCTGGGGACTGCCCTGGCTGAGACAGACAGGACTAAGGGGGAAAAGCATTCAGCCCACTGTTTTCTGTTCTATCCCTTCTCCAGAAATTCTGCTCCTCTTCCTCTCACTTGACTTCTGGTACAGGCAACTCCTTTCTCGTGGAAAGGGCACTACTGGCAAAGTGGTTTTTTTCCGTAAGACCTCAGAAAGTGGAGGCGCCTCAGCAAAATTCAAATAAATAACAGCTTCTTCAAAATCAATACAGCCTGCCTTGCTAGGACACAACAGCCATTTTCCTTTCTCCACAGTTCCCAGGCTGGAGAAGGACTGGTTTCTAGCAGAGAGAGGTACATTTTGCACTTTGAATCCCGCTGTGCTGACTAAGGATTGCTTTGTAATTCCCAGCAGGCTTAGTAGTCCAGGCAAAACAAAAGATCTTCCTTCACCTCATGAAAATGTTTAACCTGGGCTTAAAACCAGGCTTTGAGGAGAAAATGGATGGCACAGGTTACACTTTCCCAAGGGCTGGGTCTCAGCAGAGCACAGAGAGAGCGAGCCCGTGTCTGTTTTATTCGGGTATCGTGACTGCACATCACAGCCTCCGCACTGTGGCTGGAAAAGACACTGGAGATTTATAAGACTATAAAATACAAGGATGAAATATTTTTCCATCCCACTGTGAGTTGTTCCTTGCCAGGATCCAAAGCAGCAGTAATATTTCAATTCTTACGCAGACAGATTTTAAAAATGACTTTTTTTTCCAAAGCTCCCTGAAACTGAGAAAGCCATGAAGCTTGTCAGGAGGCACTAAAGATAGCACGTTATTTGTCATCATCCTTTAATCAAATAATCCCAGTCACATTTACAAACACAGGCAGAGAGCAGAGCTCATGAGAGGCACCACTTCTAAACAGATTAGACAATTCCACTCAGGTCAACCTTATCTTCAGCGCTGTGGAAATTTGCCTTCCTGGCCAGTGTCTGAGCTGCCAGGTGCACACCTGGGCTCCAGCATCAGTCCATTCATCCAAGAGAGAGTTCATCCCACAGATCCAGCTCTCTGTCTACCAGACTGTAGCAAGAACAAAACCACATCCTTTCCCTTTCCTCCCACTGGCAGAAAGCCCTCCAAAGATCTCCACTGGGAGCTGAAGGCTGTGCTGGTGCCATGGGTGGGAACGGGGCAGCAGGACAGCAGCTATCCTCACTGTGTCCCAGTGCTGTCAGTCAGCGGAACCTTGGGGAGTGGAACAAGAACAAAGCAGAAAAGCACGTCGTGGATTAGACTGAGAGGATGCCATACGCCTTGGTGATGACCTACACTGAAAACACAGCTGAGGGCTTGGCCCCATTCCCTTCCAGCAGCTTCTCCCTCAGCCAGGGGGTCTCTGCCTGACCCTCAGCTAGCCCCAGCCTGGCTCGGGGTGCCACTGCCAGCATGACAGAGACGCTGGTGCAGGGCTGGGCTCCGCAGCCTGGCTGCACAAGCCCCACGGATGCAGAGTCTGCAGCCACAGGCAACCACTCTGCCTTCAGCAAATCCTGGGAACATCCACGATTAAAAACAGTCCCAAGATTTTACAGGGCATAAAATAAAGCAATAAATGTTGTGTTCCCTTGTCTCTTTGCTGCTGAACCGTTTGGCGGTGGTGACTGCTGACGAAAAATTTGTGCTGCAAGAAGAGGCTGATGGCTCCCTCTAAACAAAGCCCCAAAAGCCCCGTTGATGAACAAACATTGGACAAGGCCTGCCCAGAAAGCTCCCATGGAGAAGATGCATTTGAAGGCTTTGTGTTCTGTAACCACACAGGCTGGAGTATTTATTTACTTTTAATAAAGCTTGCTGGGAGGAGGGAACCGCAGTCACACAGCTCTGGGATCTGGGGCTCTTACACTTCAAATATGGGGAGTAACCTAAAAACAGAGGGGTTGGCTACACTGCAACCCACCAACGTTTACAAGATCTTCTCCCTCTACAGCAGTGACTGCAGGGGACAAATTTTACACCAGCAGCTACTTTGAACTTGCAGGCTGGGAACTGGCTGGGAAGGCCTGTGTGGAGGACAGGCAGCAGGAAAAGCTCCTGGCCCAGTTAGCTCTGATGGTTCTATTTGTTCTTCTCTGAGCACCATTTCTTGTTCTTTTCTCCCCAGATGACCTAGATGCAGATGATCTTCAGTTGGACCTTGAGGAATCAAAGCTGCACCCCACTATTCAGTGCACACCAAGCCCCGGTGAGCAGCCAGGGAAACCCTTTGAACAGAGTTGAGATCCTTTGAGCTTCTCTAAATCCCCAGGATCCCCCACAACCTTTCAGATCAGAAGCCTGATAGGTTGGGCTCAGGCCAAATGGGGGACAGATGAGAAGTTTCCATCTCCCCGTTGGATGTAGCTGCCCTCCTATGAGGAGAGGCCCGGTCAGGATAAGCCTGATCTAGAACCCCAGGTATCACCAGCTCCTCCATCCACTGACCTGCTGCACTCAGATCTGGCTCTCCAAAAAGTCCCTTGCACGGCTTACACTTGGCTTTGTCTCAGCCAGCCTGGAATATTGCATGGCAAGGCCTTGTTCTTGATGTCCTGATCATACCTGTGGCACTGCAAACTGCAGGCACACTTCGCTCTGTTTCCTGAGGGAGGGAGAGCAGGGAGGCACTGGACTGCACATGCTGGCTGGGGCTCGAGGAAGTTGCCTTCTGATTTTGTCCCTGTTCATAGCTCAGTGAGGTCCTACACAAGCACAGCTGGAGGCTGGAGAGGTCTGGTCCCTGCCAGCCTGCTGTGGGACGCTGGCAGGGACAGAGCTTCCACCAATCATTCCACTGAGTTTGTAGCAAAAGGAGCAAGATTTTGTCTGATGGCATGTCCTGCTGCCTGGCACTCTGAGCATCACCTCCGTTGAGATGAGAACAATTTCTCCATTTCCTCTAATTTCGTTTGGTCTCTACCACCTAAAACTTCTACCATCCTGTTTTTGTTTTTGCTGAGCCCCTCACTGAAACATCCCAATCCCTCCCAGAGGCAATTGTATGCCATTGCCCACTCTCTTTTTCCCCACTCTCTTCTTTTTTCTTTGGCAAACAGCTTCCACACCAGTCCTCTTTTTACCCCTCCATGACCTTCCCTTACTCACTCCCCCTTCCATCCACTTCTGTTCTTTCTTTCTCCTGATATCCTTCCATGTTCTGCCTGCCCAGACCCCTCCATTCCTCCCCTGCCACGCCAGCTCCCTCCCTCTCTCCCTCATTCCCAGACACTTCACCTCATGGTGCTCATCCCCTCTGTGCAGAGGCCATTCACACAGAAACAGCCAGACAGCTCTTAGGCAAGGTCTTGAGTGTACAGAGAGAGGCTGGCAATGCCAGAGCAGGATACAGCATCCTGACAGATCTCCACACCACTAAGTCCCAGGGGAAACATGAGGAGCAGGTAATGGTAGAGGAGCCCAAATGCCAGCCCAACACCAGGAGTGTGGGTCAGTCTGGAGTCACGACCTTCTTACATTTTGGGAGCTCTGATCAAGTTCCTTGTTTCTCACATTTCATTTCAACCTCTCCCTGCGCCTTTTTTCTGCCCTAGACAAGATCTGAGAGGATGCCAGAGGCACTCCAGTGTGGGTTCAGGAGCGCAGGGGAGAGCCAAGAGGCAGCTGAGGAGGAGGGTGGACAATGTCGTATTTTCCTCGGCAGCCCTCAGCCCTCACATGGCTGGTGGGGACTTGGCCCCCACTCCGAGCAGCACCACTGGAGAGAAGCAGTGTCTGCTGGGTGTAACTTGGGGTTTGTCTTCCAGGTCCCTTCAAGCCCTGTGATCACCTGTTTGAGAGCTGGATCATCCGCCTGGGAGTCTGGGTCATCGTTCTGGTCTCGGTGCTCTGCAACGGGCTGGTCATCCTGGCTGTCTTTGCTTCCCCCAGCTACCTCTCCCCGGTGAAGTTCCTCGTGGGCTCCATCGCTGGGGCCAACATGCTGACGGGCATCTCCTGCAGCATGCTGGCCCTCGTGGACACCCTCACCTACGGCCACTTTGCCAGATACGGCGCCAGATGGGAGACGGGTGCGGGCTGCAGGGTGACAGGGTTCCTGTCCGTGTTGGCCTCCCAGGCTGCCATCTTCCTGCTCACCCTGGCTGCTGTGCAGTGCAGCCTCTCAGCCTCCTGCGTGCGGGGCTATGGGAAGTCCCCCTCCCTAGGCAAGGTCAAGGCTGCTGCCTGTTGCTGCCTGTTGCTGTCCTCTGTGGCTGCCGTTCTGCCTCTCTTCTCCATTGGGGAATACGGAGCATCCCCTCTCTGCCTCCCATACCCCATCCCAGAGGGGAAACCCGCCACCCTGGGCTTCCCTGTGGCCTTGGTGATGACAAACATGCTCTGCTTCCTGACTATCACCGGCACCTACATCCGACTCTACTGCAACCTGCTGAAGGGGGAGTTCAGCGCTGTCTGGGACTGCGCCATGGTCAAGCATGTGGCCTGGCTGATCTTCACCAACTGCCTCCTCTACTGCCCAGTGGCCTTCCTCACCTTCTCCTCTACTCTCAATCTCTTCCTTATCACCCCAGAGGTCATCAAGTCCGTCTTCCTTGTGGTCCTGCCCCTGCCCGCCTGCCTCAACCCCTTGCTCTACCTGCTCTTCAACCCCCACTTCAGAGATGACTTCCGCCTGCTGAGGCAGAAAGGGCAGGACAAGGGCAGCTTCCCCCAGTCCTGCAGGGCTGATGACATGGAGAAAAGCTCCTATGACTCCACCCAGGCTCTGGTGAACTTCTCCGACATCGACCACATCTTTGATACCCCTGATTCCCTGGGAGTGCGCCCCATCCTTGACAGCTACAGCTTCCCCTCCATGACGCTCATCCCCTGCCAGCAAAGGGTGGGCACTAGGGGGAAGGAGAGGGGCTTCTCTGAGCACTGTCCCTGCCTCAATGACAGTGAGATGCTGATAACTTCAGAGAGCCAAGATCTGTCCGGCAGCAGCCTCCGGATAACCTTCTTCCCCTCCCCACCCACACCGCCCTACACATCTCACTTATAAACCTCCTCAGAGCAGCCGTGGGAACAGCCCCACAGCACACGCCGAGGGCCAACACCAGTGCCGAGGGGCCAGCAAGGTGACACACACTGCTCCCTGAAAAGCACCAGTACAACCTGTCTACCCTCATCCCTCTCATACCTGCCCAGGCAACAGGCACCGCTCTGCCAGCTGCCCCTGGCCTAGAAGGGCTCTGACTGAGCTCCAGACACTCAGGGCTGGCCATGGGGGGAGACAATCCCTGTGTGAGTCTCACTTCTGCTAGGAACTGTCTGGGAGAGAGCCCCACTGCCTCAGGAAGTGGATCAGGGAAACCCTCCTCCTCCTCCTCACACTGCAGCATCACCAGCCAGGAGGAGCCTGCAGCGAAGCCAAGCGTGTCTTCTCAAGGCAGAGACGTCTTAACCAAAGCCATTGCTCTGTGGCAACTGCTGGAAATGGCCAACTGCGATGACATGGCCACCCACAGGAACCCCAGGCCTTGTCCTCTAGGGCTCTCTGCAGGTCCCACACACCCCTGGAAATGAGCTGGTGTCATACGCCATCAAAAGCACTGAATCCATGTGTACACCTGAGTTTTGGACCACCTCTATTTTGGGAATCCCCACTCATTCACTGGGAGCCTCATGGGTTGGACACAACCCTCACTTCCAGCCAAGACCAGGAGCTGGGGATGCTCAGTGCTTCAGTCTGATCCACAGTGTCTCACAAGGGGTCTCTGAAACCCACAGCAGCCAAACCCAAACAGTTCCCAGAAAAACCCATGTGCTCTGCCTCAGGTCGCCCAGCAGCACCCAGCCAAGGCACCCAAGGGCACACTGGGCCCCCTCCACCTTTGCCACCCCCCCTTCACACAGCACAGCACACCTGGAGCACTCCTGTCTGTAGTCACCTGGCTCCTGGTCTCAGACATGGTAAAAATGGGGTCTGATATCCTCATTGCCCCCAAACCTCACTCCTGGAAGAGGCTCTTGGTTCTGGGTACATGTCCCACACACAGTGTAGCCATTTTGGGGACTGCATGTGCCTCCTCCTATTTTAAGGGCAGGCAGCTGGTATAGAAGGAGGAAACAGAAATCAGCATTGTGGGATGGTGGCATCAGGAGGACATAGGCCACTGGGAACAGCCTCAAATCCACTCCCTGCAGCTCAGGGATCTCCCAAATCCATTGACTCCATCACAAACCCTCCCAGTGCCACCCAGTGCAGCAGGGAGCCCTGCGCTCAGAGCTCGGGCCCTGGGCAAAGCTTTGGTTCTGCTGACATTACTGCAGCTGTTTGTCACTCATTTTCATGAGACAATAAATGAGCCCCATTGCTGACCAGTGGGTGGTTTCTGTCCTCTTTCATGTGAGGAGCACCTTGGTGCTTCTCTTGGCAGCTGCTGTGCCTTGGGTGTTGTCTGCATTGTCCGAGTGAGAGGTGGGAAACTGTGTTGGGTCCACGTGAGCTGATGTGACCCTCCCCACGCCTCTTCTCCAGAGGGAAGAGCCAAATCACCCACCTTTATGCAGCAGAACTGTAGCACCAGGGTCCCTCTCCAGGTGCCATGGACCAGACTCCTGTGAGCTGTACCCTGTGATCTGCTGCTCAGGGGTTTGGGTTCATGAGCAGGACAGAGTCTGTGGCATAAAAGTGTAAGGACATCATGTAACAGGGTCTCCCATGGAAAGCCAGGCTCACCAGCCAGAATCTGGCTCTGCTTCCCTCCTCTGCACTTGAGCCCTGTGGTCTTATCTCAAGAAGAAAAACTTGAGAGATAGCAAGAAATCAGAGGAACAAGATCCAAGGATTAGAGAAGAGGATGGGACCCCCAAATTTAGTGACAAAATGCAAAGCTCTGCTACAGTCTTCAGGTGGGAACTGTGAAAAACATGGCCTATTGTGAGACTTGAATCCTGATCCAGACATCTGATATCCTACACATGCTCAAAATCTGTTTTCATGTTTGGCTCATTAAAAACACAGCCATTTCCTTCCATGTCCTTAGGGCTGCTCACGTGCACAGGACTGGGAAAGACCCATCCTAGGTCAATTTCCAGAAACAAAATTCTCCTTTGGAAGTGGGATCAACCTCCTGGAGCTAGTCCAGAGGAGGGCTACAAAGTTGATTACAGAGATGAAGCATGGGGAAAGGTTAAGAGAATTGAAATTGTTCAGCCTGGAGAAAAGAAGCTCCAGGGTGACCTAACTGGGGCCTTCAAGTACCTGAAGGGAGTCTGTAATAAAGATGAAGGGAGACTGTTGACAAGGGCCTGGAGTTACAGGACAAAGGGGAATGGCTTCAAACTGACAGGGAGTAGGTTTGGTTAGATATTTGGGAAGAAATCCTTCCTTGTGAGGGTGGGGAGGCCCTGGCACAAGGTGCCCAGAGAAGCTGTGGCTGCCCCTGCATCCTTGGAAGTGTCCAAGGCCAGGCTGGATGGGGCTTGGAGCAGCCTGGGACAGTGGAAGGTGTCCCTGCCCATGGCAGGGGTGGGACTGGATGACCTTTAAGGTCCCTTCCCACCCAGGACAATTCTATGATCCTCAGCATAAACTCAAATTCCCCAGCACATATCCTTACTCCATAAGGAAATCTCTAACTGGAAGACACCCTAAAATAAACCCCACTGTCACTGACACGATGAGCATCATTACAAGTCACAGACTAACTGCAACACTCTCTTGCCTGAAATCCCCTGCCCTGCACTACTGCTGGGAGTATCTCCAAGCAGTCACTGAGGTACCCAAATGCACAAGGGGCAGAAGCTGTCCCCAACAGAGGGACATGTGAGCTCTGCAAGGGCACTGGGCCTTCAGGGAACAGCCCTACATCATGATGGCAGCAGGAGCTGAGCAGTACTGGGGACAAGAGATGCTGCATGGCCAGTGTAGCAGAAATGGAGGCCCCAGCAGGCACACAGGGTTCCCAGACTGTCAGATGCTGTGCACAGCTCCTTACATGTCAGGCTGCCATAACTGGAGAGACTGTGGGGTACAGGCAATAGCTTCCTTTTGGATTACACAAATTACAGCCCTCATCCAAAGGGTCTCTACACAGTTTCAGCCTGGCTGGGGTGTGGTTGTGTCTCAGGTGGTGGCCACTGTGGGATAGAGCAAGGGCAAACAGAGTTACAGACACCCTTGACGGCACTGAACACAGAGGAACAGGGAGTCTGAGCCCAAGGCTGCCAGGGGTCTGGCACAGTCAGCTTTCCAGGGCTCATGCTCATCACCTCTGGAGCTGGCTGAAGAGGGGGGGAGAGCATCTGGGAGAGCCCAACCCAGGAAGACCCCAAGATAATGACAGGGTTGATACAGGTGAAAGCACTGCCCTGCCCATGGACAACTTCCCCAGGAAGCTGTAGAAAAGTCCACTGTGGGTCTGCATAAAAACCCTCTGGGTTGGGCAGGCTCCTTGGTCAATGTGGGCCTTCCCACACACTCCTCTCCCAGAGGAAGCGATGGCCAGCGGCCCTGCAGGTCCTGTCTGTGCCAGGGCCCAGACCAGGCCTGCCAAACTGAGACCTGCAGCACCTCACTGCATCTCTCAGGGCCTCCACAGCAGGTGCTGTCCATGGATGTGCTGACCATTACTTCCAGCTCACCCAGAATCCCCACTGCAGCCAGTCTTCTGCCTCATGATGTCTCCAGGCACATGGAGGGTGTCCCCCATGAGCCAAGGACAGGCTGCAGGGCAGCTCTGGGGAAGGAGGGACTGAGAGAGCACCAGATCACCCTAAAGGGCCCTGAGCCCCAAAAGCAGACATGCTGTAAAGCACAGGAGCATTTCCTCACTGTTCAGTGGGGGACCTTTTCCCATCAAGGGTCCCTTGGCTCTGTCCAAGGAAGCTTAGTTGCCTCTGAAAGCCAGTGCCTGTCTCCTGGCAACTCAAGAATTGTCAGCCTCAAAGAGAACAAAGCTACTTGGAGCACTGCACAATGCACCAGCCAGGATCCTCTTATCCAGCTCCCAAGGGGCACAGAGCCCTTCCACACATCCTTGCTGCACAGGCCAGCCAGGGGAGCTTAACTGAGCACAAACTGGTCATGGGCAGGGGTGAGATCTGCTCCCTCTGCTCCCCCAGGCCACAGCAGCCCCTCGGAGCCCATGTGCAGCAAACACAGCCTGAAGCCCCCTCTGAGCTGTGTTCCTTGCAGGGTTGCTACGGTGAAAGGAGGGAGCATAAACACAGAGCACATTCTGTACTGACCAAAGAGGTGCCTGAGAAACAGTGAAAGTTTATGGATCTGCAGAAGTGCAGGAAACAGAAACCAGCACCTTTCCATTGCTGCAGGCCATAAATCCAGAGTATGAGCTCTCTGGCAAATGCTCATTAAAGTGCCTTTCACCACATCTCTAACAGTGCACACATGTCTTTCCACCCTACCAAACACTAAGTTCAGTAATTATCTAAAAAAAAATAAAAAATAAAAAAGGTAAAAGCAATCCTACACCACTCCATCTCCCTTCTTAGCAGCTGGTTTGGCCCTTACTGGTGCCACTCTGCCCAACTTTGGGCAGCTCAGCCCTCAGCCAGTTGGTGCTACCTGGGGGTGACCCTGCTGCTTCCCTGGGCAGCACATCCTGCCTGGATTAGCCAGTCCCATGGGCAAGCAGAAGTCAACTTAGACTGTGTAACCCATTTCTGGTCACCAACACAGGTGTGAAATGATCTCAGCAGGCCAGAACAGGAGGAAGTTCTTGCTCCCCATCCTCCACCAGCAAGAGTTCATGAGGCTGCTCTTCTGCCTCCTCTCTGCTCCCGTCAGGTGAGACCCCACCTGCACCTGCCTCCAGTTCTTGGGCCACCAGCACAAGGTAGACGTGGATCTGTGGGAACAAGTCCAGAGGAGGCCACTAGGTTGATCACAGAGCTGGAGCCCCTCTGCTCTGGAGCCAGGATGGAGGAGCTGGGGGTGTTCAGCCTGGAGAAGAGAAGGCGCCAGGGAGAGCTCAGAGCCCCTTGCAGGGCCTAAAGGGGCTCCAGGAGAACTGGAGAGGGACTGGGGACAAGGGATGGAGTAGTAGGACAAGGGGGAATGGCTTCCCAGTGCCAGAGGGCAGGGTTAGATGGGATATTGGGAAGGAATTCTCCCTGTGAGGGTGGTGAGGCTCTGGCACAGGGTGCCCAGGGAAGCTGTGGCTGCCTCTGAATCCCTGGCAGTGTCCAAGGCCAGGCTGGACAAGGCTTGGAACAACCTGGGCTAGTGAAAGGTGTCCCTGCCCATGGCAGGGGGTGAAACAAGTTGAGCTTTAAGGCCCCTTCTGACCCAAATCATTCAGATTCCATAATTTTAAGTGGAGCTGGGCTGGGAGTCCCAGTGTGATAAGGCCCCAGTCCTGAGCTGATGGAGACACACTGCAACAGCCTGAGTGGGCAGGAGGGCACCAAGGTGGTGGAACAAGTTGAAAGGGAGGAGGCTGAGGCCATTTTGGGCTGCATTTTGGCTGAGGAGCAGTATTGGAGGCAGAGCCTGAGGGTGGCAGGGTGACAGGCACGGCTGCTCTGGAAAGCCATTGTGAGGGCTGGGCACCTTTGAGGTTTCCCCTGCACGTCAGCAAGGCACTGCCAGGACACCCTGAAGGGCAGACGTGGCATGTTCGAGGAGGATTTTGGCCCTGAGGGACCCGGAAGCATTGTCTAACAGGACAATGTGGAGGCAGTTTGTAGGCACGCTCAGATGTCAGTTTGCCACTCGTCCAGCCCTCCTGGCTGGAGATGTGCAGCTCCTCTGAAACAAAGCCAGCAGAGCAAGCACCCTACGGTATTGTTTTTACAGTCTCATTGTTTTTTCCACCAACATTGTGATTTCTGAAAGACTGGGCCATGATTGGGAATGCTTGGGACGGCAGCACTGCCTTGGTCACGGGAATGCAAGTGATGAGGAACAAACTGTGCATGGGACAGCAATGCCTGGTACTGGCCTCCTTGGAGGCCAAAGGAAAACAGACATTTTGGAGAATGCAAGCCCATCTTCAAGACTGGGATGGACCACACATCAGGTCTGGCAGGTGACCTCAGCAGCTCCAGGTCATACCTGAGCTACCAAGGGGTTAACACCTTGTGCCTGCTCTCCAGTGACCCCAAACCACATTCACGTTTTCCAGGCAATCTCTTCCACTACTGTCCCAGACCTGCTTCCAGCTGGATGTTTCCCATAGGCAGAGGAGGTAGAGGCACCACTTTGAAAGGTGATAGCCAGGAACGTGGTGCAGAGGAGGCAGGATTGGAAGGGTCTGAAGAGTTAACAGCCTGCTCTGATTCCTCTGGCCAGTACTCTCTCCTATTCTGGGAAGTATTCTGTTGGGAAGCAGAAGCATTCTTGGAAATATTCTGCTCAGAGATTTCTTAAACCTTGGATGAAAGCAAAGTCAGTGCAGACTCTCTCCATCTGTGCTCCCAGGTATACAGCAAACTCCAGATCTTGCATCTGCTCTTCGGATGTATTGAGGATGTCATTGTATGTACAACAGTCAAGAGGACACTTGGGAAAAACCACAGGAAAAGCTGAGTCCCCAGTGGGAAAAGCCAACCTGGAAAATAGAAAAAAGCTCCAGCTTCCTGAATGCCTCGAAACTGGAGTAACTTCCCTGCAATTGTGAGGAAGAAGAATCCCACTCAAATACTGGTCAGTCACAAACTAAGTCAAACACCTCGACCTCTTCTGTGGCTCCCCTGCTAAGACATACAGGCTGAAAGAATTAAGGCTTGTTGGGGGCAGGGGGTCACTGGGTAATGGTCACAATTCCTGTCCTAGAGGGCTCCCAGGGTACAGGTGTCAGCAATGCACAGGTGCTTAAGCATGCAGAGAGATGTTTTCTGAAGCACTTTAGTATCTACTTATGAATGGAAACAAATGCCTGGGATCATCTGACTGTTCATAAAGCCTCAGTGTGGAGTGAGGGATGGAGGGAGCTGGGGAATGCTGCAGCTGGCTCTTCTCTTTCCCAGATACTCACTGTGATATGCCCTTTCTGCAGCTCCACGAGGAATCAAGCAGCAGTGCCCACTTGGGAGTGAGGTTCCTTTGGTCCCCCAGGAGTATAGGTGTGTGTAAAAGCACAGACAGCACCCCAGAAACAGTGAGGACACTCTGCCCTTTGGACACTGGCTGCAGGTGGGTGCAGCAGGAGCTGCACTATCAGGACATGGGTCACATCCATCTTCCCCATGCCACAGTCACAGTTATTGAGATGCTCTTGCACTGCCAGCCATTTGGTGGGAGTCAGGTGTAAGAGCATCTCCAAGAGTTCCCATGTCACCTGGTTTGAGGATGCAGAGGGCCCTGCATTATCCACCTGTGGCAGGTATTGCTCAGAAGCAGCAGGTGATATCCCATTCCCTCCAGAAGTGAGGAGCAGCAGTTCAGGTGCTTCCTTGAGCAGCCTGAATGGAAGAGCAGAGCACCAAACTCTTGATTGGCAAGAGCCAAGGCTGTCCACTGTACTGAACTGAAGCTTGGGGAACATTTATAGTCTCTTTTCTCTCAGCTTCCAGTGCCATAAACTATCCATGATATCTGAGTGAGATTACTCAGCATGCCTCAGAACTTCTCCTCCTCTGCATCCCTTCACAATCTCCTTCACTGCATCCCTGCATTCAAATCCACCCAGATGATTGTGTTTAAAGTTGTCTTTCTTGACAAGTACTTCCAAGTCATAATCTCCTCTCCCTCTTCATACTCCAGATAATCTTCTTCTGCCTGCTCAAAGGCTACCTGTCATTTGTCTTCTAAATTTTAATAATATCACTATTAACTATACCTTTTAATTCAGTGGTTCTAGTGGTAAGAAACTATTGGGCATAGTCTGCTTTTAAAAATAAAGTATGTGTATAATTCTTATCCCTTATTCTTAAGAATAATTCCACACTATTCCAAATCTGCATCAAGAGTAATCACAAAATCATAGAATTGGAATCACTGAAGCTGGAAGGGACTTCCCAAGATGACCTAGTCCAACCTGCCCACTCAAGCAGGGTCAGCTATTGCAGCTTGCCCAGAACTGTTTCCAGTCAGATTTTCAGTAACTCCATTGATAGGGAAACTCAACAATCCTCTGAACAATCTCTCCCTGTGTTTGACCACCCTCACAGTAAAAAAGGGGGGGTTTATGTTCAGGAGGAATTTTCTGTGCTTCACATTGTGCCCACCACCTCTTGTCCTGTCACCCACTGGGCAACACTGAGAAGAGTCTGACTCATCATCTTCAATCTCCCCACCAGGTATTCAGACACATTGACAAGAGCCTCCTCAGCTTTCTGTCCACCAGGCAGAACATCCCAGCTCTGAGCTCCTTTACACATGAGAGATGCCTTGTGGCCCTTCACTGGACTCTCCCCAGGAAGTTCATGCCTTTCTTGTACTGGGAAGTAAATGGTCTTTTGGGCATATTTGATTCTAGGCATGTGCATGCACACACACACACACACAGAGTGACTTCAATATCTGCATATTATTAACTTATTTCTATGTAAAAACACCTCACCTCGCCCCAAAGTTCTGCAGCTCCTATCCTAAACTGCCTTGTGCATCATCCTGAGAAAGGAAGAAGATTGCTCTCTGCTGCAGGGTGTGGAGCTGGGCTTATTCCCAGCTCAGTGCAGAGCAGTAACCAAGGCTTCCCAGCATGGAATTAAGGGGATTAAGGATTTCTCAACACAGTCTGTTAAGCAGAGAACACAGAACTAGATCAGCACGGCAATCTCATCTCTCTTGTCTTTTCAGAGCTGTGGTTCTCACCTCCCAGACTGGTCGAAAATGTTGGACTTTTTCTGGCATCCACAGCATCTCTGCAAGCCCAGCTCCACTTGCCATGACTGATAGCTCAGCACTGTGAAGTTTCACAATCCAATTATGGCAATCTCATTACTAATTATGCATTAATATGTAAAGGAGTAATACTGGTGGAACATCTGTGTTAGGGAATGGAAAGAAAAAGGACTAAACCAGCTTACTGTCAATGCCAGCCTCCTGTCCTGACTCACCTGTCAGCATTTTGCCCATAACCTTCATCCCCCTTGATCCCTAAAACAGCCACAGATGCTCTTCCCTTAAGCATCTAAAGTCAGACCAACTATCTATAGAGGAGCAGGTGACATGGAAGGAACATGGAAAGCTTCAATTTACAGCTGAAAGATGCCAGTTCTGCCACGAGAACACTAAAAGGAATCAAGTGTATGGCAAGAAATCTCCTTCAAGGCTCTTCTGGGACATAACAGTAACCAGTGAGGTCATTTGCTCATCTTCAGCATTTCATCCACACTGAAATAATCTGCTTTGAACTCAAAGCTTTGTTGTTGATGGCACAGTGTGAGAATGTCGGGGTGAAAGCTGGGACCCAGCAGTGCTCCTCATCGGTACCCTGCAGTGAGTGCCACCTACACTGAACTACTGATAGTATTGTCCCATTAATCATAATGTTTGAACTCCAGAGAAGGAAAGCAGGCATGCTATAGCCAGGCCTATGGGTGCCCAAAACATGGAGAGTAATCTTTTCACCATCAAAAAATCAAACCTGCTCCTTCATTACTCAGTGTGGTTTCCATCACCCAAAAGTAACAGAGCAGAATGCCAGGCTGCCAAAGTACTCTGAGAGCTGAGGAACTGTTCATTCATTTATGACATCATCAACACAGGGACTATGACCATCAGGACAATCAGAATCCATTTTTTATTTATTCCTTTTCAAAGTGTTCTGAAATAAAATGCAAAATAAAGAGCAGGACCCACCAGGGGCATGGGAGATGCTGTCACCACAAGGAACACAGCACTGGGTTTGAAGGTAGTGACTGACACACATCAACAACAACAACCTAAACCAGAGGAGACTGGCCAACCACTCACATACAGAAATATTATAACATCTACTTCTTTACAGCAATTAGGTGATTTTTCTGAAATTTAAATCAAGTTGACAGCAAAGCCATCTCCAGACTAATCTCACATTTTCCCCTCCTGATGACAGCATTTTCTTTGCTTGGGGAGTTTAGATTCTTTGGGATATTGTTTCCTTTCCTTATCCAGAAATCTGGGATAGCCTTAGAGACAAAGGCTGTAAAACATGACCCATGGTCCTGATTCTTCTGTTGTCCAGCATGCTCCCAGCCTCACGTCCAGGGTTCCTCACCACATTGAAGAGGCACAGGAGAAAAGCAGAGGGAGATGCACAGTTGATCTCATCCAAGCATAATACTTGACCCCAAAAATTAGGGGATAATAATAATAATAATAATAATAATAATATCAACAATAATTTTTAACACTTACAACTTGAGTGTACATTATTTTATAAGTTGTAGGAGACAGCAAAGGGCCAGGAACTTGATGACTAGAGGCAAAAACTGGCTCCTCCTCTCAAAAAACATCATTCTACATCCATGTTTACACCACAGTGTGTGGGAAGAACTGATCCTGAATTGCTGCCAGTCCAGGTATAAAATCCAGCAGCTATTCCACACCAGCTAGGAAAAGTTTGAGGTTAATTCTTGACAACAACAACAACAAAAAAGGCCATTTTCATTATGGATGCTTTCCTGAACCAGGCAAAGAGAGGATGGAACCAGATGAGTTGTTTTGGTGGCAATGACAACTTTTCCTAACATCAGCTGTTCAGGAAACTACATCCTTCAGCAATACAGTTAAAGCAACCCTAATACTGAAGGAAAAAGCAGATGGGAAATTGGGTCCAAGTTTGCCACTGAGTTTCAAGGGGTGCCCAGAAGAAATCCTGGCTCCTACACAGCTGGGCTCTTCCTCCCCTTTGCTGTACTGCCCCATGGAGCCAGTCAACAAACAGAAAAACAATTGCACCAAAATCTCTGCAGTAGTTTTACTCCAAGCCCTCAGGAAAAAAAAAAGCCTTTTATGCTTTTAATTTTCTGGTTTTCTCTTGCAATTTTGCCAATTGAGTTAATCAATTAAAACAACTGGATTGTTTTCCTTGCCTAACCCCTCTAACCCACCTCTCCTCTTCCTTCTCCCACTCTCACATTTAGATCTTTATTTCCCCCCTTCCTCCCCCCCCCCCCTTTTTTTTTTTTAAACTCCTGGTTTGGAAAATTCCACAGCTGGAGTTTCACAGTTCCTTTTGTCACCACATTGGAGACATTTGAGGAAGACAGCAAGGGGAATGTCACAATGGGCACAGTTACATTAGGGGCAAAGGGAAAGACACACTAAGGCAAAGCAGGTTCCAGTCCAGTTCCCTCAGCCTGGCTGACCTTCCCCTGCCTTGCTGTGACTGCCTGGCTGTCGAAATCCTCCATCCATCCCCATCTCTCTATCTTTACTACATCGCTTCTTCCTCTGGCATCTCAGTCTGGTTTCTGAGAATCCATTCCTGCTACGTACACCCCTCATCACCCCCACACAGAATAAAATCACTTATAGCAGAAATAAAACTGCCCTGCACATCTGAAGGTGTCAGGTGTGAGTTGAGTGAGCAAAGCTTTGAAGAGTCCAATTCTCTCTTTTTACAAGTGCTGGGCCCTTCACTTCAAGAAAGACACTGAGGTGCTGGATCACCAGGGGAGGTTCAGGTTGGACATCAGGAGGGATTACTTTCCTGAAAGGTTTGTTAAGCACTGGAAGGGACTGCCCAGGGAGGCTTGGAGTTCCCATCCTTGGAGGTGTCCAAAGAACACCTGGATGTGGCACTCAGTGCTCTGGGCTGGGCGACAAGGTGGGTGGGGATTGGGCACATGTTGGACTCAATGACCTTGAGGTCTTTTCCAACATTAATGACTCTGGGACTGTGTGAATAAGAAACATCCAGAGCCCCAGAGGTTTGCAGGGAACAAGGGGTTTGGCCTGACTGTGAGGCCTGTCCTGCCAGAGCCTTCCCAAGACACAGAGCATTACTGGAGTGGGCTGAAGAGATCTGTGCCATGAGAACAGCCAGGTCCTGCGTGCTCTGCAGAGAGCACGAGCAGGGATGGGGATGCACTGACAAGGCTGCACCTTGGCCAATGTGAAGGGAATAGCAATTCCCAAGGGAGCACATGCCCATCACAAAGAGGCTGGGCCAGGTCAAGGAACTCCCCTGTCTGAGCATCCAGGAGCCACTCTGGCTGTCACTGTCCCACCACCTGAGCTGGGACCGAGGCCCCTCTACAGCTGCACCCCCACTCTCACTGAGTCACTCCAGGTTTTCTCACCAGCTCCATGCTAGGTTTCCCATCAGAGGACTCCATCAGAGTCTCAGATGTCCAGATCCTTAAAAGAATTTAATCATGGTGCAATAGCTAAATAACAAAATAACAGCTTGAGCTGGGGCCTCTGAGGAGGCACCCCAGACAAAGGAAACCCTGGGCTTTTATCCTGTCAGTCTAACGACAGGAAAGTCTGGGGCTCCTTGGCTCTTGCCATGTCTCTGAGTGTCCAAGTCCTTGGCCTGGCCACAGGTCCCTGGGCCCTTTGTTGTGCAAAGGGTCAGCAGTTCACGGCCTCTTGCCTTGGGCTCTGGCCCCCAGAGCTCAACCTGCAGCTCCTCTGCAGTTGTCCCTGGGCCACAGGCACTGAATGGATTCTCCACCATGCTGATCCTGCCGCGGCAGTGATGGCTGCTCCTGTGGCTGAACTGGAGCACTGGTCCTTTGGATTCTACTCCCATCCTGCAGTGGACAGCAGGAGCCCTCACCTGTTCTCCAGATCTCCATGGAATGAGTGCACCGAGGTCAGGATTTTTGGAAAGCCCCTTCTCTTGCAGGTTTATCTGAAAATCCCAGTCTTCAAACAACAGCAGAACACAAAGTTGGGAAGCCACAGCCAGACACCACACAAGCTGCACCACCACCTTCCTCATCCTCCCATGTGAGCAGGAAACAGCAAAAAGATTTCACATCAGAGAAGTTGTACTGCCCAGGCTATTCCATATCTCCTCATCTCCCTTATCCACAGGCACCTACAGATATCTTTAGCAGTCAGTATAAGGGGAGAGGGCAGAGCGAAAATCATAGAATCAAAGAACGGTTTGGGTTGGAAGAGACTCGAAGATCATCTACACAGAACTCTGTAGAGGCACATCATAAGAAGTGCTGGAGAAGGAAAGCCCTTGAGGTCTGTGTTTGGTTGGGTTTGAGGCCGCCTGCGGTCACCTCTAGTCTGTTGTGAAAACTTCTGCAGCAGAACTTCCCTTGCTGAAATTGCCTCTTGCCTTTCCAACATGCCCCTCTGACATGGCTACACATGAGGCAGCTGCAGACAGCAAGATGTCCTCTTTGTCCTCCCTCCTTCAGCTGAAACCAACTCTGGCAGCCTCTCCTCATTTTTCCCATGCTTCAGTCCCAGCCACCTGAGCTGACCCTACAGTACGTCCCTGTCCATGGGGAAGCCCAAAATGGACATAGCACATCAGGTGGGACCTCCTAAGTACCACACAGGGACAAATACACACTTCCCTCCACATGCCAGCTGCACTGGTACTAACACAGCCCAGAATGGGGTTGGCCTTCACTGCAGAAACATCACACAGGAAATTTTGTCAGGAACCCTGCCAGGGCCAGGAGAAGCAGCACCTACTGACCCTCCACCCACAAAGACAACTGGAAAGATTCATCTTTAGTAAAGCCATTGCTCCCAGTTCCCTTCCTGTCCTTTGAGTGCCCTCACATCCTTGGACGTGATTTCAAGGAGGATCTATTTACTGCAAAACTTTCCCAGGGACTGAGGTGAGGGTGAATGACCAGTCATTTCTGAACCTTCTTTATGTCTTTTTTGAAGATGGGTATGACACTGACCTTCTTCATGGCAGTCATCATGGCATCCCCAGCTGCCAAGAGTTTTCAGAGGTGCTGTAGAATGACCCTGCAATGACACCAGCCAGCTCCCTCAGGTAGAGCCTGTATGGTCTCACAGGGTTGTCTATATCCAGTTTCCTTACATGAGCTACAATTCTCTCTTCCTCTAATGTACCTCTCTCTCCTGCACCGTCTCCAGGCACGGATACCAGGGAGGCCATGCTAGGGAAGCTTGGAGCCCTTTTTATGCCCATTCCGTAGGGGGACATTTCCTAACTCCACCCCTGCACACTCAAGCAATGTCTCTGTGTTCCTCCTGGGCAGCCCATCCTGGCTATCACTTTCTGTGCACTTAATGTGGTTTTTTAATTTTAGTTTAGCCACAAGTTCCCTGTTCTATCATACTGGCCTCCTACCATGCTGGCTTGGTTGCCTACAGACCAGTTTGGGCCTTTCTGCTGTTTGGGGACATCCTTCTAGAAGATTGAGCAGCTTTTCTGAGAGGCTTTGCCCTCTGAGGGTAAATTAACGCCTAAATACACTAAAGTCTGATTTCCTGGTGTCAGAATTGTTATTCTGCTACTTGCCTTCCTAACTTCTCTCAGATCCACCGAGCTGTGAGTCTAGAAGCCAAAGTTGCCATCAACCATCACATCCCCAGCCAGTTCTTCCTTACTCCTAACTTGCAGATCCATCACCTCCCCTAGCTGGCCTGCCCAGCACTTCCATCAGAAATGAAATCACCATTAGACCTGAGGGTGAGGCTCTTTCTGCTTTTTTCTCTGCATCTTCCAACCTATGAAATTCCTGTCTGAAACCTCATAAAATCATGATTCTTCTGCATCAATTGCATTGGGGCTTTTATCATGATGGCTAACCCCAACATCAGAAGGATGAAACTCAGTTTCAGGGGAAGGGGGGCAAAAAAGCTCCTCTGAACTGCAGGATCTAATTTTCCTTCATTTTTAAATAATCATATAATTATTTTCTGTGTGTCCTCCCATCTTGGCAGGATGCACCAGACCCCTCCTAGGAGTGTGGGGCAAGCTGGGGATATTCCTGTGCATTACCCCCACTCTGGTCCTCTTGTTTCAGCCTTTTAGGTACATGGTCATCCTTCTCTTTTCATTACTTGTCCCATATGATCACTTGGACTCCTGAGTCTGGCCCTCCAGCCCTCCCTACCAGCAAGGGGCATGGAAGGGAAAGAGTACAGGTCACATATGTCACAGTATTGTAGGGAAGAGACACGGACTGAAGGTTGTGTGTGAAATGGAAGGTCTCAATTTGGATGAAAACCCATTCCATAAAGGTGAAGGCAAGAGGCAGAGACGTGCTGGGTCCCAGAGTCACTTCCTCACAAGCCATCAGGGACATGCTCCCCTTTTGGTGCCCAATCACAACAGGTGAGTAGATGTCCCTAAGGTACAACACATGGCCATTGGGAGCAAAGTCAGGTAAGATAGGTTATGAAACAGAAACAGGGGTTCAGTGTGTGGCAGAAGGTGAAAAGACACTGGTTCCAGTGGCAGCAGCTCCAGTGCCTGCTGTGGCAGCCACCAGGTGGGCTCTGCAGGGAGTGGCACAGCCCCACACCAAACCCTAGGGACAGGAACCATTCCTAGATCCCACACCCACCAGTACTGCTTGGTGCTGCTGGGAGACCACCCCTCCCTTGTGGTGTGCAGCCCTTCCAGTGCTGATGTCTGGGAATTCAGCTTCAGGAAACAGGTCAAGGACACAGGACCCTTACAGCACACCTGCCCTACAGCAGAAGGACACGCTTCCACAGCCATCCCACCAAGAGGGCAGGATCACCAGTGGACTATACCTGCTCCCACGTCAAAACAGTGGCACTGCCTTGGACCCTGCAGGCCTAGATGGATAAAGTGTTGAGTAACCTGGACACAACATGGCAATACTCATGGTTCAGCCCAGAAACCCCTTCGTGTCCTGGGCTTCATCAATAGAGAAGTGGGAAGCAAATGAGGGGATTCTGGCCCTCTGCTCCACTCAGGTGAGACACCACCGACAGTGCTGCTTCCAGCTCTGAGGGCCTCAGTACAGGAAGGACATGGAGCTCCTGGAGAAAGTCCAGAGGAGGCCATGGAGATGCTCTGAGGACTGGAGCTCCTCTGCTCTGAAGACAGGCTGGGAGAGCTGGGGGTTTTCAGCCAGGAGAAGAGAAGGCTTTTCTTAGAGCTCCTTCCAGTACCTGAAGGAAACCTAAGAGATCTGGAGAGGGACTTTGGACAAGGATCCGGAGTGACAGGACAAGGGGGAATGGCTTCCCACTGCCAGAGGGCAGGGGTAAATGGGATATTGGGGCGAAATTCTCCCTGTTGAGGGTGGGGAGGCCCTGGCACAGGGTGCCCAGAGAAGCTGCAGCTGCCGCATCCCTGGAAGTGTCCAAGGCCAGATTGGACGGGGCTTGGAACAAACTGATCTGGTGGAAGGTGTCCCTGCCCACGGCAGGGGATGGAACAAGATGAGCTTTAAGGTCCGTCCCAACTCAAAGCATTCTGTGGTTCTATAATACTCAAATATTGCCCTGGTAAGCTTAGAGGGACCATTATCTCCTGCTTGGGGGTGTCAGAAGAAATCCCAGGGGTCTTTCCAGCCACTGTCACACACACACACACACACGCACGCACCCACGGGCACAGCTGCTGGAGCTGTCCCGGCGCTGGCGCCGCAGGAGCCGCTCCCCGGCGCGGCTCGGAGCTCCCCTGCCCTCGCGCGGTGCGCGGCCACTGCTGCAGCTCCGCCCGACACAGCCCCAGCCCCGCGTGTGCCCACGGCCAGGGCGAGGGGCTCTGCTGCTCGCACACGGCTCACGGACCGTTCCGAGCGTACCTGACAGATCCCATCCATGTGACAGATCCACCCGAACCCCCCAACAGACACGCGCTATTTGAAGGCGAGTTTATCATAGGGGGGTTTTAAAGCGCTTCTCAGACCACCCTCGTGAGACATCTCTTACAGTATTCCTGAAGACATCCCCCAATTCCAGAACCTTGATATCCCACAGTCATTTTAAATTGATTCGAAGCCCTCACCTAAAGGACAGAACAATTTAGAAGATTATCCAAAGTCCCAGCCCAGGAACCAACCATTCTGTGACTCCTCTGAAAGCTGGAAAAAATTCTGAACTACAGACAGAGCACACCAGAAACCACAGCCAAAAGCAGTTATGAAAATACATAGCTCTAAGGTCCCAGCAAAGCAATTTATCAAAAGTCTCACAGATCCCATCGAAGGGACGTTTAGAAAATGCCCTTAGGGCATCACTGATGAAACAATTGTGAACATCATCAAGGCACTTGTAAAGCTGCCCTAGAGTCAAAACCATATGGATTTACTGGGAACATCTTGGTGATTCTAAAATTGCCCCAATAACACCACATAGAAGCCATTTTGGAAGTGATCTGTAATGTCAAAGCATAGCAATAAACACCTCATTAAAAGGACCATAAAAAAAAAAAACCAACCAAAAAATCCCACAAAGCATCCAGTATTAAAAATCTTTTGTGTGATATTTGGAAGTATTCTCGTGGGGGCCTTTTGAAGGGATTTGTACAATGATCCCTCCATTTTTTATGGTTATATTTACAATGGCTCCTCTGTGGGAATTTGGGCTTGCTCTTGATAGCTCCTTGGCAGTATTTTTGGTCTCCTCAGTGTGTTTTCACAATAGCTCCATGATGGAGGTGGGGTATTTTTACAAGAGGCATTTCTTAGATATTTTGGAGACAGTTTACATAATGGTTATGTAATGGTGTCTTGGGGAAGGATCAGAGATGTGATTTAAACTGTCTGAGTGATGTTGGATTTGTGAGTGTTTTCCCTGTTAAGTGACATTCACTGGACCCACTTTATGCCATGAAGAGCAAAATGGAGACAATCACAGTCACTCTGACTTCAGGGAAAGGTAGAACAGCTGTGCTGTGGACAGCTGAAGATGACATTACCCCACAGTTCATGGGGGGAGCAAACTGAATCTGCCACGAATATTTCCATCCATGACTGCAACAATTCCAAATGGATCACCTGAGATCACCAGCCCAGTCTGGTTCCCTCCTTCACCACTCCCCTGACAGTGAGCATGAGCTTCTCACACAGGGATCAGTTGACTGGCTCCACAGTGCAGCCAGATTGAAAACCACCGTGTGAGAAGTGGAGGATCAAAGAGTCTGGCTTCTTCCACGATCACAGCCACAATAGTCTTGCCCATCCCAAACTGGTAAACCACTGCTGAAGAAAAATCTGGAGCTCCCTGCTGCTGCTCAGACTTGAAGGAGAGCCTGGGTGCACACTGGCCTGATTTTGCCAGGAATATCAATTTCTCTGATATAAGAAATCACCTCTTCCTTCTTTTCAGCTGAAGAACATCCATTGGATAGCTGGACTGGAAGAGAATAAAAACATTTCTTAACCCAGGGCTTGCAACAGGAGATGAAATGTATTAACTGAATTTTTCTCCTGGAAACTGCAGCACAGGAATTGAGAACAGATTCGGGCTCCTCAGATGAGCAGCTCCATGCAGGAGCTGAAGCCAGCAGGCACTTGGCAGTAGCCTTTAAGTGCTTCTGGCTGGTAGAGGATTATCCTCCAGAGGATGAATGTTCTCTAGAGGATAGTCCCAAATCCGGTGGTGGCTTTTGTTAGTTTTGACACAAGTGACTTACAGTCAACCCAGTTCCAACATTTCTTCCTCTGCCTTCCCCAAACCATCCTTCCTCCCACAGCATCACAATTTTGCGTGCCCTGCAAGCATGGAGAATGTGCCTAGTATGGGACCAAAGAGTCCTGGGAAAAAAAGGAAACTTCTAAGAACAAAAACTTCAACAGGAAACGTTTTCTCTGAGAATGAACAATAAAACACATCAGTCTTGTGTCTAGAAGTACACGAGCCTCCAAAAAACTTTTTATAATTAAAGTATTTCAAATAAAATATTTTTTTTTCATCAATCAGAATTGTTTGTAATGGTCCTGCCTGCACTCAGGCTAAAGCTCTCCTTGCTATCTCATGGGCACATCTGGTTTGTGTCTCCAGAGTTCTTGCACACCTCCACTCCTTGAACACCACAGTGCAGTGCCTGAGTCACACTGGCTCTGTGAGTTCCTGAAGGTGGGAAGGCAAACAGGCCTGGCCTGGCTTTGTCCTCTCTGGCTTGGATGCACCCTCACTTCTTCCAAAATCCATCCGTCTGTTTCCTGAAATCCTTGTTCCTCCCTATGGCACACTTATGCTCGTCCAAGCCATATCAACCATTTTCCCAAGCACACAGTTGTGGAAGACCAGCCCTTCCCAGGTTATTCTGCTGGGCAATGACAGCTCCGAGGACTGCTATCCCTGTGAGCTACCGACAGCAAGGGAGGGATGGAGGGATTCCAACCATGATCCACAAAAACAGTAAATGCAAAACATCTCAACCTGGGGATCTGGGCTCTGCACTGCTGTTCCCAAGTGAAAGGGCCTGACTTGCCTAAGAGAAAGAGTGAGTACACCTGGGAGAAAGAGGGCTGGAGTACAGCCGGAGCAGCTGGGCTTCCTGGGGATCCCATCTCAGTGTTCTTAACCTACAGGACCTGCAGACACAGACTCTATGTATTCACTCAGATTTGCAGAAAACCAGGTTTGCTTGGCAGTGTGACAGCAGCTTCCCCAGCCTGGCTTGTGCCAGAGACACTGAGGCAGGACACACTGCAGCCTTGGGGAGCCAAGCCAGCACAGCTGCTGGGAAGTGTGTCCCTGATGTCCCAGCACAGGGCTGGGAGAACACCTGAGTCACCAGGAGTACCATGTTTGGATCAGGCCACTCTGCAGGAAGTCCTGGGGGCACAAGAGCTGGCCTGACCAGCTCTGCTGCAGGTGAGATTCAGTACCATCTACCCCAAAAGTCACGGAACACAGACCTCAAAAGTCATTCCACTACATCCCAACTGCCTCTTCAAATAAGCCACAGCACAGGTGCCTCCTCCACTCACTGGGCTGGCCCTCTTCCAGTGGCAGAAGGTCTCTAAGTCCAAGACAGTCTGAGGGAGAAACCCAAAAGGAAGCTACAGAGAAAGTTCTCCCAAGTTTCTCCCTTGTACCATACCAGCTGGGACCTTTTTATACAATCCCAGAGGACACTCCAAGGACCAGACCACTGTCTTGACCTATCAAGACAAATCAAGGAACTCGGCTATGTGGACATTAACGCAGACCCAAAGCACAACTTAAATCAGAGAGCTGGTCCCACCCCTCTCAGAGCAGAGCCAACATCAGCATCGCACCAGGTTGCTCAGGGCTTTGTCCCAGCACACGTAAGTGTCTTTGGGGCATGGTGTGTTTGTATGGAGTGTTCTAGACAGCATCACCACTCTGGGACTGAAACACATTCCCACACATGGGATGACATGTTCATTTTCAAAGGCCCTACTTTACCTACTTGCCTATTCTGAAATATTTGCTTATTCTGAAAGAACATTGCTGCAGTGAATTTATTTGTACATTATTTCTGAGCCCTATGATGCACCTTGCTCTTGCTTACACAAATTTGATCGTTTTAATTTCTCTATTTTAATTCCTTTCTCATATTTTAAAAATACTTATCTAAAAGGATAAAAAATATATGAAGAACATTAATGTAGAGAGCAAGGCAATATATGTCACCATTCAAATAAGAACATGTACCTAATTCACAAACATACAGTAAATTGTTTTGTGCTTTCCACCCTTTGAGATATAAAGTTTAATATCAATATGCAATTTTTACTGTGGCTGCTTTAATTTTCCCCAGATTTTTTTTCTTAAAAAAAATCATAGAATTATAGATAGAACACCTGAGCTGGAAAGGACCCAGAAGGATCATCAAGTCCAACCCCTGGCCCTGCACAGGACACCCCAACAATCCCACTCTGTGCCTGAGAGCTTTGTCCAAACGCTCCTGGAGCTCTGGCAGCCTCGGGGCCGTGCCCATTCCCTGGGGAGCCTGGGCAGTGCCCAGCACCCTCTGGGGGAAGAACCTTTCCCTGATCTCCAGCCTGACCCTGCCCTGGCCCAGCTCCAGCTGTTACACTGGGTCCTGTCCCTGCCACAGAGAGCAGAGATCGGAGCTGCCCCCCATGAGGAGCTGCAGCCCCCAGTGGGGTCTGACCTCAGGCTCCTTCAGGCTGAACAGACCAAGTGCCCTCAGCCCCTCCTCGTGTGGCCCCTCCAGACCCTTCCCTATTCCTGTGTCCCTTCTTATATTGCGGTGCCCAAAACTGCCACCCAGACTTGAGGTGAGGCTGCACCCATACAGGTGGGGGGGGGGAGCCACCGATTGTTCCACACAGGCCTTTGATACTCCCAGGGATTTCATCTGTAGCCTTGGAAAATCAGCACCAGGTGGATACAGAGGCTGACTGAGCATGTCTGTTGGAAAATGAGGAGCACAGGGAGGAGAGCACTGGGCAGGCATATGCTGACTCTTTCCTCCGTTCCTCCAGGCTGTATCTCTCATGCACTGAGAGTCTGCTTTGACACTCTGGTCACACATCCCTCCTGACTTCAAGCTCCCAGAGGACCAGATGATGATGCAGTCTGACACACATACTGGTACCTGCCTCCAGCGCAATAATTTCTGCTTGAGTTGGGTCTAGAGAACGAGGTGCTGCTGACTTAAAAATCCCCCGTGGCAGAGCATCTGCCAGCTCTGAAGGCAGAGATAAACTGCCCTCCTTGCAGAACACTGAATTCCCATCTCCAGCTGCTGGATCTTGCCAATCATTTGCTTGTTTAGCATGGCTGAGGTCAAATGAATCCTCCAAACTCTCATTCCATGTACAGTCTCCAAACAGACTGACCCCGGTTCTAGAAGGAGGAAGTTTATGAATTAATGATCAGCCTCCAGGCCAGGATAGTATCTCAACCTCAATGTACAGATTTCTTAAGTCATAATCTGTTCTACATTTAGCTGGGAATTTATCTCAGGTTGCTGACAATGACTCTATACCTGACTATATGTATGGATTTAGGTTTTAAAATTCATCCCCAGGCAGGATTGAAAGCAAGCTCGAGGGCAGGGGGGAGCGGAGGCGGCTCAGGGCTGTCAGCTGCAGGCGATCTGCCGGAGATGTTGAGTTGTGTGTGTGGGAAGAACTCAAAAATAGTATTCATTTAAAAATCCTGGGATTCTAAAGCAGTCTCCTGGTGCCTGGCTCTCAGCTTGGCTCCCGCAGCCCTGGCAGAGCCAGGTCCAGGGGCTCTCCCGGCAGGAGCCACGCCAGGGGAGAGGAGGCAGCTCACGGCCTGTGCTCTGTGAAGGCTCTGCCTGCCGGAGCACTGCAGCAGGGAACCGGCAATCATGGAATCACAGAATCATTAAGGTCGAAAAAGCTCTCTAAGATCATTGAGTGCAACCGTTCCCCCGGAACTGCCATGTTCACCACTAACCCATGTCCCCTGGTGCCACATCCACACATATTTTGAACACTTCCAGGGATGGTGACTCCACCACTGCCCTGGCTGGCTGTGCCAGGGCCTGACCACCCCTTCAGGGAAGAAATTTTCCCCAATATCCAACCTGAGCCTCCCCTGAACAACTTGAGGCCGTTCCCTTTCATCCCGTCCCGTCCCCCGGAGCAGAGCCCGACCCCCCCGGCTGCCCCCTCCTGTCAGGGAGTTGTGCAGAGCCACAAGGTCCCCCCTGATCCCCCTTTGCTCCAGGCTGAGCCCCTTTCCCAGCTCCCTCAGCCGCTCCCGGGGCTCCAGACCCTTCCCCCGCCCCTCAGGGTCCCTTGTCCCGCGGGAGCCGCTGGGGGGCGCTGTGGGGCCCGCCCCGGGCTCGTTGCTCGGCAACCGCCCGGCACCCAGGGGCGGGGCGCTCTGCGCGCGGCGCGGCGCGATGACGGAATCAGAGCGCGCGGCGCGGGGAGAGGGAAGGGCGGGGGAGGCGAGGTGTGCGGGCCGGGACCTCTCCCCGCGGCGGTGAGTGCGGCCGGGCCGGGCCGGGCAGGGCAGCTCCGGGCCGGGTCGGGCGGGGCCGGACGGGCCCGGGCGGGGCGGCCCCGGCCTGCCCCGGGCGGGTGTCGCCGGGGCGGCCGCGCCGCGGGGTCGCGGTGGGCGGGGGCGCCGGGCGGGGCGGGCGCTGAGGGCGGGCGGGCGGGGCGGCGCGGCGGCAGCGCCCCCTGTCGGCGGCGGGCGCCGTGCCATGTGGCCGTGCTGGCTGTGCCCGCAGGTGCCGCGCGCCATGGCCCCCCCCAAGGACATCATGACCAACTCCCACGCCAAGTCCATCCTCAACGCCATGAACGCCCTGCGTAAGAGCAACACGCTCTGCGACGTCACCCTCCGCGTGGAACACAAGGACTTCCCGGCCCACCGCATCGTCCTGGCCGCCTGCAGCGACTACTTCTGCGCCATGTTCACCAGCGAGGTCGGTGCTGCCGCCGGCCCTGGGTGCTCCGTGGGTGGAGGAGGCAGGGGCGCCCAGTGCCTGGGCTGCTCTCTGTTGAGCTGCTCAGCAGCTGGGCCAGGATCCCCCCGTGAGGGCCCAGGATCCCCTTGTGGTGATCCTGGAGTCCGCTGGATACTCCCCATGGTTGCTCAGGATGCCCCCGTTGTGGTTCTTGATCCTTTCATGGTGGCTCTGGGTTCCTCAGGAACCCCCCGTGGTGGCCGTGGATTTCTCTGTGGTGGCCCTTGGTGTCTCTGGATTTCCCCACGGTGGCCCTCGGTTTCCCTATGGGCTCCAGGTCCCCCCGTGGTGGCCCTGGATCTCTCTGAATCCCCCCATGCTGGCCCTGGAGCCCTCTGGATTCTGTCCTGCTGGCCCTGGAGCAGTTCGAGGTGATTCTGTGCCTTCTTATGGTGGCCCCAGAGCCCTTTATCATGACCTGGTGGGGAGTTAGAGGTTGTGGCAGGGACTGTGATCTTGATTCATGGTCTGCTGCGACCACCCTGTGCCCAGTGAGCTGCCGGGCTGAGCTGCCAAACCGGAGAGTTCTGATGCATTTACTTATTTTTCTACCGGTGATTTGTGATTTCTGTGGTTCTGGGCATCTTTCCTGCCCTGGTGCCGAGCTGGGGAGTCTGGGCAGCCCTTTCTGTGCAATGGAGGGTGTCTGATGCGTGCTCCAGGCTCCTCTTGGCATTGGCTGAGAGCTGGTGTGTGCTGGGTTGTGCTGATCTCCTGCCATGGGGGTGTCACTGGGGCTGGGGTGACTCTGAGCCCCGGGTGCTGCACTCAGCACATCTCACCTGTGAGCACCTTGGCTCTCAACCCTGACTGTGAGACTTGCAGTACCTATGTGCTGTTTCCCTGAGTCACTGACAGGCACTGTTTGAGCTAGAACTGGCACTCGCTGTTAAACGTCAGATGCTTTGCCTGGCTTTGTCTTTTATAAGTTTGAGTCAATCTTTGCAGCTTTTTCTTACAGAAGATGCTTTCCTTATCCTACCGCCTTCCCCATTAGCAGGGAGAAACATTATTAAGTAGCTCACAGGTCCTAAAGCCCTCCCTGCTAGCCCAAGAGTCATTGCAGCAGAGAATGATTTTGTTCTTTGTTTTACCGAGGCATGAAGGCTGTGGCAGAGCTCTCTGTGTGCCCACTGCGCTCAGTGCTGTCGGGGCAGCAGGTGTCTCCGTTTTTACAGTCCTGTGCAAAGAAACCAAAATGAGGAATGTGTGGCCTGACCACAGACCAATATATTTTTTTTGTCCATATCTTCATGAAATTTGTAAATTCATCAGGTTTATGCTCTTTCTCTGCATGAAGGAAATGTAATTAAATGAAGAAAATGCACAAAGCAGATTAGTCCCTGGAGGCTGAAGTTTTCTGTTCTCCAGTAGCTCCAGGTGCTCACCAGTACAGCAGAGTGTCTCTGCTTCTCTGGGTTTGCCTCCACGTTCCTGTCGGTGCTTTTGACTTCTGGACTTTGTGCAGAGATCCAGTCATTCCGTGTGCTCCAGAACGTTCTTTGTGGCTGCTAACAAAGGCTGGGGGTTGGTGTGCTTTGAGTCTGAGCTGAGGTGTCTCTTGCTTCATTACACTCATGTTAACTGTAATATCATAGTGACCTTCATTCAGATATGTAAGTCTTCCTAGGAAATTAAATTCTCCCTGGGAGAACACCTGTGCCCAGTGGGCAGAATTGCTTGCTCTCTCGCACTCCCACACTGCCTCTGCTTTAAGGGGTTTGCTTCTTTTGCTTAGTCTTTCTTCCAAACTTGTTCCTTTGTTATGGAAACCCTAAGTGACCAACCTGCCAAGGGGCACACAATTACGGAGTGTTTGTGGGAGAACTTCCTTCCAGGAAGGGGCAGCTCGGTAAGCCTCAGAGTGGACCTGCTTCCTGTGTGTGTCAGCGACAAGTGTGTCGGGGCCTGTGATGGGACAGTGCTTGGACACTCTCCAGGCTCTTGTGGGTGCAGGGTTTGGCCAGGCTGGGACTCCAGGGAGCTCATTGTGTGTGTGGTGTCATGGACAGACAGGCCCTGCCAGGGCTTCCTCCACACTCCATCGCTTGCCTCTGGCAAGTCTGGGGGCTGCTTGGCTGCTCTAATGTGCCAGACCCGGCTGCACAAGGCTTTGTTCAGAACTGATCCTGGGGTTAGCCCATGGCATTCCTGGTCTTCTATCCTGGGGTTGTGTCACAGTATTCTTGGTGTCACATCTGTGCATGGCCAGTACAACACTGAGACTGTCAGCAGATACTGTTGTCATAAAGAACTGCCTTTGCCTCTCTGTGTCTCAAGTTTCCTTCCTTCTCTTACTTCTGACTTTAACATTTTAAAAAGTTCTCAGTCTGGCTTAGTATTAATTTCTTCCCATTTTCTGTTCCCATTTTACAGAATGAGGAGAAGCCACTGATCACCTGATGAACCCCAGGCTTTTTACAACACTTTCCTTTGCCCCTGTGCTGAGCAGTGTGGGAGAACTGAAAGACCATCAGTTTTACCTACAGGGTTGTTCCTTGTAGTGAAAATTGCAGAGCAGTTTTATCTCCCTTGGATCTCGGTTGTGCACTGATATTTTTCTCTGTTTGGCCAAGTTAACATAAGTTAGGATCTTTTAAGAGCTGATCATTGGCTCCACCTCAGAAAGAAACTATTCTGTCTTCTCTTGGAGGCTGTGTTCTAGAAACTGAAGGGTTCTTTTCCCCCCGGCATGGAGAAATATTCTGAAAGCAGCTGGTGTTTCCAGGTGCTTACATGGTCAACTTGTCAACTTCACTGTGCTGTGATTGCCCTCCAGAGTACAGTGAGCCACACATTAGCACTGTCATGCCAGCATTTCTCTTCCCCTGTGAGAAGAAATTGGGGTTTATTCCAGTGTACTTTTGTGTGTCTGCATTAGTAAAGACAAAAACAAGAAGTAGCCTTGGGTAAGAAAGGGGTTGCAAAATTTTAGACCCATTCTCCTGCAGGGTGAGTTGCATGATTGTCATGGTTTAGCCCCAGGCAGCAGCCAAGCCCCTCACAGCCCCGTGCTTGCTCCCCCACCAGCAGGATCAGGGAGGGAGTCAGAAGGGTAAAAGCCGGAAAATTTGTGGGTTGGGACAAAGACAGTTTAATATGGAAAGCAAAAGCCACACGTGCAAACAAAGCAAACCCAGGAATTCACTCCCTGTTTCCCATGGGCAGGCAGGTGTTCAGCCATCCCCTGGAAAGCAGGGTTCCGTGACAGTGACTTGGGAAGACAAACACCATCACTCCAAACATCCCTCCCCCTTCTTTCTTCTGCCCTCTACTTTATACACTGAGCATGGTGTCATACAGTCTGAAATATGCCTTTGATCACTTTGGGTCATCTGTCCCAGCTGTATCTCCTCCCAACTTCCCGTGCACCCCCAGCCCCCTCGCCAGCCTGGCAATATGAAAAGCAGAAAAGGCCTTGGCTCTGTGTGACCACTGCTCAGCAATAACAAAAACATGTCCATTATTGTCCCTACATTCAGCACAAATCCAAAACACAGCCCCATGCCAGCCACTGGGAAGGAAATTAACTCTACCCCAGCCAAACCCAGCACAATGATTGATGGATGGAATGGAAGAAGCAACATTGTGTTTCACAAAAGAGCTGTAACCTGCAGCCCCTGCCTTAAGGCTTTCAGCAGCTTGGGCATCTTGAGGTAAAACTCCTGAGGCCTCAAAGTGACTCTCTTCAGTTGTTTTCCTGGATGCTGCAGTTGATTTTGGGATTTCTACTGCTGCAGACTATTTATGACGTTAGAAATGTGCTTGTGTGAGGGAGTATCAATCCCTGGCTACTACACTCCCTTCAGGGAGAGTGAGCAGAGCTCTGATACTAAACAACAAAGTGGGAAACCGATCTGAAATTCTGACAGCAGAGATGGAGAGCTGTGTCTGATGCCACTGAACAACCACAAAAGGAAACACTGAACACCTTGGAGAGGAAAGCTTCCTGCCCTTTGTGTTGGTTAGCATTGTATGATCATCATTTTGCATTCTGAGTCCAAATACATGCCAGTATGGATGAACGAGGGACTGTCTGTGTCTCAACAGCCCAGCACTGAGCACTGCAGACAGTTCTCCAGTGCTACACACACAGGCTGGAGCTCAGCTCAGAGTCCTCATGAGTCTGAAAGGCTGAGAGAATTGGGATTGTTGAGTCTGGAGAAAGCTCTGGGGTGACCTAATTGTGGCCTTTCAGTACGTGAAGGGAACCAACAAGAAAGATGGAGAGAGACTTTTCACTGGAGTTAACAGGAGAAAGGGGAATGGCTTTGAACTGACAGAGAGGGTCCATGGAAGGTCCCTTCCAACCAAGACCATTCCATGATTCTGTGTTCAGAATCAAGTTGTCTCCACACTGAGATCCTTCTTTAAGGTATGATGTTAGGATTCCAATTCTGCATCACATATGTAGGTGAAGTTATGTGAAATACTTCCTTCCTTCCATCCTTCCGTCCTTCTATCCTTCTATCCTTCCATCCTTCCTGGCATCCTTAGCATGTGAGTAAACTGAGCAAAATAACAAGCAAGTAGTGGAGTGTAGCAGAAATACAAGGGAAGCAGGAATTAATCATCTCTGTGGTATTAATGTTGTCCCCATGGTTTGTGTTATGGTCAGCAGTATAGAGTATGTGCATGGCTGATGATTGAATATTGATTGTGCATCAGGAGCTTCTTTACCAGCTCCAGGCTGATGTGTGAAGAACTGATGTTTACAGCTGCCAGGAGGTCAACAGAAGTTTGTAACGTCTTTGATCCTAAATATGTATGGTCTATGTCTCCATTTGCTTACTGGAATCATCTGAAAGTCTTGTCTGATCAGTTCTGACCTTTGGTGACATCTGTGTCCTTTGTTTGTGGTACAAACAGCTTAGTCTTGTTCCAGGAATGTTTTGTCTGGCCCAAGGCAGGAACTGGTTTTAGCTTCTGAATGCAATGCCTGGCCTGTCACACAGCAGGTCAGACAAGGTAATTTGCTGTTCCTTCCCGACTTTGGAAGCCATAAAGGTTGTTCACTGAGTCAACAGATTTGAAAGGCCTCTTCCTTCAAATTCCTTCGAGGTTCACCATTACCTCCTGTGCTTCTCTACTGCAAGTGTATCTCTGCATCATAGACATGGCTCAGTCCTGGCAGACATCTCTGCCGTGTCGTGGAGTGCCTCTGCAGGAGCAGCTTCCACTGCTCATATTTTCTCTACTCCTGTATCACCTCCATTTTCCCCAGCTGTGGCAGATTCCAAGCTCAGTGATGGTGCTTTGGCCATGCTTTCTGCTCCCTGAGCCTCTGCCCAACTGGCTGTACCAACGTGGGGCCCATTCTTGGCAAGAGAAGCCACGGGCTTTTGTCTGCATTGTGCTTGCACTGGTGCTGACTGCTCCAGAAGTCAGGGGCTGGTTTTGCATCGTGCCACAGGGAGATCATTATCTCCTGAGGTGCAGCCATGCTGCTGAGCTGGCAGCAATGTGCAGGGTGTGATTAGTGAATCCACCAGCCAGTGCATTGGTCAGGAATCATCGGATGCTCTGCCAGCAGCTCTGTGCTGGGGGCACTGAACCACGAAGCTGATGCTTTGTGAAATATAATCTGTTTTGTGCAAATTTGATGGATTCACAGAATTTGCTGTTCCCAAAGATTGACCGTTAGGAGGATAATGTTCCTTGGAAAAAATAATTATTCCAAAATTAATCACAGAGGTGATAAAATAGTTAGGGGACAAAGTCTGGATTGTGTATGTGCCATCACTGCACAAACTGTCTTTTAACTTCATTTCATTTTAGGAATGAAGTTCACCATAAGCTTGAAAAATTGAATCAGGAAATTGACGAGTTGAGAAAGCTTTTTCTTTGGATTGGTTTTAGAGTGGAGTGGTGAAAATGTCCAGGTGTTGGAAAGGAAAATTACTTGTCAGTAGAATTGACTTGTTCAGGTTTAGGGCTTGACATGCCATGGGGAAGTTACCAAAGCTCAGGCAGAAGGATGTCCTACTGATAGAGGGCACAGAGATGCCAAATTTCTGGGCCACAGAGACACTTGGCATAACTCCCAAAATAAGGAAGAAGTTGATAAAGCCAGCTCAGCAGCTGTGCTGAATCAGCTCTGAACGGGTAGAAGGTAATTCCAGCAGAGGCACGTTGCGACCACTGACTCACAGCCACCTACTGCAGAAGTCCCCTGACCCAGAGGAAGAGAAAGATTGAGCATGGGACTCATTAGCGTAAGAAGCAAGGAAATCATAAACCAATAGAAGATAGAAGGCTAATTAATGAGAGAGCTAGGTAACTTGTAGCCAATGAACATTAATGCCTTTGTTTGCTAAAATGAATATAAAGTGAACAGTTTTGCTGGTCATGTGCTGGCTTTGGGGACTGGCCTCCAGCCCCCCCTCTCTGTGCTGAACTGAAATGAATCAAATACCTGGACTCTGGGTGTGGATTGGCCTCTTTCACGCCAGCTGAAAGAACCTAGTTTGGGCCAACACTTAGGTGGGGACTCCATGTGAACTGCAGCATGTCACACACATCCAGCTCAGGGAGGAATTCCCTTGGAGTAAAGCTTGGAGTACTGCATGGAGGAGAGTGTTTAGTTGTCTTGCACAGGTGACACACGTAATCTCTGCTGACTCAGATCTCAGCTCACGGGTTTTACTGTGCAGTGTGACTGTCCTTTTGATCCATAAAAAACTTTTGTCTCTTTCTCATCCTGTAAGTGAATTTTGTAGAGAAATTCCCTCCTTCCCCATATCCTTTCAGTGAGCGCCAGAATAGAAAGGACAAATCTCTGTTGAAGCCTCTGACAGATCTTGTTTTCAAACCTGCTGAGTGTTGTGGGCTTTTTGCTCACATTAATGAAAAATAAAGCTGCGTCTCTCTTTTAATTTACAGCTCTCAGAGAAAGATAAACCCTGTGTGGATATCCAGGGCCTGACGGCCTCCACCATGGAAATCCTGCTGGACTTTGTATATACAGAAACTGTGCATGTGACAGTAGAAAACGTCCAAGAATTGCTGCCAGCAGCATGTCTGCTTCAACTGAAAGGTAATTCAAGGATTAGCACAAATTGCACCGTTGCTGCTGTTTAGAGATTTGATTTGTTTGACCCTCTGTGCATGGAAGAGAGATTGGGGGAGGAATTATATTTGTAAGTAGTTATATCAAACTTCTGTTTTCTTATGCGCTGTGGTCTCATTGGTAGAGGAACGGATTTGGGTGCAAAAAAAATGGTAAAACAGGTTCCATGCTTTGGGCTACTGTACTTCTGCAGGAGTATTCCCAAGAGGAATTGTGAGCTGTATAGCACATAAATGTTACTGCTCAGTTATATTACTCTAATAAGCAAATCCTGGATGTATTTGACCTGCCATCACAGTATGTCTGGGTCGGTAACAGGCTGGTTGTTGTCACTGCACATGCACCTATGGAGCTACCCCGGACAATTATCCCAAATCGCAGACAACTTTACCCTAAAGTTATCACAGACCTAGGAATCTGGTATGTATCCACTAGCAGACACATTAGTGGTTTATAATCCATGAAGCTGAGTACAACTCACATTGGAGTCTTCCTAGTATCAGATTGATGTAATTTTTTGATTGGAATAGAACAGCCGGAGCTCAAACCAGCCCAAACACGTGGCCTGGCTGCTCCAAGTGTCTTCACAGTCTCCAAAGCAATACATGCATGTGTGTGTTTCTGTAGTACTTTTACTTGTTATTTAAATTGGATTTTCATTATTGCTTAGAACTTCTTTTTTGACGCCCTTGCCAAAGCAGTGGATTGATAGTAAGCATGCAGTGCTCATTCACCCCTCCAATTTTCCGTAGGTGTGAAACAAGCTTGCTGTGAGTTTCTAGAAAGCCAGCTGGATCCATCAAATTGTTTGGGCATTCGGGATTTTGCTGAGACACACAATTGTGTGGATCTAATGCAAGCTGCAGAGGTCTTCAGCCAGAAACATTTTCCAGAGGTGGTTCAGCATGAAGAGTTTATCCTCTTAAATCAAGAAGAGGTTGAAAAGCTCATCAAGTGTGATGAAATTCAGGTAAAACCTGAAAAGTACCATTACTGTGCAAAGCATTGAAATAAAACATTGAAACCAGTCAGTAATTAGTCCATACTCCTGGGGTGGACTTCTCACACAGTTTCTGAATTTGAAATTTATTTTCAAGAAGCGTCTAATTAATTTTTTTTGCTAGTTTGTAATCTGAATTTTATCAATAACATGTAGCTTCTCTCTAAGAATTTGTTGTCACACAAGTGGTTCTTGCAAGTTAATCACAGTAAGTTAGTTCCCTCTGCAAAGTTGCTGGCCCTTCATTCCCTCCTTTCCCTGGAGAAGACAAGTTGTCTCAATGCCTACATTTCAGAAATACCCCCAAGCTTTAACTTCTGTTTGCCTGCTGATCAGCAGCACAAGGAATCCCCAGGATGGTGCGGGGTGGTCTGACTCTGCAGGGATTACAGGGAGACTTAGTTCCCTGATGGTGAGTTTCTGGAGGATGTGCTATGTGACTGGAACATGTCAAATACATTTTTCCACCTTTTCTATGAACCAGTTGAACATTCCCTGGTAATGAGGAGAGAGTTTGATTACTTATTGACATGGATTTTGTCAAGAGCTAATGTTCACTGCAGTTGAAAGCAATCACTACTCAGAGTTCAGGGGAACAGGAATGCTTGGAAGCAAACCAATGTATGGGATATCTTTGGTAGGATTCCTGAAAAGCCAGTACAGGGGTAGCCAGAGGAGAATTGTTGCTGTATTACTTGAAAGTGGTCTTCAGCCACGGCAACATCCTCTTGTTAATGAGGCTGCTTGAGAAAGAGCGTGTGAGACAGTGGTGAAGGACCCTGCTCCAGCCGGGATCCACAGTGGAAAAGGCTGAGTGTGTTTGGTGTTTGTGCTGTGAGGGGCTGAGCCTCCTGTGGGTTGTGATGATACTGAGAGCTGCTTCTGGGCTGGGAGCAGGAAATAATGAGGAACTTCAGAATGACCCAGCCAAGCTTCTCGGATGATCCGCTCAGGCGAAGCGACATTCCTTGTGGATTGGAAGGGCTGGTTCAGACCTTGCAGCAGGCAGTGTGTTGTGCACGCACTGTCGTACCTTAAGAATATGTGACAAGTAGGGCAAGGGAGGTAATTCTCCCCCTCTTCTCTGTCCTTGTGAGATCTCACCTGGAACGCTGTGTCCAGGTCAGGGGTTCTCAGCACAAGAAAGACGCGGACCTGTTAGAGCAGCTCCAGAGGAGGTGACAGAGCTGCTCTGAGGGCTGGAGCCCCTCTGCTCTGGGGCCAGGCTGGGAGAGCTGGGGGGATTGACCTGGAGAAGAGACGGCTCCAGGGAGAGCTTATAAAGGCCCTTATAAAAAAGAGGAAGAGTGACTTTTTACATGGGCAGAGAGTGATAGGACAAGGGATAACAGTTTTAAAGAGGAGATACTTAGATTTGATGTTGGGAAGAAATTCTTCCCTGTGAGGGTGCTGAGGACCTGGCCCAGGTTGCCCAGAGGAGCTGTGGCTGCCCCACTCCTGGAAGTGTCCAAGGTCAGGTTGGATGGGGCTTGGAGCAACCTGGTCTGGTGGAAGGTGTCCCTGCCCATGGCAGGGGGTGGAATGGGATGGGCTTTAAGGTCCCTTCCAACCCAAACCAGTCTGGGATAAGGAGCAGGTCTCTCTCCTGCTGTGCCAGCACAGAGGTGCTGTGTGGAATCAAGAGTGTGCTCACAGAACACCCTCAGAAAATCTCTGGGCTGCTCAAGAAGTGCAATTACAGGTCCTCACTGTGATCCTGCATTAAATGTTACTCATCATTTATCAGGAAACATAAATGAGTTAATGAACAATAAAGGTGTTAAATATATCTGAGGACATTCCGTTCAGGAGGGAATAAATCAACGCAGGATTATTGCGTTTAAAGAGGAGGTGGGGAAATTGGAAACAGTACAGTAATCTGCTCTCCTTTTGTGAGCTCTAATTGTCCTTTCCCTGCAATTCTAAGAGAAAGAGGCCATTCCAAATTACACTGTAACAAATATAAAACAATGGCTTAG
Organism: Corvus cornix cornix; assembly: GCF_000738735.6. NCBI lineage: Eukaryota > Metazoa > Chordata > Aves > Passeriformes > Corvidae > Corvus > Corvus cornix. The sequence continues at coordinate 5,421,698 of NC_046354.1, forward strand.
AAGAATGCCTAACATAATTAACCTCTGGGGCTCCCTGCTTCAAAACATTCTGCCTGACAGCTTCAAACTGGACTTCAGAGGGGACCAGTCGTAGGCTGGTGGGAAGGCTCAGTCCTTTCATCACAGGCTCTTCTTTTATCTTCATGTTTAGTCTCAGTTAACAACTTTGCGATAATAAATTTGTACCTGATTTCCCTTTATGTTGGATGATCTGCTAGATGTGTAAAAAGAAAACAAAGTCTAAGTAATATATAATTGAGATTTTTACAATTCTTTTGCTTTTGGTAATCATAGCTGTCCAAAGCACCTGAGGTTCTCTAACAGTATCAAATTTGGATGGTTTAGTTAGTGTAATCTCTGGAAGTGGTGTAAGCACCAGCATGTGCCACTCCTAAATGGAGACCGGAGATGGAGAAATAAATTAGTAATAAAATAAACAGTAGAAATAAACAGTAACATTCATGCCCCAGGGCTCTCCACTCTGAAATCCTTTGTAGTTTTTAAAAGGTGGATTGAAATAAAAAGATACCTTAAATGTACCTGCTCTGGCTGGATTGTCCGAGGGGCAGCGCGTGGGCACGGCGCTGCCGGGGCCTAAGCCAGACACTTCGCTGTGCAAAGGAAACATGATTCTGATCACCTCTATGATGGCACTTTGAATTTTGCAGGACCACAGCTCCTGCTCCACAGAGAACTGGGGGAGCTGTCCTGTGAGTTCCCACTGGTCAGTGGATGGAGCTGCCAGCTCTGGGCTCTGATCCGCACGGTAGCGCTCACTGCTCTGGGACTTGGACTGCCATTGTTGATCTCAGCTGCAGGGGAAAAACAAATGCAGGTGTAAGGAAAAGGAAGTGAGGGAATTTAACTGTGCTTATGGGGATTTCCCTAAGAGACTCGTAGCTAAGTGTCCTGCTCCCTTGCTCGCTGTGAAGCAGTGCCAACAGCCTGCACGTTGTGTGCTCCATGGCAGTAGCTCCAATGTTATCCTGTCATCCTATCAGGATGTGCCTCCTCTTTGCAGGTGGACTCTGAGGAGCCGGTGTTCGAGGCGGTTATCAACTGGGTGAAGCACTCGAAGAAGGAGCGTGAGGCGTCGCTGCCGGAGCTGCTGCAGTACGTGCGGATGCCGCTGCTCACCCCCCGCTACATCACTGACGTCATCGACACCGAGGTACAGCGCTGGCGGCCGCTGCGTGCTCCTGGCTGGGCTCTGCTGTCGGACAGAACGTATTCAAAGCTCTCCTCTGCTGCTCCTGTTTGATGGTGACCCTGTGGAGCTGTCCCTGCTCAGCCGCAGTGCCGCCGTCACACTGAGCAGTGGTGTGCTGTGCCAGCAGTCACAGCATCCCGCTCTGCAGCCACAGGGTGCCCTCTCCAGGGCCGTTAGTCAGCTGTCTCTGCACCTTTCTGTTGTCATCTGTTACAGTCTCCAACAAGTGCTTTCTGCCATCATTCCTAAGCGCTGACAGGTCCCCTTCCCCAGGCTGAAGATTGCTGGCATTGATCTCAGGGAGGTCATGGCTCCTCAGAGGGTGTCTGAGGGCCAGATGGCCAGCAAGTACCTCTGAGTGAGAAAGACAGGAGCTGTGTGGGCCCAGGACCAATACACAGCCAAGAGCCATGGCTAACACTGCTGCTTTGTATTCTGAGATGCTGCAGAGGCAACCCAAAATGGGGACGATGAAAAGAGACAATTAAGCTTTTCAGTGCAAGTTTAATTCCAGACAGGAAATGATGCTGATCCCAGGCAAGATTTCAAAGGAAGGCCCAGAGAAGGTCAAACCAGCCTTCAGGTTAGATGGTGATAGGACGTACTCAAGGGTTACTAGCCCTTGCCACCTGACAGGTGCTGACTGGTGAATGACAGACGTTTCTCTACGTCAGGAAAAGGCTGGTTTAGCAACAGTCATCTCGGATATCATAGATGATGGATGTTAGTAAATCAGGACAACCTAATGGGCTGTTGTGTTAGGCTGTGCCAGAGCTAAAGGGTGTTCAGTCAGATTGTCATGGTCCACTTCAAACTGAAATTGAAGCTAATGGAAAAGGGACTGGTACCAAAACAAATAGATCTGTTCCAAATCCAGCCTGAGACAGAGCGTGTACAGCCCTCGGCTCTCAGAGTGACCGTGCAGGGTGACCTGTCCAGTCTGGCAGTGCCACACACTGGTGGCACATCCTCAGCTTGGGGTGGTGTGGAGAGTGGAGCGTTGGCCCCATGTGGCTGCCTGACACAGATACCAGGAACCTGTAAAAGTAAATCTGAACTTACTGAAGCAGCGTGTACACCAAACACCCAAGGGGAAATGAGCGCTGAGCTGAAGGGAGGTTGGTCTGGGCCCTCGGCTAGGGGAGGGAATTACAGTGGCATTGTGCAAGGAGATGAAGCTGTCCTTGGGTGCCCCTCACACTTCAGTGCTTCTGTTGCCTCTTCACAACTCCCATGTCCCATGTGCACAGGGATCAGGGCAACAGATCAGCTGAACAGCTTCATTGGGCTGTGCTCCCCACCTCTTCTCCAGCGGCAGGTGCAGGACGAGTTATGTGGGGCAGATCAAGTGTGGTTTCACTGCCAGTTCCCTTTCCTAGTCATACTTCTGCTGGCTTAAATGGAGTAGAAGTGACTTTTCCTTAGTGTTCCAATGCAGCCATTTTCCTTAAGGAACCTTCAGTGCCAGTCTGTGAGAATGGAGCCGTATCTTCTCAGCTGCAATCTGGTCTTCAGTTGCCTTTGCATTTCTCTGCATGCCGTGTCTCCACCAGGACACTGCAGCCTGCACACAAGTCCTTTACATGCTGTCTGAGCTGATGAGCGTTGGCTTTAGGACAGTTCTTCTGAGGTTTCTTAAAATACCCTGCATGTACCAGTGACTCATGTTTCTCCCCAGCCTTTTATACGCTGCAGCCTGCAGTGCAGAGACCTTGTAGACGAAGCCAAGAAATTCCACCTTCGGCCCGAGCTCCGGAGCCAGATGCAAGGACCCAGGACACGAGCACGTCTGGGTGAGCAGCAGGGGAAAGGACACAGAGGGGCCGGGGCACTGGCAGGTGGTGTGTCAGGCACCTTGTCTATTGCCTTGTAATTGTGTTGATGTTCTTCACAGCAGTAGCTTTTGTCATCCCATGGTCCCCAGTGGGACAGAGAGGGGACTGGAGCAAAGGAGAGAGTGCCTCTTTTACAGAGCATGTTTGCTTAGTGCCAGTGTGGGGACCAGTTGATTGCTTTTAATCCCAGGCTCCTGCTGTGGCCTTAAAACCAGTTTCCTGAGTTGCTGGTGCCTGCAGATACATTTGTCCCAGCATGCAGCTGTCCAAGAACTGTGGGAAGAGTTTCTTCCTGTCTGAAGAGGCAGGTATCAGAGTCCAAAATGGAGCTGTGAGGTGAGTGACAGCTGCCTTACAGTGACAGCAAGTTTCCACAGCTAATTGAACGGGGGAATGTGCAAGGAGGGAGATGGAGATGTCCCTCTTCCCCTTCAGAGGTGCTTTTGTTTTTCTCCCTAGCCTTGTTAAGGTAAATCAATGATGATATCTTCCTTTATTTCAGTAACTCCTACCAAGCACGGTCATGAATTGTTCGGAAAAGGCTTGTCTTAGGGCTGTGAGCACTCAAGAGCAACATAAATGTAGGAATGACCTACAGAAGAAGGAAAAGTATTTTACTGGCTTCTTCTGTCAGACTGACTGTGCCGTGCCTGTATCCTGGTGCACTCCCAGGGCACTGCCATCAGTGCCAGCATGGACCACTGTCCCTGCAAGGAATCCTCCTTGTGTGTTCTCCAGTGCTGCTGCAGGTGTGGTGGAGAGAGACCCCAAAATCCCCTCATGGCCCATTTCAGGGGACAGAAAGCAGTTTAACCACAAAAAGAGGAGGGCAGATTAGGGTTGTCAGAGACACACTGATCAAACTCTTCTGGCCTGAAGGGAATGTTATTCTGCTCCTGCATAGTCCAGGCCTCAGCACATTTTGTGGGAATTCCTATGCCAGTTTCAAAGACCTGCACTTCAGCTCAGCCTGTCATTGGCATCAGCCTTCCAGTATCTGAAGGGGCCTACAAGGAAGCCAGAGAGGGACTTGTCATCACAAACTGTAGCAATGGGACAATGGGGAATGGTTTCACACGGGAAATTTAGGGAAGAAATCCTTCCCTGTGAGGGTGGGAAGGCCCTGGCACAGGTTGCCCAGAACAGCTGTGGCTGCCCCATCCCTGGAAGTGTCCAAGCCCAGGCTGGACAGGGCCTGGAGCAACCTGGGATAGTGGAAGCTGTCTCTGAACATGGCAGGGGGTGGAGTGAGATGAGCTTTAAGGTCCCTTCCAACCCAAACCATTTTGTGATTCTATGATTTTAGAAAAACACATTTCATTTTATTCTTAGTTGAAATACTTCACCTGATAAAAAAGACATTAAAAAACTGTTTTATTGTGTAATTGTATGGGTTAAAACTGCACATTATTGCTGAGGTTCACCCTTTGGATTCAGCCCTAGCTCTTTTAATTGATTCCACACCATCTGATATCAGCAATGTGTCACTTTTAAACTGTTATCAAGTCGTGTATTAACTTTGCATGTGAGAACTGAAGTGATTGTACTTTTAGCTATCTTACTGGAAAGGAGGCTTTCCAAGATGTTGGAGCTCTTGTGAATCCTTCCCAGTTATTTTTTATATTATTCTTCATCTGAGGTGGCAGCTTTTCTGCTTTGTGGCAGACAAGGCCTTGTTAAATGTTTGTTGCTTGGTGTTCAGTCCTTCTGCAATGAAAAGCTGGATGGTCCTAAATTCTAGTGATAAACTCCCTGTTCCAGAAAGGGCCCAAGGAGTCCAGGGGATGCTGAGCTGTTCTAAACCTGAGACAGAAGCCTGCTTCCAGGCAGTGATTACAGGGGAAGTTACAATTCTCCAGGTCACAGCTGTTATTTAACAGTCATGGAGGAAATAAAAATTCAGAGACCATCTCAGAGAAAAAAAAAGTAATGGGAAGGCAATTTTGAAATGAAATACACAAGATTTAAGAGACAATTCCTGGGAAAATATTTAATTCATTTTCCAAGCTTTAGACAGCCTGACTTGTTTCTCAGTTACGTGGTATATAAAGTCCCCTAAATCAGGTCTGGATGTCATTTGCTACCAAGAGGAGACCTTGTGTTGTGAGGAGGCAGCAGGGATTCTCCTCCAGATTCTGTGGGGTGGTGAGAGGTTTGGGAAAAACAGTGGAAGGGATACAAAAGGAGATATAAAGGAGCGAACCTCAGCACCTGTCTGAGGCAGCTTGTCTGGTGTTAGGAGAAACAGCCCTCCAGCAGCAAGCTCCTAACACCTCAGTCAGTTGTCTGCCACATGCTCTGAAGAGTTTCTCCTTTCTCTTCCTTGCTGAGCACAGAGGGAGTGGGAGTGCCTGAGCCAGGTTAGGTCCCTTCCCCAGAGCCAAGACGAAAATAGGGATTTAGAGGCAGCTTTGCACCAGGGAAGGCTCAGAGTTTCTTCAGGTTGTTCCCCTGAGGTGACCCTTTGGTTGTGAAGGGATTGACTTGGCTTTGCTGTCCCTCTGTGCCTCAGGAGCTAACGAAGTGCTGCTCGTGATCGGCGGCTTTGGCAGCCAGCAGTCCCCCATTGATGTGGTGGAGAAGTACGACCCCAAGACCCAGGAGTGGAGTTTCCTGCCGGTAAGGGACTGGCTCTGACCACCACTGGGCTGACCAGGCTGTGAGCAAACACTGATCCTGCAGCACCAGCTGGATAACAGTCTCCTTGGGCTGTCCTGTGCAATCTGCTGAGGATTTCTGAGAGAAATTCTTCAGATATTTACATGGTGAATGCTGAAACCACTTCAGTTTGCAGAGTGACGGAGGGAGAGGGGGTTGTTGTCATAGACCTGATCAGCTGAGCCTGCAGAGACCCACATCTTGGTTGTGGGAGTGAGAACTATCATGTTTCTTAGAGAAGGGGTGTTAAGTTTTAAGGTTAGTGATGATAATTGGAATGTCAATAGGAACAGTGTAATCAGTGCAGTCTTCAGGCTGCTGCATGATCCCACTGCTTGCAGTGTTTTGGAGCATTACGGGAAGAGAGAATTCCTGCACTGAGGAGTATTTCTACCCAAATTAAAATCACCTTTATCTGTGTGAAATGGTGGAGAACTGCCTCTTTAATATCACTGGTCAGGGCAGACTCAGTATCACCTGATGTTCCAAAATTCTGATCTTTCTTGGAGGCTAAAAGCTTCATCAAATATTCAGAGTCCCCACTTTCTCCCATTACCACTGTCTGCAGGAGCCAGTGGGAGGCTAACAAAACATACCAAATGCATCAAAGATGATGCAGCAGCACAGGATAAATACATTTAATGCGAAATACTTGAGTGCAGAGAGACATGGTCCTGAGAAGAGAGCATGGCAGGGAGAGGCAGACACAGTCACTCAGGCTGTGTCCTTTAAATCCATTGTGCTGCCTGCTCTGGGACAGTGGGCCATTTCCCAAAGGAGCAGCAGCAGAGGGTGGAAGAGCAGTGGTTGGTCTCCATGCCCAGTGTTGTTTCTCTCTTTGACCTTCGTGTTGCTTCGCTGTCTCAGAGCATCACGCGGAAGCGGCGATACGTGGCCACGGTGTCCCTCCATGACCGCATCTATGTCATCGGGGGCTACGACGGGCGCTCCCGCCTCAGCTCCGTGGAGTGCCTGGATTACACATCGGATGAGGATGGCATCTGGTACTCCGTGGCTCCCATGAACGTGCGGCGAGGGCTGGCGGGAGCCACAACCCTTGGAGGTACGTCCTGGTCACTGCCAGGGCAGAGCATCTCTGGCCTGAGATGCCCTGAGCTGGTATGTGAAGAGTGGGCTGGCTCTGGGGAAGGAGGGGAGCCTGAGATTCTGCCTTCTCATCACTGGGATGCAGAAATGGAAAACTTGCCCACATATCCTGAGAGGAGCTCTGCCTCCGCTGCATTCCTGCAACACATATCTGTGAACTGGGGGAAAGGGGCTCTGTGAGAGATTATGGAGTGGGAAGCTCTGAGGGTGGTGACAGTGTTGGGCAACACTGAGCACAGGACACTAAGTACAGCTGTGACCATCCAGCACTGGAGAGACTGGAACGTGTGCAGGGAAGGAGTGGGGACTTTGGGGAGGTACTGACGTGAGGCTCGTCATGGGAAGGGTTTGGGTTTGGGCATGGCAGTGTTTTGGTGGTACTGCAGCATGAAAAAAATAGCTGGATGTGCATGTTCTCTTTCATCCATCAGCAGGAAGCAGATTTAAAGGCCAGATGGGACTTGTGTTTTTCTGTTGGGCCTGTGAGCCAGGCTGAGGAGCCTGGGTTCATCTTGGCTCCCAGTGTGCCAAGGTCTGTTTTCTGTGGTTTGCAGTCCATGTTGTAGCTTTGCTCTGTGTGTGAGGGCCCCCATGCTCCATGTGCATGGTTGACTTGCTGGGTCCCACTCTGTCATTGCAGACATGATCTATGTTTCGGGTGGGTTCGATGGAAGCCGCCGTCACACCAGCATGGAGCGCTACGACCCCAACATCGACCAGTGGAGTATGCTGGGAGACATGCAGACAGCACGGGAGGGAGCGGGGCTCGTGGTCGCCAATGGAGTCATCTACTGCCTCGGTGGGTACCTCAGCACCTCTGGGAGTTGTGCAAAGCCTGCCCTTTTACACAAGTGACCATTCAGGTGTCACATCCATGTTAGAAGAGGTTTAACCTCCCAGGGCACTCCCGGCTGTGTCGGTGAGTGCTGCCTGACCTCACTGTTCCCATCACAGTGGCTTGAAGTGCAGCTGCCGTGTCACTGCAGGAGATGCTGCACGCTGCAAATTACACACAGTTTACACACCCTGCGATTGAGGGATGGCTGAAGTGTGGAGGATAAGCAGTGCCAGCTGAAGCTTTGTGTGGCCTGGGCAGTGTCTAAATGCCCAGAGATGAAGCAGGTAGCCATGGGACAGAGGGTGCACCTGCACCACACAAAGCAATGGTGGCTGTAGTGCTCCAGAAATGTATCCTGAGCTGTCTGTTCTCCAGCTTCTTCCTGTAGCACTCAGTTTCAGAGCACCGCACCAGCTGTGAGTACAGTGAGATTTCCAGAGGACAAAGCACTCTGAAGCTTGTTCTGTGGGTCACCTTCTGGGCCCCAGCAAAGGCAGGCCCAGCATTGCACCCACATCTGTTGCAGTCCTGTTCCTGGGGAGTCACAGATCTTAGGCACTTGTTTCATAGAACCACTGAGTGAGTGGTTTGGGTTGGAATGGACCTTAATCTCATTCCACCCCCTGCCATGGGCAGGGACACCTTCCACTAGCCCAGGTTGCTCCAAGCCCTGCCCAACCTGGCCTCAAACCTGGCCATAATCCAACCTGGTTTATGGGTTTCACTTTCCCCTCCCAAATTCCTCTTCCTCATGCTGTCCCCAGGATGGATGGCAGCACACTGCTCCTTTGCTGGGGCTGCACAGAGATTTTTTAGTATTCTCTTGAGAGATCCCCAGCCTACACTGCTCAGCCTCGTGCAGCTGTGGCTGCAGCACAGACCTGAGCGCAGACCTGGGAGCGGCACATCTGCGGGGCTGCACCAGCAGTGGCCTCAGCGTGCTCAGAGGCAGCTCCATGGGGCTGGCCTGCTTTGGGGAAGTGATGCTGTCCCACATGGCCCAGTGCAGTGTTGGGGCAGAGCTGGCTCTGGGCTGGCTGCAGGATCCTCCGTCCTGCCCGGGTGGGCTGCGCTGATGGCAGTGCCACGCTGTGCTCGGGGCCCACCAGGCGTGTTACTGCTCTCTACGCAGAAAACATTCTCCCCAAATCAGCCCCGTGGTTTGCTCCTGTGTTTTGTTTCAGGAGGCTACGATGGGCTGAACATCCTGAATTCTGTCGAGAGATATGACCCCCACACTGGACACTGGACAAATGTCACTCCAATGGCCACCAAGCGCTCAGGTAAGAGCCCACAGTGCCTTGAAGTCAGTGTGTTTCCTGCTGCACTGAGGGAGCAGTCACTGCTGGTGTGTTCTGCTGCCCTGGAGGGTGCTCTGGCCTCCATGGGTGGTTTGGCTTTGAGAAGGGATGATTTTACAGCACACTGGCTTGAATTCCCAAGAGAAATACTAATTTTCACATGCCTGCTGTCTCCATCCCACGCCAAGGTGTGTATAGAGGAATGTAGTGGTGGGGGTTTAGGTTACAGGGAGGGAGAGGAAATGCTGTGTGACTTCCAAAACTGGGAACAGTGCTTGGCGTGGAAAAGAGCTCACAAGGCACAAACTGACCATAGTACTGGGTCAATGCTTGTCAGCTGCACGGGACATGGTGACGGCAGGCGTGCCCTGCCAGGCTGCTCCTTCACCTGAGCCCTGCTCCAGGGCAGCAGGAGCACAGAGAGCAGCACTGCCAGAGCAGTGTCGTCCTGCAATGGGGTTCCACAAATGGTGCAGTCACACATTATTATCCCCCACCAACTCTTCACTTGTCTCTCTGCCTGGAGTTCTATCCAAGCTTTAAGTGGGCAGTTGTATCTAGGACAAGAACACAGTTTAAATCCTGCTTTTGGAGTATCTTTCTGTTTAGGCTCTCCTTCATTTCTCAGACGAGTTGCCATGGGGCTCCTGTAGCTCTTGTGTGCCCAGGTGTGTTGATCTCCTGCTCTTGCTGTGTGCCTCAGGCCTCCTGCCCTGAGCTCCAGGCCATGCTGATGAGCTGCCCTGGCCCTGCCTGTGTGTGCACGGGCAGGTTGCTCAGGGCCTTCACACCTGTGTGGCTCCCAGTGCTTAGAGTTACGTTCTTAGACCCTCTTGCACATCCCTTTTGAAGTTACTTTTTCTCTGCTTCTTTCAATAACTGCCCCTCACAGTCACCCTGGGCAGCACTGCTCCATGTGATTCCTGTGCAGTGTTCCTGGTTAGGGCCAAGTGCTGGGTACTCAATAAAACTGGGCTCTGTTCCAAAAACATTTCAGCTTTCTTGTGCCTGCAGTGGCATTCACCAAAACCCCGATCTTTAAATATTTATTCCTGTGACAGGGATATTCCTGTTAAGTGTGGGTTTGTCTGCCAAGAATGGATTTGATTTAGGAGTTGGGCACTTTCCACATCCAGGAAGACCCTACATATAAAAAAACAGGATAAATCTGCAAGTTTTTCCAAGTCAGAGGCACCATGTGAGACCAATCCACAAATCTCTAGGAAGCTTGAGGGTCAGATGAGTCTGCTTTGAGCACCAGAGAAGATTGGCTTTGGACAAGACCAAAAGCAGAGTTCAAGGGAAAAGCCTTCCACAACAGGCATTTCCCAGGTCTGTGCTCCCCACAGGAGCTGGGGACTTTAGTAGCAGTGCCTTGGCTGCAGCATGAGCTCCTTGGTGCCACAAGCAAGCAGCAACATGGTGAGACTCCTGACCCCAGCACTGGCTCAGCTGGTGTCTTCCTTGCAACTGTGACCTGGAGTACCAAGATCTGAAACATGGGTGTGCCCAAGGGCCTTTTTTTGCCCAAGTTTTTTGCTGCCACTCTGGTACTAACACCCCTAACTAGTCATAGCTTAGGTACTTGCAGCCTTCATCCTGGTGTCAGTTAAGTCTGTCCTGGTGACCTTGGGCCCTGTAGGACTTCTTTGGCCTCCAAAGAAGACTTATCCACATGCAGGTCTTTGAATTCCAGGACCAGGACTAAAAGTAATCTTGGCGTTATTCACAGAGATCATTTCCTCCTTGTTTCTTTCCACCTCCTAGGACAGATTCTGGAGGGAGGCTACCCCTCAACGACCTTGGCCATATTGCATTGCTGGACCTGATTTCCCTGATTAGGCCTTGGTTTGGTCTCTTCAGCCAAAGCTCCTGGAGAGCCCACTGGGCCAGCCTGGCCATTCCCAGCTGTTCGGGTGCTCTCAGCAAGGACAGACAGGGAAAGCGAGGATGCGTTCAGTGGAACAGAAAGTCTCATACCCTGTTTGTAAAGAAACAGATCCATGCCCTACAACTGCAGGGTAGCTGGCTCGTTTCCTTCAGGGTATTCATTAGTGCAGTAGTTCATGTTGGTGGTGACAGCCTGACAGAGCTGACTGTGTCCCCAGGTGCAGGAGCCCCCAAGGCCACCAAGTGCATGGTAGTGTCACAGTGTCCTCCAGTGCTGTACCTGAGGGGGCTGCCAAGGAGGAGCCAAGGCTGGCAGGGGGTTATTTGCTGCTGGTTTCATAAATTCCCAGTTGGACCAGCATATTATTGTCTGCTGCACTGTGAGAACAGCTGTTCAGGCAGATGCTCCAGCCACCTCTGCCTCTGCAACAGTGTAGAAACCAGTTTTCATTTCCCTGTCTTCCAGAGAAGTAATGTCAGGGAAATCCCTCCTCCAGCTCTGTTATGGAGCAGTGTACAGCTACTCTCCAGGCTACAGCCAGGAGCTGGGTGACACCAGGGAGTCAGAAACACCAGAGGAGCTTGTCTCTGTACTGACAGTCCCTGCCAGCTGCCTGCCAGCAGAGCGGGCCTGGTGCTGCTCTGCTCTCCCACCTGTGGTCAGGTGTCAGCCCAGGTAAACCTCTCGTGCTGCTGTGCTGCCTGGGCCCCCCATGGCACAGAGTCAGCAGTGTTTAGTAGAGTGACGTTTTCATGTATCATATTGGAGACAACAACAACAGAAGCCGCAGTTACCAGCTCTTAAAAAATGTCCTGTGAAGAGGGAGGAACTGACCTGTTCAGCCTTGTACCAGCGAGCCCCGTGCTGCCGGTGTCACTCATGGGTGTGACTGTGCCACCTTCTCTCCACAGGGGCTGGCGTGGCTCTGCTCAATGACCACATTTACGTGGTGGGTGGGTTCGATGGCACGGCGCACCTCTCCTCGGTGGAAGCCTACAACATCCGCACCGACTCCTGGACCACGGTGACGAGCATGACCACGCCCCGCTGCTACGTGGGGGCCACGGTGCTGCGGGGCCGGCTCTACGCCATCGCCGGGTAAGCCCACGGGGTCCTGCAGCCCTGGGTGCTGAACAAGTGACCTGAGGGGACACAGCTGCTGCCCCTTCCACGGGGCCTCTCCTCTATGAGAGGAGACACCCACAGGGTCAGCGTGCCCAACCAAAACGGGCAGCACAAAGGTCCAGGGCCCAGGCAGGCAGGAGAGAGGCAGCAGACAGCAATGGCAGCTTGATGCAGGGGTTATAATTTGGGCTATTCCTGCTGTTTGCAGCTGCCCAGCCTCCCAGGAAGAGCTCTGAATGCCTCAGCCCCTTCCTCCAGCACCGTCCTTCATTTGTAACTTTCTGTCCCGGCAGATACGATGGCAACTCACTGCTGAGCAGCATCGAGTGCTACGATCCCATCATTGACAGCTGGGAAGTGGTCACCTCCCTGGGGATGCAGCGCTGCGACGCGGGAGTCTGCGTCCTGCGGGAGAAGTGATCAGGAGGGAGCTCACAAAGAAAAACATTCTAAAAAGTCTCAGCTGGAGGAAGAGTCCCAAATGATTTGCAGTGACTGTTCTTGAGAGTTGTGGATGCTGTGGGAATAGGCACCAGAACAGCAGCTTTCTGTGCTGCTTGTGACTAGAGCATGTGCATAACTGTGTGATCTCAGCAGTCATTTGAAATCAGGGGCTCTGTGGGAAGCTGGAGGAAGGGGGTGAATGGGTCAGGAGAAGCTGCACTCTCTGCTGTTCCTGTGGCTCAGTCTGTGGGCAGAGCAGAGTTGCCCCAGCCTGGTCTCAGCCAGCCTGGTGACCCCTCCCAAGGACATGTACATACCACTGGGTCACCTCTTCAGCCACCGCAGGACCCCGCGGGTCCTCAGGTCGCTCTCAGCCATGTGGATGTGTGAGGGTGAATCCAGCTGCTCTTATGTTCCAGCTTCAAATCATCGTGTACATACTGAATGTTCAAACGTGCTCCTTGAGCGCGCGTGGGTGCAGAGCTGGGTTGGGTGAGCGTGTGTGAGGGGGGCCTGCACTGTCACTGCGTCTGCAGGGTCCTCGCAGGGCTGCACACAAACGGAGTCGCAGGTTAAAGCTGTCAACTACTGAGACAGAGCCTGAGGCCACAGGGGCAGAGGGCAGGGGAGGAGCTCGTTGCCGCCACAGAAGCATCTGCAGCGTTCCTGCTCTTGATCAGGTGCTCAGCAGGGTTCATCACATCGTGTGTCCTCAAAAAGCTTGACAGCTCCAGCTGCAAACGATGTGTGGCACCAGGAGCTTGGCTGTGCTTCGGCCGTGCCTGTGCCCCACCCTGTGAGGAGGTCACCTGAGCTGAGGCCAGGAGAGTAGGGACACAGTGGCTGCTGCCCACCAGGGTCCTGCTGGTGAGTCACTGGGGTTTGTCCCCAGACAGACCTGGCAGGGGGACCCAAGGCAGCCTTTCACTCAAGTTCTTTGTGTTGGTTTTCCTTTTATCTAGGGTTTTTCTGCTTCCAGGGCTGTTCCGGAGTGACATCCAGGATTCCGTTTTGCCCTTTGTTCTCAGCTGTTTATTCCCCTGTCTCATAACTCCACATCCCATGACACTTGCTATCCCTGGCCTGCCCCACGAGCTCAGGTGAGGCTCCATCAGTGGCTCACACCAGCTCACGGAGCACTCCCTGCTCAGCATGTCCTGCCTCGCTGCATTCCTGGGAGCACGGGCTCCCCTCTGCCATCAGCTCAGCCCCACAGTGCCTGGGCTCCATGTAGTGCTGCTCGTTGAGCTTCCTGCTGACTCCTTGCTTGGGGACAGGGTGGGATCAGGGACATGGTAGCATGACCTAATTATGCACTTTCAGCCAATGCTCTGACCTTCTGCGTTTGTTTCTATCACACAAGTGTTCTGTGGTTTTGTTTCCTATGTTTATTTTTTAATGAAAGTATAAAGAATAAAATATTTCCTGAGCCAGTGGGAGTTTAGCTTCTGTTCTCTACCTTCCAGATGTTTGTCAAACTGCTGTATCAAGGGTTTGCACAAACCCTGTGTTGGACCAGGCAGCCACCCTCAGGTGTCTGCCCTGCAGCTTCAGCCCAGTAGTGAAAAACAGCTGCTCCAGCTGTGAGATCTCTGGCACAGAGACCAGCAGGGAATTTGTTGCAAGGTCTGTTGGAGAAGAGCATGGCAGCAGAGAGGAGGAAAAGACTCTGATTACAGTCAGCAGCAATAATGAATCATCAGGGGCTGAACATGAGCCCAGGTGTGCCCAGGTGGCTGAGAAGGCCAATGACACCTGGCTTGTACCAGCCATGGTGTGACCAGCAGGGACTGGTAATCATCCCTCTGTGCTGGCACTGCCGAGGCCACACCTCCAATCCTGGGGGCAGTCTTGGTACCCTCACAAGAAGAAGGTCATGGAGGGGCTGGAGCATGTCCAGAGAATGGCAACAGAGCTGGGGAAGGGTCTGGAGCACCAGGAGCAACTGAGGGAGCTGTGGGGGCTCAGCCTGGAGCAAAGGAGGCTCAGGGGGGACCTTGTGGCTCTGCACAAGTCCCTGACAGGAGGGGGCAGCCGGGGGGGTCAGGCTCTGCTCCCAGGGAACAGGGACAGGAGGAGAGGGAACGGCCTCAGGCTGGGCCAGGGGAGGCTCAGGTTGGATATTGGGGAAAAATTTCTTCCCTGAAGGGGTGGTCAGGCCCTGGCACAGCTGCCCAGGGCAGTGGTGGAGTCGCCATCCATGGAAGTGTTCAAAATATGTGTGGATGTGGCACCAGGGGACATGGGTTAGTGGTGAACATGGCAGTGCTGGGGGAACGGTTGCACTCAATGATCTTAAAGGTCTTTCCCAAATTAAACCATTCCATAATTCTAATACTGTTACAGTAGAGCTGCAGTTGCAAAACAATTACAGCTCCTTTGTCCACCATGGGCATGTGGGATGGATGGAGCCCAGCATTAATTCATCTGCCCATATGCAAAACACAGATTCTGCTGATTTCAGTGCAAACTGCAGCATCCTGCCCCAGCAGCCTTTGATGGCTCCAAATCCTCTCCCCACTACCTGGTCCCCCCATAAACAGCTCACCACTCACTCCAGATGTTCAATAGCTTCTCCTGACACCTGTCCCCCAAACTGCTCCATCAGTCTTCAGCCAGCGAGAAATAGGGAAGCAAACAAGGGGACAGGCCCCATTTGGGGAGTGCAGTACTCACAAGGAAGCACTCACTGGTCCCATACATGGATCTGTCCCTGTATGTGTGCCCCTCTGACACACATATGTGATACCTGTGCCCCTCTGACACCTGCAGGGTGATAGGCAATGCAGGGGGAGTTTCCAGGCTCTGATACTGACCCTGGAGCTGTCAGTAGCTCCTCTCCCTTCCCTGACCTGCCCTGCTCTCCTGCAAAGGGCTCAGGGGATTCAGCTCCAAAAGTGACGTGTCCAGTGTGTGGTTGGGCAGAAACTCAGCAGCTGGGCAGACTGAAGCAGCAGCATCAGAACTGGGTCACAGCAGGATGTGACCCCATGAGAGCGGCCAGCAGACCCATCCCTGCCTTTCCAGGGCAGGATGTACTGAAGGGCTTGAAGAGGAACTCGTGTTTCCAGGGAGGTAACGCACAAGACAAACCTTCAAAATGCTCCGTGGAGGTGAGAAAATGTACAGGCTCCTGCTGAAAGCAAAACAAAGGGACAAAATGTTCTACTTGGGAAGAAGCTGGTATTGATTCTCCCCAGCCAGCAAAAGTGAAGCTTTGCTTCATGAATAATCCAGCAGAAAATCCTAAAGGGCAGAATTAAGAGTGAGTTTCCAACAGAGACAGTCCCCACCCAAGACTTAAGAATTGGCCAAAGATCCTATTAGTAGGTTTTTATTTACTCCTTGAGTTGTTCACAAGGACTGTAACAATGAGAGACACCACTCCAGCCACCAGCCCTGACCAACCAGCCCAGCCCAGCCCAGCAGCAGCCTTGGGCCACGAGCTGGAGACATCAGTGTTGTGTTGTGCCACTCGGGGTTTATGGGCTCGTCAGAAGGGCCCCATCTCACGTTAAGGTGACGAGGTGAGAGCGGAGGCAGCACTGGCAGCTGTGGACTTGCATCCTGCACGAGCCTCCCTGGGGCAGGCAGAGGGCTCACCCTCCTCTCCCCCCATCTGGCTGGGATCTCGCTCCTCACAGGCTGGGTTACCACCAAACGAGGATGTGCACACTTGGTACAACCAGGCAGAGGCCCTACAGATGTGTCATTTCATGTCAGATTGGGAGGGAAAGGCCTCCCCCGCTGAGCCTCCTGCAAAGCAAATGCATGGGCAGGAGCAGAGCTTTCCTGGCTGGTCTGGGGGCAGGAGTGACACCCGTGGGGAGGCTCTGAAGCTCTGGAGAGAGAGAAGTGACGCTGAAGTGGACTGTCCCTGCTCAGGTGCCTCTGGGGCAGCCAGAGTCAGCTCCCGGGGCAGGGATGGATTTGGACTCCCAGGAATGTTCCGGGGTGTTTTTCTAAAAGTGGTGTTGACACCTACACGAGCAGGAAAGAACTCACAGAATCCAAGAACAATCGCAGCTGGGAAGGGCAGTCTGGAGGTCTGTAACCCTGCCTGGAGGAGACCCAGTTTGGATCAGGTTCCACTGAGTCCAGAGTATCTCCAAGCACGGGGATTCTGTGACTCCCTGAGCCCCTGGACAGGTGGCTCTGGCTGTGGGACAGAACTGAATCCTGTCACCTTCCTGTGGCTGGTTTGTGCCTGGCTCTGGGCAGTGGGTGCCCCAGGACCACGCTCAGCGGGTGCTGCTGAGCTCCACACCTCCCTCATGCAGCGCTCCCCTCTCACATACACAAACGTCCTCTCCCCCACATACACCCAGACAGGGCTCAGGAGCTCCAGTGCCCCGAACACTGCCCCTGCCTTGGAAACACCTGCACAGCTCACAGGACAGTGGGGTGATGTCTCCCAGCTACACTCACACCCCAGCTCGTGTCAGGACTGCCCAGGGCTGCAGCCTGAGGTGAGCAGCTGGATTGCTGATGAAATCCTGTACCTTTACTTAGCACCTCGAGTATCGGTTCCCATTTCTGGCTTCTCCTGAGAGTTCTTGGCAGCAGACAGTCGGGAGACAGTGAGGGGGCAGGAGGATGTGGCATATTTACACCAAATCAGGGCTCTTCTGGGATCTGGCTTACCCTCTAAAGAAGCAGTGGCTCAATCAAAAGGCCTCTTTCAGTCTTTTCCACACTGACAGAGGGCTGGCAGTGGCAGCCCAGACCCGCACACCGCCACAGCGGCTCAAAGATGCTCAGTGAGGAGCAGCAGAGGCACCTGGGCCAGGACCTTGTCCCCAGCACTGCTGCCTGTGAGCACCGGTGCTGCCTCCTGCTTTGCCCAGGCTCTGTGGGGTCAGGCTGATCTCTGCTTTCCTCTCCTGGAAAACACATTGCTCCCAGTGTCAGCCCCTTGCCCCTTTCAGTGCACTCTGTCCTCCCCATTTTGAGCGGGCTCTCTCTGTACCAAGCAGCCAAGCAGCTGCTGTGTTAGAGTAGCCCAGGCACTCCCAAATGCTGATGCAACCACCAGATGGAAAAGATGTGCTGCAGCTTCAAAGAATCCCAGGATGGGTCAGGTTGGAAGGGACCCCAGTGGCTCATCTGGTCCCACCTCCCTGCTCAGGCAAGGCCATCCCAGAGCACATGGCTGCATCCAGACGGTTCTGGAATATCTCCACTGATGGAGACTTTGAAGGGAGATATTTCCCTTTGTCCAGCGTCAACTGAGCTCCTTCTCCAACCGCTGTGATGAATTCAAGCATCTCCGAGCTCCCATGCCTGGGATGTGGCTGTCCCTGATGGTCCCTGTGGGCAGGCCCACGACAGACAGACTGCACCGCCAACTCCTGCCAGTCCGGGATCATTGGGGAAACAGCAAATCCAGACAGGTTTGGGTGGGAAGGACCTTAAGCTCATCTCATCCCCCCTGCCATGGCAGGGACACCTTCCCCTGTCCCAGATTGCTCCAAGCCCTGTCCAGCCTGGCCTTGGACACTTCCAGGGATCCAGGGGCAGCCACAGCTGCTCTGGGCACCCTGTGCCAGGCCCCAGCACGACCCCAGGGCAGGATTCCCACCCGGATTCCCACCCGGATTCCCACCCGGACGCTCCCGGGGATGCGGAGCAGGGCGGGGCCCCGCCAATGACGTCACCGCTGGGGGCGGGGTTATTACAATGACGTGTGTGCATCGCTCCGTGTGACGTCACGACGCAGGCCCCGCCCCTCGCCATGGCGGCGCCCTGCGCGGAGATGGAGCCGGCGGCGCCTCCTCCCTCCCCTCCTCCTCCTCCTCCTCCCGCCGCCGCCGCGCCGGGCTCGGCCGGGCTCGTGTGCGCGCAGGGCCGCAACCTGCGGGCGGTGCTGTGCCAGCGCTGCGGCTCCCGGGTGCTGCTGCCCGGCGCCGCCACCTTCGCCCGCCGTGAGGTACCGGGGGGTTCGGGGGGGGCGGGCGGTGCCGGCCGGCGGTGACGGCCCCGTGGTGACGGCCCCGTGTCTCCGCAGCTCCTCCTGCCCGCCATGAGGAAGAAGGCGGCGGCGGCGGCGGCGGGAGGCGGCGGGGACGTGCTGCGGGAGCACTGGCTGGTGCGCGACATGTTCTCCTTCGAGAACGTGGGATTCACCCGCGACGTGGGCAACGTCAAGTTCCTGGTGTGCGCCGACTGCGAGGCGGGGCCCATCGGCTGGCACTGCCTCGACGACAAGGACAGCTTCTACGTGGCGCTGGAGCGCGTGGCCCACGAGTGACGCCGGCCCCGGGCCGGGAGCTGGGCCCGGCCGCCGGGAGCCCCGACAGCCCCGCGGCCGGGCAGCCCTGCGGACTGACACGGGGGACTGACCGCAGCTGGTCACCCCAGAGCCCGACTGACTACGCCCTGCCTGCCCCATGGCCCGGTGCCCCTTGGCCTGGCTGGCCACAGCTTGCCTGCCCCCCAGTGTGACTGACCCACAGCCCGGCTGGTCACCCCACATCCCAGATCCACAGGCTGACCAGCGTCAGGAATTGCAGCCCTGGCACAGCCAGCTTCTCAGCTGCACCCACATGGGAAGAGTGGTGGTGGTGGGAGGGTCCCCTGTACCCTGCAGGGACAGCTCACCCTGACGGTTTTGTCCCGGAGCCTGATCTGCCCCAGTGTGGCTGCTGCACCTCCCTGGTGGCTGCTGTTGCTCCAAGGGGCTGAGGTGTCTCTCAGGCTGATGGCCCTGTGACACCGTGGAAATGGGGGCACTGGAACGGGGCAGCAGGAGCACAGGACTGCTGCACTGAGTCATCGTGGCAGCTGAAACTGTCTGACCTGCAGCCAGAGCAGTTCTGGGGTTTAAGACTGAATCTTCTGTTGATTTTCAGAAGGACTGTTCGCTGCCCCAAGCTTTAACACTTACGTTCTCCAAAACCTCATCCCACCCGACAGCTGTACTCTGTGAGAGTTGTGGCGCCTGAAGTGAGTGCAAGGCGTTCCAACTAACGTGTGCAGTTCTATTAACTGAGTACTTGGAAACAAAAGACAGGTAGAATGTGCAGACAGCACAGGCTGATAGAGCAGCAAATAAATAAATGTGCCAGACCACAGAGTTTTCAGGCAGCAAGAGTGCAGAGATTCCAGCCTGGAAAGGATCTGAATCATTGGACAGGTAGTGCTGAAGCATGTCAGAACAGCCGTATGTGTGTGTGTTAAACAGTGATGTCAGGAAGGAATTTCTCTTCTGTAAAAGCTGGTGGTAAGAGTAACCTGGGATATTGTGACCAGTTTTGTTTTCAGCCTTTTAAAAGCTGGGCACAAAGCTAATTAAAAATGGAAGGAGGCTGCAGCAGCCGTGGTTCTCACTGCATTTATCACTACTGGTAGTCGTTGCAAACCCTTGTATGAGTGGCAGAGCAGCTCTCCAGGGATGCTCTGGGGTCCCTGGTGCTGTGCCTCCCTGTGGGACATATCACTGTCCTCTGCTCATAAGCACTTGGCTACTAACCCAGCTGTGAAGGCATAGCTGTCACTGTGCTGGGGTGATAGACTTGTTTGTGCCACCCAACTCCAGGTGGGTTGTGGGTGTGCTGCCCCAAGGCTGTGGGAAGGACCTTTCCCTTGCTCCTTTAATGAAACAGTTTTGCTGGCAGGGCTCTGCACAGCAGGCACAGCCTCAGATGAGTCTCCCAGAAGAGGCATCCTGACAGCAGGAGGGGCAGAAACAAGTCCCTTCTTCCTGCAGTGCTTGAGCACCTGCACTTGTAAGATTTGGAGACTCTGCCTTTATGTGGAAGATCCAAGGTGTTGGCTGTTCTGGGGCTGCTCTGTCAGGAACCTCTGCTGTGGGCAGTCAGGATTTATCAGGGGAGGGAGAGAGGCAGAACTGTGGTCTGGGGGCTGAGGGTCTCACTGGAGCAGGAGGCAAATCCTGTGCTGTGTCCTTGCTACCTGTGTCAGATGGACTTTTGTCATGGAAACTGCTTCTTCCCTCCTGCCCTTCCTGTCTCTTAGCCCTAAGCCCAGGGACTGCACAGGTTCATCAAGGAGATGTACCTCGAAGGACAAGAGAGCTTCACTTGGGTTCTGCACAGGCATGGCAAAATGGTGGGATCACAGAACTAATTTCACATTTGCATTTGGGTTGTTGTCTATCAGGAAATGTGTTCTGACCTGTAATACCCCAGTGATAGTCCATGTTGCCTAAATATGCCGTGCTGCACAAGCTTCATTTGGAAGGTGCCACTGTGCAGAACAGACTGTGGAAATCAGCTCGGCTAACACTGAGTAAATGACCTCCAAAAAATGGCACATGTGGATTCCTGAGTAGAGGGTGGCACTGGGATGGAGCTGGGGGATGGTGGCAGCTTTCCCCGTCAGTAGAACACCCCTGGAGAGATGGGAGAGCTCGGGTCAAAGGCCTTCATGTCAGAATGGCAGCAACTGAGATCCACCTCAGTGCTGGGAGTGCTGGGAGCTCCTGCTGCGCTTCGGTGGGAGAGGGGAGGTGAATCCTCCTTGGACCCAGGTGTGCTTTCTGCTGACTCAATAGGATCACATAGACTTGAAATGCTAAGAAGAAATGAACAGTCTGATGGGAATTCTTGGGAAGAAGCTTTTGTACCATGAGATCTTGGGGGTCTTTCAGCCTCACGTAGGGTCTTGGGTTCCGGCAGCTTGGAAAGGCCATGAGAAACACCCCTGCAGTGCAGGTGGCACGGGCAGAGACCAGGGCAGGTGAAGGGACAGCTGTGCAGTCCAGCTCCCAGTTAGCACCTGGTCTAACTCATGTTCCCAGAGGTCACTGAGAATTTCAGGGGGGTGGGCAGGAAATGAGGAAAAGGCAGCATCACTGTGGAATTTGAGCTCAGGCAGCTCCACTGTGCTGTTAATGGAGCATTGGGGGAGGAATGTCCCAGTCAGCAGATGTGGCCTGGGGGAAGAGCAGCTGCTGCTCCACCCAACACATCACCAGGTTTGGGATCTGCTGAAGCTGCACCGTTCCTGTGTCAATGAGAGCTAATAAAAATTCACATAGACTCACGAATCTTTTCACTGCTTTTTATCCAGCATGTTGAAAAACTTTTCGAGTTGCCTGCAGTAACTCCTAGAAAATAACAATAGACAACCCTCAGGCATGGGAAGCCTTACTTACACAGGACCTGGGAAAGCTCATCTTGCAGCCCATCTTTCTCTGTCAACACCAAGACAGTGCAGAAACACTTATTTCCACGTGTAGGTCACTTTAATTTGAAAATGGATTCTTCTATTTAATGTCTGCATAAATTTGACTCCTAAGACCATCCTCTGTTGAGATGTAGCAGTGCCTCGAGAAGGAAGAGTAACAAACCTGTGTCCCTTGCTCCAGCCAATCCCTCCAGCAAGGTGCAGGGGGCCAAATAATAATTTTGTCTTAGTTGCTTGCCGGTGTGGATTTAAGGTATGCCTGGTTTGTATGGGTCAGGTGTTTATATACCTGTCTTGGTTTGAAAGACAGGTGTCTGCTAAGGAAGGCAGAAGCCTCCCTTGGAATGGCAGATGCGACCCCCCCTTCCCTCTGAGTTATTAGAATTTTGAAATCAAGGGGCTTTTAGGCAAAGATGTGGGAAATAGGAATAACAGCTCTTTACTATTATATATATATATATAACCAGTCAAACACACAGCAACAACTCTGGCAGTAACAGCAATCACAAACCCAGTCCCAGCCTTCTCGGCTGTCAGGCCCTTTCCCCTCGGGTGCAGTTCCGCTCGCAGCCGGCAGGGGCGCTGGCGGCTCCCGGTGAGCAGGGCAGGCGCGATGGTTCCCCCGCGGCTGCAGGGGGCGCTCCGGAGCGAGCTCGGGGAGCACGCGGCTCTGGTGCCCCGGGATCCCGGGAAGGGATGGAACAAAGGCTTCACAAACCCCTGGGCAGCCGATCCCGGGCTCTCGGGAACAGCAGGCTGGAACGGCAGGGACGAGCACAAATCCCGGATGGCAGACGAGATGTATCCAAACGGGAAACCCCCCTGGAGGTCGGGCAGGCAGGGCGAGCACGGCTACAGCGCAGCGAAGGCTCGGGGCAGCAGCGGGGCAGGGCGGCCACAGCCCGGCTCCAAGCGGGGCAGGGAAGGCGGGCTGTGGGATCCCGGGGCTTCTCCAGCAGAAGGAAAAGCGGCCGAAGAAAGCAGCCTCCCTCTCTGTCCCAATGCCGAGACCGACTGCCCTCACACCCAGGTGAAACAAAAAGAGCAGCCAGGTCTTTTGTTTTTCTTAAGTACCCGGCCATTTGTTCCCCTAGCAACATGTATGGGGGGGAAAATTCCTTTAACGGGGGAAAAAAAAAAAAAAACCACAGGAAAGCTCCTAAAACCCCAACAATACCATAAATGTGCTTAGGATGGTTAAAAGCAGACCTTGCTCCACTCTGGCTCTGGCACTGGGACGGGTTCAGAGCCCAGAGCCGTGGTCTGGGCTTGGCTGACATTGGCACCTCATGTAGCTTCACCTCTCTGCTCCCATTCCCACCCAAACCTCTCACTCGAGCAACTGCTGAACCCTCTGCATGTTCAATTTGGTAACTTAGGCTAAAGCTTCTTTTCTTGGCTGCTGGGTTGACACACGGGAGTTTGAGTGCTGCAGCCTGTGAGATGCTCCGGAGGCAATGGCTGGATGAAGGCCTTCCCTCCTGTTTGGTAGCCACAGGCTGTGAGATCAGCTGAGCTGTCCTGGGGAACTGCCACAAGTTGTGCCTTGCGTAGAGGTCACAATCACAATCTTCCTTCCCTAAATTAATTCCATTGCACTCAATCAGGTAAGTGGTGTGTGGAGCAGGGACTGGCATTCAAGGCTCCCTCTTTCCCCAGCTCTGCAGGTCAGCAAAAGGCCTTGGTGCCTGGGCCTGCCAAGACCTGAGGTCTCTCCTTGATTCCTCACCCCTAACCGAGGGAATCTTCAGCAGAGCAGTGATAACCATGTGGACTTTGAAGGAGCATCTTGGAGAACTTTGCTGTTTGCGTCCCTGCTGTGTCCTAGGGCTCTCCCATCCAGCTAGTCCTCACAGAGGAACCCAGGAGGGAGGAAAGTGGGATCACTGCAACACCTGCACAGTGTGTCTATGGGACCTGCTGCCTGCAGGTGTGGAGGAGGATGGCTCAGCAGAGTTCAGAGAAGAGCTGTGGTTGATGAAAGCAGGGCCAGCTTGGCCAGGAGAGGTGGTTGTGGTGTTCCCTGTCCTGCACAGTTCACCTTGCTGCGTTCCCTAAACCTCTGTGTGCCCCATCAGCACAGGCAGTTCTGCAGGGGGGGTGTTTGGAGGAACAGGGATTTCTGAAATGATTTATGAATTTCCCTGAAGGTCATTTTACATATCTGACATTACACTCCCTGGCAGGAACATAAGTAGGAGGAAAGGAAACAGTTGAGATGAAATAGCTTCAGGGTTCTTGGACAACTGGTACAGGGAAAGCGTCCCTGCCTCCCACAGAGTCAGGTTAATACAGGCCAAACTCCGGAATCAAAGAAACACTAAACCACCAAGTATTTTGCCAAAAACCCACCAAGTATTTTGAAGCCGCTTGGGGACACAAAAGGAAATCACAGCAGATGAGTGGAACTGGCCATAAAAGTGCAGAGAGAACATGAGGGTTTTTATCAAAGCCAGCTTTGTTCTCTTTCAACCAACACTTTTATGCATTTCAGCATGAATACTTGAGTGCTGAGTTGTGAGGCAGCCAGCTCCCTACGGTGCAGCTTTGGTACGAGCACAGCTGGGCCTCTTGGTGCCGGTGAGGGGAGAGAAGGGGGAGATGGCAGCCCAGCAATCCAGGTGAGAGTTACTGACCTGTGGGGCTGGATGGGGGAGAGAAGCCAGTTTTCGCAGGAGTGTGCTTTGGAGTCAGTACCCCAGCACCTGAAAATGACCCGACCTTACTCACAGAGAAAATCAAGTGCTTGGCTCCCCACTTTGTGCAATCCCTGAGGAAGAGTGAGCAGGTTCCTGGGTTGCTGAGGTAACACTTCCATCCTCTGAGAGGAGGAGGCAGCTCTGGAAAAAGTGTTTCTTGCATCCTTCCTAAAGCTGAACCGAGCGTGGCACAGTCCGTCCCAGCGGTTGCTGCAGCTTGGCTTTTGAAGCACTGCACATCCAGCTCTGGGAGAGCTGCAGGGGTGGGAGCACCTGGGGGAGGATCTGTCCCTTGAGCATCCCAGCGCCATTTCTTGGGGGCCTAAGACATGAACTAGTGAGATATGGCTTCTGCCTGGAGAAAGGCACTTGCCCTTCCTTCCTTGGCACGGTTCTCAGCCGTGTGGGCTGAGCTGGACGGGACAGCCCCGGGCAGGTTTGGAGCCCAGAAATGCAGCTGGACCTGGCAGTGGGGCATGTGCTGCCACAGCAGCCAGGCAGCCAGAGCCGTGTGTTTCCAGGAGCCCCGGCTGTGTGGCAGGACAGGGCAGAGCTGCAGGCGGGGTCTGTCCTTCCCAAGTCTTTCAGGGTGATTTGTGTGTCGATGGGATCCGCGTGTCCCTGGGACGAGAGGCTGCGCTGGGAGGATTCCCCCGTGGATTTGTTTGTCCCCGCCTCTCCTCGCTGGGGAAGCAGCAGGGAGTGTGTGTATGCTCAGCTGGGCTTATGCTCCCCCTTTCATGTTCCTTATCTTCCAGGAGGCTCTGAATTCCCTGGGGGAAGGCAGGCAGTTGCTGTAATCGCTGTGCGTGCAGAGGCAGAGCGCTCCCGTCTGCTTGCTGCCGGGAGTCCCCTGTGCCATTGTTCCAACCCAGCTGGAAGAGATGCCCGAGAGCAAGAGAAAATGAGCAAAGCCGTGTCAGCACAGGTATCGTTCCCCTCCTCAAGCAGCTGGCTCTGCACGCTGCCTGGAATGCTGTGAACAGCAGGCTCTTTCCGTGGCAAACATCCAGACCACAGCTCGTTGCAGAATCGCCGGTTAATTTGGAATATCTGGCAGTGGAACATGAGGATGTGGCTTCAAGGACTTGTTGCCTCGTGCTTTCCTGTTCTCTTGGAGGACTTGGTTCTCTCTGCCAGGCCGTGGCAGGTCCAAGGGGCCAGCACCAAAAAGGGCCAGGTCTCAGCAAATAGAGCCCAACTGCCAAAGAGAAAGGATGCTTGGAGAAAGGAGCAGCTTCAGGCTCCAGAGGGAGGGAGGGAGGGAGGGAGGGATCTCCCTTGATAAGGAATACCGAAGTGTGAGGGCTGTAGCTACACATCAGCAGCAACCTGGGGATTGTGTGCCCTCATCAGCTCAAGCCCTGCTGCAGCCACAGGTGTCCCAGTCTGGCTCTGGTGCCAGTGCTCCACAGGCCCTCATGATGCCAGCACTGTTCGGGGGAACCTGGTTCCATCCCTTCCCTCAAGGCCCCTGCTAGGATATGGGGATTTCTGTTGAAAACCCAGTATGCTGGCACCAAAAGGGAATGTCTTGATGGTACCCGAGGCACAGCTCCTGATTTTGGGAGAGGTGATGCCACAGTGCCCAGTGCTGCACATACTCAGGGCAGCACAGCATAAAGTGCAGTTTACTGGGACCCTCTGGCTCACTCCTTGGCACCCCCTCCTTGCCTTTGCAGACAGCTTGTGCTGCTGATCCAGCTAAACTGATCTGAAATTGGTCTTGACACAGAGGTCAGTGAAAAGAGGTTGCTGCCATGTGCAGCTGCACCACAAGGCCAGTGCAGTGCAGAGCTGAGTGCGCTGGTTGTGGTGCAGTGCACCTGCAAAGCACCTCTGCCTTGTCCGTGCATCCTTCTGCGGGTCACTGGACCACCAGCTCTCCAGCCAGCTCAGTGCCTGCAGTGCTTCAGCTCCTCAGGGCTAGTGGGGACACGAATGCTCGGCTCTGTCCTGGTGCCCTGCTCTAATCCATCAGTGTCACCATGAATTCCCAGAGGGTCTCGAATCTGACACAGTCCACTGAGGGGTTTCTGTTCCTACCTGCTTTATTGGTCAGCAATCCACTGGATTCTCAGTACAGCCACCCTGTGTGCACTTTGGGATGCAAGAACCAACTCAGATCTGTGACACTTCCCCCAGCCTGTGCTGCCTGACCATCACAGATGGATATAGCCATGCCAGTGGAGTCTGGACTGTGGATGTGTCATGATTTAACCCCAGCTGGCAGCTAAGCACCAACACAGCCCCTCGTTTCTCCCCCACACTGTGATAGGGGGAGAAGTGGAAGGGTGAAAGTGAGAAAACTGGTGGGTTGACATGAAGACAGTTAAATAATGAAAAAGAATTTTTTAAAATGTAAGGGGAAAAAACCAACAAAGAGAGGAAAATAGAAACCAAGAAAAATAAGTGATGCAAGAAAGAAATTGCTCATCACCAACTGCATGGTGTCACATGGTCTGGAATATCCCTGTGGTCAGTGAGGGACAGCTGCCCTGGCTGTGTCCCCCCAGCTCCTTGTGCACCCCCAGCCCAACACTGGTGGGTCAGGGTGAAGGGCAGGACAGCTCCTGACTCAGCAGGAGCTAAATCATCCCTGTGGGGTCAGTGCTGTTTTCAGCACAGATCCCAAAGGGCACCACAAGGTGCTGTGGAGAGCTGTAACTCTGCCCCAGCCCAAGTCTGTACAAGATGTGAACTGTTTGCCACACTCACTCACTGCACCACCAGCTGACAGGTTTCATGGCCAGAAAGACCACACGGCAGGGTCGGTAGAGATGGGAATGTCCAAACACTGGGAATAGGAATGAGTTGGTACCTGGTGCTGCTGCCTGACCAGCAGGGAGGGGAAACTGCACAGCAAGAGAGATCTGGCTTAATGAGTGATTTTGGTTACCCATACAAAAAGAATCACAAAATGGTTTGAGTTGGAAGAGACGTCAAAGCTCATCCAGTTCCACCCCTGCCATGGGCAGGGACACCCTCCACTAGATCAGGTTGCTCCAAGCCCCATCCAACCTGGACACTTCCAAGGCCTTGGACACTTCCAAGGATGGGGCAGCCACAGCTTCCCTGGGCAACCTGTGCCAGAGCCTCCCCACCCCCACAGGGAAGAATTTCTCCCCAGTATCCCACCCATCCCCATCCTCTGGCAGTGGGAAGCCATTCCCCCTTGTGCTGGCACTCCAGGTCCTTGTCCAAAGTCCCTCTCCAGCTCTCCTGGAGCCCCTTTAGGCACTGGAAGGGGCTCTAAGGTCTCCCCAGAGCCTTCTCTTCTCCAGGTGAGCACCTCCCAATAAAACCCAGTTAGTTGCCCTAAAAGAGAGGCCAATTCCTGCAGCAGGGCAAGACAAGATCTGTTTTCAGTATCTAAACCAAAAGTTAGTGTGGAGAAGACAAAAGTTGTAGGCTAGGGAGAGTTTACTCTCAGGTAACAGACTGAACCTGGGCCAAGCAGTTTAACCAATACAGACAGTACAGGTACCAAAGTCTGGCTTTGCTTGAGATGGGGGCAGTGTCCAGCACAGACACAGCACCCTGACAAAGAGAGGCCACGGCCCAATCGGTGAGTCATTCATGAGGGCTTTGAATTCTAAAGTAACAAGAAGCGTACTTGATAGAGAAGCTGTTTCAGCTTTGACAAATGGCAGGTGGAGGTTTGGTACCGCAGAGCAGCAGGAAAAGGCAGGAAGGCACCACTGAAAGAGTCTAGGCTGAAGCAGTGTTTAAAGTGAGCAGGGATGGGAGCTGCCCCTGCAATGTGGGCTTGCAGAGAACAAAAAAATAGGGCAGGTAGTGAAGTCCATGCTTGCAGGAGCAGGATTAAAACAGTTGGATGAACAAATAATGTAAGATTTAAAAGCAGAGAATGTATTTAAGGCCATTAAACCAGGCTCTTATTTAAGGATTATCTCCAAGAAGCCAGGCTAATAGCATGGTGAGGTTACAAAGTCAAGTGATCAAGGGAGAGAATGCTGATGTTAAACTTGCTCATGAAATGTTAATCTGTGTGTAGACACTGCTGCAAGTGCTCCGACTGTCACGGAAGGAACCTCACAAAACAAAAACAGAGCCCAGCCCTTTGGGGTTCCACTCTGGCAACTCAGGCACATCCTGCCACTTAATAGGACACTCCCTGCGGGGGCAGGATCAGGTATAAACAGGTTTAATAATATAATTAGAGATACGCCTGCTGCACACGTTCAGGGTTCTGGAGGCCTTCCCTTGTACAAACCACTCTGGCTATGCCTTCTGCACTTATAATTCCCATATTTAAGGATTCCCAGCCCATCTGGATCAAGACTGTTTAGAACAGGAATTAATTCAGTGCTGTCTAGCTGAATAATTTTCAGCTCTAAATGAAAGCTATATCTTGGCATCCAGCAAACATTCCCAAAACCCTCATGAAGAATCCATGTCCTCCCATCAAGGTTTGGCTTGACATCAGTGGATTAAGCATTCTCCCCAGATTGTTGCTCTGTTTGTTGCAATGCAGCACTTGAGATGAAATGTGCAGGTCTGTGTGATGAGATACAAGGTTGTCGTGGTTTAGGAATGATATTCCCCAATTCAGTGTCTCCACCAAGAATCCCCCAAACCAGATGCCTCTCACTGCCCCCCTTCCCCTCCACTTTTCTGCTCTGGGGATGGGATTGAGAACAGGAGGCACAAAAGGTGCAAATCATGTGTTGAGATAAGAACAATTTACTGGAAACAGCAATGAGGTAAGGAAACAACCAGTAATAGCAAGAATACGAATAACAAAGAAATTATGTACATGGAAAACCACAACAATACCCACCAGCTCTTCCTGACCACACCACGCTTTCCCCCACGGAAGGGAATGTCATTCTCCCCCAGGGAGAGTCCCTCACTTCCACCTCCCCACCCTGGCAGTGAAGTGCTTGGTATAGAATAACAACCTGGACCCACCCACACGGCTCCAGGCTCTGCCCCTCATGACTGCTGGGAAAAAAATTCACCGTGTCCTGGCTGAAAGCAGGACAAATGTGCAGGTGTGTGTGAGGAGATGAACATCCCGCTCTGCAGCCAAAGCCCAGCGATGTGCACTGGGCTGTTGCTACTCTCTTGGGCATCCCAGGTGTCCCGGAGCACCTCCTCCTGCACATCCCTCTCCTTCCCAGGGCCCTGCCCACACCACCCTGAGGCACGCCAGGGTTTGCCTCCTTTTCTGGGCAGGGCTTGTGGATCTTCAGCTTGCCCAGGAAAAAGAAATGGGCTGAATACCCCATCTTGCTCCAGGG
Source organism: Corvus cornix cornix (assembly GCF_000738735.6). NCBI lineage: Eukaryota > Metazoa > Chordata > Aves > Passeriformes > Corvidae > Corvus > Corvus cornix. The sequence goes on from NC_046354.1 coordinate 5,451,223, forward strand.
TGATCTTCTTTTCCCTGGATATGGGGCAGGAAGAGAGCTACAGGTAGAGCTGCAGTGGCTTCTGATTTTAACCCAGTCTAGTGAAGAGAGTGTTCCATTCTGGGTGTCTTCCATTATTTCCATGATGCATTTAGATTATACAAATACATTGCAGCAGGAAAGGGCAGCGTGCTGGCTGCTCCTGCAGCTGCAGACTAGTGACAATGCAGCCCATGACAGGCAGACCTGAATGGCCAGATGAGCCTGTCTGGATAGAACGTGACTACAGTCAGGGCTAAACCAACAAAAATCTCAGCACACAGCACAAAAAGTACTGGTTTTCCTCATTCTTGCTAGCTCAGCTTTATGCAACAGTCTTCTTTACCTGCCATACCCTTCACAAGCTACAAGAAAAAAACCAGAACATCCCTGCTTCTCTTCCCATTGCACCTCTCCCAAAGTCTAATGACAGTTCTGATGCAGGAACCTTGTCCCTCCCCAGCCTCTGCAGAGCTGACAGTGCATTTTGCAACAGCCAAAGGTCAGGGCTTTGCAGTGGGAGCCCCTGTAATAGTCCACAGCCCTGGGCTGGGTGTCAGATCTGTCAGCTGGAGGAGAAGGGTTAGACCAGATCTGATGATCCCCAGTGAACTGCACCCAGTGCCCCAAAGGAAGATCAAACCTAAACCAAAATACATGATGGTCCCTGTCGAGACAAATTGGAACTCCTTGACAACACCAAAACCCACCTGTTCCTGCAGCAATACAGGACCTCAGATCCAAAAGGAGATTCTGTTGCTTTCCTGGCCCCTGGCAAGGCATTGTGCTACCGGTGGGGAATGGGGCAGGAGCAAACAGACACGGAAAAACCCATCGCCAGATCATAGGTCAGGATAGAAAGTTTAGAAAATACAGGATAGTGGTTCAGGTATCCTCTATCACAGGGATCACTGAAAGTGGGGAAGAATATCCCAGGGTAGCGGTGATGTTACACAACCTCTTCAACACTTCCCAAGGTATTTGCTGTGGGCCACCACGAGTGAGCTCCGTGGTGAAAGGCTGAGCCAGGGTGACTCTTCTTGTGTAATGTGTTCTGTCCTCGGTGATTTCATCATGTGTACAGTCACCTCAGGATTAAAACACAGATATCTAAACGCAACCTCTCACCCTCTGCCACAGCACCAAAGGGGCCAGGAGACGTGACCAATGCAAAGGGGAACCTAAACCAGCACAATGGCACCAACACTCAGCCCAGCACTATCTGCTCCCATGGCAGCATGTGGCAGGTGTCTCTGGGGTCTGTCCCCAGGATCAGCACGGACCTGGGCCCTTGTTTGCCGCAGCCCCATGTTGTGCACAGGTCAGGGGATCAGTCCCTGTTTGGGAGGCACCAAACACCCACCTGTCCCTCAGGAGAGCCCTGAGCTGCCAAATCAATCTCAGCCCCCTGCACTGGGAAGGGAGGGAAGGGAGGGAAGGGGCTGTGTTTGTGAATGTTCAACCGTGTCACACCATCCCTCCCTCTGACACTCAGCCCTGGCCCTGACCCCAGCCATGGGAGTTTCTGGTACTGTTTCATCTGACCTGACCAAGAGGAAACCTGGGTGCTCATTTTGGGAGAAGGGATGAGGAAGGAGTGGAAGCAAAGGACGGAGTACCTGTCTGTACCTGTGTCTGTAGCTAAGGAAGATTTTTGATGGCAAATGACCCAGGGAGCCATGAACAGGTGGCTGTAAAGGTTGCAGCTGGCACAGCCCTGTCCTGCTGCCATGGGACTGAGGATCTGTCCCTGCTCACCTGGGTTATGCAGTTCTCCTTATGAGAAAGTGAAATCCATGCTGAGGAACTAGCTGCTGAAGGAGTGTGCTCCTTCCTGCTCTTGGAGCATGACACGTCCCTTCACCAGCTCCCAGCTGATGTCCAAGACCAGCTGCAGGTCCTGCCATCTAGAATTTAAAATAATTAATGAAATCAAATATATCAGAGACAGAAAGAGTCTTTCAGACATAGAATAAAACCTGTCGCTGAGGAGCAGGGACCCCACACTGCTGAGGTACCCCCAGATCCAGTCTGGGATGGGCTGGTGTAAGGCTGGAGGTCATGGGGTATGGCTTAAACCAGAGCAGGAAAACTCACAAACTCACTGCCAGCCCCCCTCCCCATCTGCCATGTTCCTGTGTAGGAATTGTCCAGACAGGCATCTGGGATGGGTTTTCTGGCCACCATAAAGGAGGCATTTGCAAGGCAGTGTCTCTCTTCCTGCTGATACAGTCAGAGGGGCCCTACGCTTGTGGAAGGAACCAGATGTAAAAGCAGGGTGAGTACACAGGAGTGAAGATGGATGTGTGGAGCAGAATGGATTTGCACTTGGAGAGGAGGAGATGAACCTGAGCATGGAAACAATGCAGTCGTGGTGAAGCGTTTTCCCCTGAGTGGTGCAGTTTGATGGTTTCACTCTCACCATACACATGCCCTCAGCAATCCTCACACCCAGATGAGTGTTCTGTGGGCTGGGGATGAGGAGGAGCCGGTATCTCAGTCAGTACCTGGCCAAAATCCAGGCAGCAAACTACCCTTGTCCATCTGAAGGCTGGGAAATGTGTGTGGAAATCCCAGGTCATCCCAGGCAGTTATAGCAGGCAGGCACAGGGTTAAGGCTGTCACATTTTTGGGAATTCACTAATAGAAGTGAATGTGCACACATTATTTGTCCAGTTCTTCTGAGAAAGAACAGAAAGCAAGAGCTACAGAGTTGTACATTCAAAGAAGTTTCATCCAAGCTGCTGGAGAAGCCCCAGGCCCTCAGTGCAGCCACAGGGACTGTACCACAGATACACAGCTAGTCCAGCATTTTTGGAAGGTATCATATTCACTGAACACATGGGTTGCAGCCCAAGTCTGTGCCTGGGGCCATGATAGCATTACCAGGCACAGGGAAATCCTGGGGAAACAAAAAACTTCCGCTGCTCGCAGAACTGGTCTCCAGCAGGAAAAAATAATGTGCTCAAGAAGCCCCTGACAGCCCCTTGGGCTTGACATGACTGTTTAGTCAGACTAAATGAAAAGCATTTCAGGCCCCAAGAAATGGGTTTTGGTGTGCAGCAGCACCAGCTTCTGTAGGACTGGGGCACTTCTTGCAGCAGCTCTTGGAGGGCACACTGCGGGAAACTGAGGCACACTCAGCTCCGAGTGCCAAATGTGTGCTATCGCTGCCTTGATGTCCTTTTCACAGAATCACAGAATCATTGAGGTTGCAAAAGACCTCAAAGATCATCAAGTCCTGCCTGTGACCAATCTCCACCTTGTCAACCAGCTCAGAGAACTGAGTGCCACATCCAGTCCTTCCTTGGACACCTCCAGGGATGGGGACTCCAAACCCCCCTGGGAAGCCCGTCCCAGTGTTTAACCACCCTTTCAGAGAGGAAAATTCTTCCTGATGTCCAACCTGAACCTGCCCTTGATGCCGCATGGGACACCCAATACAGCCTGGGGAGTGGGGCTGAGGCAGTGCCAGCACAGGTTGCAGGTGCCCAAGTGAGAGCAGGTGATGAATACAGGAATTAAGCATGTCAAAACCTCAGCTGAAGCTGGACCAGGGCACCCTTTAACATCACAGCCCAGCCTAATCTCTGATTTTGTTTGTCAGCTAAGCTGAAAAGAATGCTCACTGCACTCAGAGTGATACCATCTGAATTTTCTGCTTTGGCAAGGGGTCTGACCCCTTGTTGTTGTGGTGCTGCAACGTTTCTAAAGGAGAATAAAACCCCCCGGAGTGTGTGACTCTGTACCACTGGCAATCCAACTCTGCCCCACTGCTCAACTGCACTGGCAGAGTTGAAGGACAGCTGGAGCAGTGTGAGTGTTATTTCAGGTCAGAGCATTTGAAAAGCATAAATCAAATCTTTAAAGTCTTATAAGTAGTTTAAAAATAATGATTTTTATTTTTTAAACCACCATGGGCACTTATTTTCCATACATTGTACAGTTCAGGTTAAACTTTGCTCATAAGCTGAAGATTTCCTTAGTAATTTGGAACAGCAGAACCAAATGTATTGCTTTGAATGAACAGATGAAATTCTCACAGATGTACCTGGTGTCTAAAATGGGAGGCTTTGAAAAGGAAAAAAAAGAGAACACTGAAATATTTGTAATACAATAGCAACACACAGAAGAATTAAATCCAATTTGAGCTATTTTCTCCTTTAACCTACAGGAAAAGTATTCCCAAATCTGGGTTTGCAAAGGTCCCATTACCACATGGTACTGGTATTTTGTTTCCAACTGAGAAAAGCACAACAGATGACAAAAAGAAAAACATAAAGAACATTCAACTGTTTTTTTTCTTAAATAAAAAAGGAGGAAAGAAACTAAAATTATGTAACTATTTTTCTCTTTCATCTTCCAATAGCTCATGACCACTGCAGGTGGGATCCCTCCTATCTGATCACGAACATCTACAGCTGCAGAGGTTTTCAGGAGCAGAGAGTGACAGGACTAGGCAGGGGATGATTTTAAACTAAAAAAGAAGAGATTTACACTAGATGTTGGGAAGAAATTCTGCCCTGTGAGGGTGCTGAGGTGTGGTGGCCAGTGAACATACATTACAAGGGACAGAGAGTTTTCAGTAAGACAAGTCCCTAGTACCACAAGAACCACTTCATGTTAGGGTGGCCGGAAGGGCTTCTCCCAGGATGCACGTTCTGTTCTGTTAATCTATCCCAGTTTGAATTCCCCAGCTGGCTGCTGGCCTCTAACCCTCATCCCTCCCCCAGGGCTCCCCATTGGTCCCCATTCCCTGGTCCTGCCTTTTCCCTGCCCCCAGATAAAACGGTGAGCTTTGGGATCATGTTCGTATTTGCCTCTGCAACTTCCAACAGTGTAGCAGCAATAAATGCTCCTGACAGAACGCACACAAATGCCCTGCTTGACTCTTTGCTACCAACTATAACACTGAACCCACCCGTGCTTCTATGGGGGCACGTGGGACCCCACAGAGCCGGGCAGGGATGGTATTACTGAGGCCCTGGCACAGGATGCCCAAGAAGCTGTGGCTGCCCCATCCCTGGAAGTGTCCAAGGCCAGATTGGATGGGGCTTGGAGTAGTCTGGGCTACTGGAAGGTGTCCCTGCCCATGGCAGGGGGTGGAATGAGATGAGCTTTAAGGTCCCTTCCAACCCAAGCCATTCCATGGTTCTGTGGTGTCAGTTCTTCCTGTCTCAAACAACCAGGACTATCCCAGTCTTCTTTACCAAACAGCTTCACTAAGGAGATGGTCAGAGCTAAAGGCACTTTGCAGCCAAAGTCATGCCTCAGTGAAGTTAGGCAGAGCAATAAGAATAAAACAAAAGAGAGAAAAGAACAGAAAGAGAAGCTCTTTCAAGTCTCTTGGAGCACAGGTCGAGGGGTTATTAGAAGTTTAATATTGATTGGATCCTTCAAATATATACCAGCTTGAAAGCTCTAAGCAAAGAGTTTGGGCTTGCTGAGGATTAAAACATGAAAGAGAAGACTTCTCTTTTAAAAAACCATTGCACAGCTGTATGTTTTCCCTTGTTGTCCATCACCCAGCTAGCTCACAGGTACTCATATGTGTGATCACTCTGGTGTGAGGATGGCCAAATTGCCTAAACACAGACAGTTTAGTGCTCTCTTATAGCCCACCTGTTTTTCAGTCATGCATTGCACTTGCCGCTGTTCTTTGGAAAAACAATTATATCAGTGTTGTTCTTCCATCTCTGCCTTCCTCTCGTGATCCTCTGATTATTGCGTTCCAGAGTGCTTTTGCCCTTCTTTTCTTTCAGGTACACCCACACAGGTTTCTTTCCATGCCTTGGGCTCAAATTACCACAACGGGGTTGATAAGAGCAGGAGCAGCATCCTCAGCAGGTGTCAGTTCCCTGCCCTGGAGATCAGTCGGAGTGAGGGGGTTCATCCCTTCCCTCCATTACAGATCCAGCCTGACACAATTCTGCCACATTCCTGTTACAAGTACCACCTTTACCCAGGCTGCTTGCGGGGCTGGAGATCTATGCAGGAAGAGGAAAAATTACCTACTGTGTTACTGCTTAAAATTGTTTCACGTCCCTCTCCTGCTGCAACAACTCAGCTCAGCACAGGAAGAAGGAATTTTCTGAAACCGATGCTGGTGCTGAGCCCCTGAAGGATGGATGGAACTCCAGGTATCAAACATCAGGCCTGCACACAGCAGCTGCTTTTACCCAGGGAGTGAGTTTGGCAATCTCAGGAATATTTCTGTTAATATAACCTTTAGGACATACCACAGGGTGTTTATGCTTCCCACCTAATACCCAGCTTAAACCGTAGCATTTAAACACCAGATCTAGTGATTTCAGTAGAATCTACATGGCTCTCCAGATCTGGCCCTTTAGCTCTGAGTCCTTTCCATTGCGTGACTCTTCATCCCAGTGGCACTTGGCACAGGCACTGCTGTCCCTGGTGACTGCAGTGGAGCTGCCTCCAGCGTCCCGGGAGAGGGGTTTGTCCACATCCCACTCTTTCAGCGCAGAGACAGCGCCCAGAGCCTGCCTGGAGGACCGGGGCCTCTGGGTGCCCACCAGGCAGATCCGGGGCTCTCCGGGTTTCTCCTGGCAGCTCCCGGGGTGCCCATGCCTTGGTCCCAGCTTTGCCCGGGTGTTTCACTGGTGGCTTTCCCCGGGCTCAGTGCGCGTGGGCCGGGCCAGGGAGAGCTCTCCCCCAGGACACCCCGCGGTGGGAGGCACGAGCGGCCCCCCTGGCCCTCAGGGCTCCTTCCCAGGGCAGCAGCCGCTGGCTCTGGGCTCCCCAGGCTGAGCTCGGAGCCCTTAGCCAACACCCGGGAGGTGGACAGTACTGACCCTCTCCCCTTCAGCCGCCGGCCCTGGACACAGTGACCCCAGCCCGGGACAGAACGATCCCAACCCGGACACAGCGATCCCGGCCCGGGACTGAGCGGCCCCGGCCCGGGACAAAGCGGCCCCGGCACGGGACAGAGCGATCCCGGCCCGGGACAGAGCGGCCCCGGCCCGGACACAGAGCGGCCCCGGCCCGGACACAGACCGGCCCCAGTCCGAAGCGGAGCCTGAGGAGGGAGGAGCCGGCCTTCGTTGGCGGGAAGATCAAACCCCGCCTCCTCCCCGCCCCTTGTTACGAATCAACCAATAGTTGGTGCAGCACGGTGACAGACATTTCTACCATCCAATGGCGCACAGCCGAGCGCACGCCACGCCAATGAGCACAGTGCAGGGGGCCGAGAGCCACGCCCCCTCACTTTATATAAGGAGAGCCCGGGCAGGGCTTCTGCTGTTGCGGTGCTGCCCAGACACGTTGCGCGTCTGTTCCGGCGCTCCCGAAGCATGGTGAGCGGGGCGAGGGCCCGGCGCGGCGGGGGTAGCCCGGCGCCGCTCCGCGCGCTGCAGAGGGGAGGGGGGCACGGGATGGGCGGGGGGACGGCCCCGCCGGGCCGTGGTGGGCGGTGGGTCCCGCTGCCCCGAGCCGTGTCTCGTCCCGCGCGCTGTCGCTCCCGCCGTCTCATCCCAAAATGGTGGCGGCCTCGTCGAGAACATGGCGGCCCACGGGACCCTCAGCCCCGGCCGGCTTGGGGGCTGCAGCTCCGCCCCGGCACCGTCAGCCCTCGGGCCGCCCGTCCCTGCGGGCCGCGGGGCCTCCTGCCCGCACAGCGCGGGAGAGCGGCCTGGGTCCCGCTGCGAATAAACACGGGGCACCTCCGCGCGGTGTGCGCGACCCGCAGGAGCGGGGGGAGGAGCCCGTCCCACCGCCCTGGGTGTTGCCGAGGTGCTGCTCGCTGCCGCTCCCCCGGTCCTGCCCCGGGGCCGGCCGTGGTGTGAGGGGGTGGGAGCGCCGGGGTTGGGTTGATGGAAGGAATTCCTGAAGGACTTGGTGAGACTGGCTGGGGAGAATGACCTGGTAAATTGAGTCACCTTGAAAGGCGTGACAGGGGCTGGGATGTCCCACAGGACAGGGTTCAGGTGCTGAGCTGGGCAGCGCAACTGGAGTCCGGGATGTGTGTGCAGCTCTTCCCCATGAAGGTGTTGGCTTCCTACATCTCTGAAAAGAGATTGTCAGAAGGTTACATGGATTTACAAATGTAACAAGACTGCTACTGTAGGCTTGTGAATGTGTGGGAAATACTTGTTGAGCTGTAAATAATTGTAAGTCACAGTATAGGTGGGATGTGTTGATGTGCTCTTACCCTTCCCTGGGGGGCTGTTTATTGTCACAGTTTTCAAATAAGAGTATGAATACAGCCCCTGGTCTCTGTGAAGGATACAGGTTCCCTGAAGTGCCACCCCAGGGAAACAACGTTCATCCATATGGTGTGCTGATGAGTTTGCTCTGAGCTGGCACAGCCATTCTCAGGAAGCTTGCCTTTCCATCAGCCTCATGCAGGTGCAGCTGGACTTTGAGCACCGTGCTGGGGAGTGCAGAGGACCGAGAGCCTGATCCAGCAGTGCCATGGAGGAGCTGGGGGGATTCAGCCCAGCAATGAGTCTGCAGCTGCTGGAATGGCAGTGACAGGATTTGCCAGTGCCCTTCAGCTGGAGCATATCCTGTAGGGAAAGGAGACAGAGGCTGGGCTGGAGAAATTCTGCCTGAAACTTTCTATGCTTGCGAATAATGTGTATAAGTGTGGGGAAAGCATTTAGTGTTAGTTAAGTAAATAACAGGATTCTGCCGTGGGTTGAATACAGCATTTACCACTGTTTGTATATATTTAATCCTTTTTCTGAAGCTCTCATCAGTGATGTGTGAAGGCCCCAAGCTATAATGAGTGTGAGAGTTCTCTTGCCTGTCATTCCAACTTGGAGCTGATGCTTTCAGAACAAAATCTGAGCGTTGTTCTTTAGTATTCTTGGTGTCGTGAAAAGGCCATGCAGTGCAAAATGGGCAGAGAATCTGTTAGTGTCTGGCAAAGATTTGTGTTTCATTAAATAGCTACATACTACTTAAAAGTTCTTAATAAAGTTGCAGGAAAGCAGTTGAAAGAATTCTCAAAGCAGGACTAACAGTAGCACCAGGCCAGGCTTTGTGACTGACCTTTCCAAGTTTTGAAAACCTGCAAGGATGGAGATCCCCTCCCATGTCTTGTGACCTGTTCCAGGGCCACACTGTTGCACTGAGGAGGCTTTTCCCAACACAAACCTGAGCCTTGCAGCAACCTCTGAGAATCCAACCTGGACCCACCTGCAGAGCAGAGGGAAGCCTTCTGTGCTGGCCGTGTGTCTCCTTTTGTTCCCTGGCACATGGTTTGCCCTACTGAGGATAAGAGAGCCCTGTGGGGTATTCAGGCTGGTTTCTGGGGGAACCTCCAGGATCTTTGCAGCAGAGCTGCCTCTCAGTTACTGCTGTTTGTGCTGGTGCAGCGAGTCACTGCCCTGTGTGTTGAACTTTGTATTTTGTCAAAGTAAACATGCCATGGTTTAATGTGGCACCTGTAGCATCTGGTCTGTGGCTGTGTTGCCAAGTTGTACATTCAGAGTTGGAAGGGACCCACTGATGCCATGAAGATTTTTTGCCTTTTCTTTTATACCCCTGTTATACCTTTTTACAACTTCTGTACTCTCAGTGCTTTTTCCCTACATTCTTGGACTTGTTTGTCAAGCTGAGAGACTCAACATTTTAGATGCTTCATAGCTAGGGATCAGTGTGCCCCAGACCCCAAGGTCCTCTCCAGAACACATTCTGCAAACCAAGATAGAACCATCCAGGGGAAGGTTCCTTGGGGAGCAGGGCTCATTCGAGCCTCTCACTGGGGAATCTTTGATAGATCTGCTAATTAGTAACACCTAGAATGTTATACCAGATCTTTTGGGGGTGCATTGCAGTGTGCATTGAGGTGCATTTGACCTGGATGTGTGCACCTAAGGATCCTTAAAATAAATACCAAGCTAAAATTCCTTTTTCCCCTTCTAACAGTGCATGACTCCTGATTTTAAGACCAGGAAAAAGCATCACCACAAGGGCCATTGAGTCCAGCTCCTGGCCCTGCACAGGACACCCCCAAGAATCCCACTCTTTGCTTGAGAATGTTGAGTTCTGTCAGCCCTGGAGTTGTGACCACTGCCCTGGGGAGCCTGTTCCATTGTCTGATCACCCTCTGGGGGAAGGATGTTTTTCTCATACCCAGGCAAACCTCCCCTGACACAGCTTCCCTTGGGTCCTGTCACTGGCCACCAAAGAGCTCTCTGCCTCCTCTCATGAGGAAGCTACAGACCATGCTCAAATCTCCCCTCTTCTGGTTAAACAAGCCAATGGCCTCAGCTGCTCCTTGTACCCTTCCTCTTTACACCTTCCATCTCTCTGGTGTAGTGTAGTCCTTACACACCCTTTCAATAACCTTCCCCAGCTACTTAGAAGTTTCTCTAGCAAGGCTTAGGTCATTAGTAGGACCTCAGTCAGGTGAGGATCCAGGCTGATGTGGTGGTCTGTGTTGTTCTCCTCTCCCTGTAGGAAAATTTCAGGCTGTCCTGCTCTCTTGAAGGGATGCTCCCTGAGTCATTGCTATGATCTGGCCTCTGTGGCACTGCAGCCAGTTTTTCTGTCACTTCTTTTACGCTGTGCAGGTTGGCTGTGTGTTCTCTGCTGTGGCAGTACTGTACAGGCTCAGTGCTTTAGCCTGGACAGCAATGGTGTAATGGCTTTAGAGAGGAGAAGTGTGGCAGCAGCTCTGAGTAAGGCTGCTTGCAGAGAAGATGTGGACTGGACATCTGAATATACAGCTTGGATGGATGGGAGCTTAAAAATCATTTGGGTGTACAATGCTGCACTTGAGAACAGGTGAATTTTTCTTTTTTACAAACACTGATTTTAATTTCAGGGGGTTCCAAATGAATTTGAAGAGACTGTGCTCCTGCTTTCCTGCATTGATTATGGATGTGGACTAGGCAGTTCCTGGTCGTGGAATCACAGAATGGTTTGTGTTGGAAGGGATGTTAAAGACCGTCTGGTTTCATCTCTTCCACTAGAGCAGGTGGCTTCAAGCCCTGTCCAACCTGGTCTGAGACACTTCTGGGGATGGGGCAGCCACAGCTTCTCTGGGCAAACTGTGCCAGGGCCTCACCACCCTCACAGGGAAGAATTTCATCCTAATGTCTAATCTAACCCTATCCTCTATCTTAAGGCTGTTTCCATTTGTCCAGAGTCCCTCTCCAGCTCTCTGGGAGCCCCTTTAGGCCCTGGAAGGGGTTCTACGTTCTCCCCAGAGCCTTCTCTTCTCCAGGTGAACACCCCCAGCTCTCCCAGCCTGGCTCCAGAGCAGAGGGAGTCCCACACTCAGAGCAGCTCCGTGGCCTCCCCTGGACTCGCTGCAGCAGCTCCAGGTCCTTCCCGTGCTGGAACCCAGGGCTGGAGGCAGCTCTGCAGGTGGGGGCTCAGCTGAGCGGGGCACAGGGGCAGAATCCCCCCCTGCCCTGCTGCCCACGCTGGGGGCTCAGCCCAGCACACGGGGGGGTTCTGGGCTGCCAGAGCACGTGGCCGGGGCACGCTGAGCTTCTCATCCACCAGCACCCCCACGTCCTTCTCCTTAGGGTTGCTCTCTGTCCATTCTCTGCCTGGCCTGTACTTGTGCCTGAAAGTATTCCTGCTTATCCTGAAATTCCAGGGGACCAAATGTCCCATCCAGTCATAGGGTCTGAACATAGTTTTGGGTAACAGTCACATTAAACTGCACTGTGTGTAGGCTCTTCTAGAATGTGCTTTACTGACACTCAAAACTAGATGTGGAATATAAAATGCCACAGATGGACCAGGAGTTTGGAGATGTTTCTATTGTGGTTTGGCTTTTACCATTCAAAGTCCTATGTTGGAATATGAAAGAAACTGAGTTTATGCTCTGGACATCAAAAGGAACTTGGGAATCCATAAATGGGTAGGAACAGATAATTTTGCTGCCATGAACTATTTTGTACATAGTTTTCATGAGGTAGATTTGTCTGGTGTTGAGTTCAGTACTTTGTGTGCAGTGGTGTGGTTTGAAGCCTGATAGGTCTGTATTTGTGGAGGGATATGAAGGGGTTTGTTAGGCAAGGCCTTTCCTACAGAATGGCAAAGTTTCCTCAAGGGATCAGGAGAACATTTTTTTGGTTTTGTGTACATTAAATTACGTGCTCCTGGATCTTGGGAGGATTTTGCTACCGCTCATGGCTGTGCTCCTGGAGCCAGGATCTGGGTGATGCTGTTCTGGACACTTAGGCCAGTGACAGGCATGATCATCAGCTTTTCTAAATATTTAGTGTTTGGTATGAAGAGAGGAATTGGCTGAAAAATTTGAAAGAGTTGATAAGACTCTGCCTGTCTTATTGAAGAACAATAAAGAGGAATGAGCTTGTAAAAATGATAATGTCCAAAAGGGTTTTTCTGGGTGGAGCTGCTGATGTCTCAAAGGGACTTTTGTGTTCTGTTGTGTTTTGTGCCAAGTGCCCCAACACCAAGACAGCAAGGCCAATGTTTCAATGGCTTTGCGGGCTGGCAGTCCCGGCTGGGTGTGCTGAGCGTTTGCTAAACAAGGGCAGTGCTGTTTGTGCTGACTGATGCGTTTCTGTCCCGCAGCGCGAGTGCATCTCTGTCCACGTGGGGCAGGCGGGCGTGCAGATCGGCAATGCCTGCTGGGAGCTGTACTGCCTGGAGCACGGCATCCAGCCCGATGGGCAGATGCCCAGCGACAAGACCATCGGCGGCGGGGACGACTCCTTCAACACCTTCTTCAGCGAGACGGGCGCAGGGAAGCACGTCCCGCGGGCTGTGTTTGTGGACCTTGAACCTGCGGTCATAGGTAATCGTTGCGTGTGTGCCTGTTCCACACTGTGCAACATTGGCACGGTTTTTGGCTAAGGGATCCGTTCCTCTAGTCCTGAGAAATGCTTTGGGGCTTTGAATTTTTACTGCATAAAGCTTGCCTACACCTTGCTAGTGATGAAAAATACTTGGCTATGTTCATTGAGACTGGCAAATGTGCACTGTGGAGCTTTCAAGAATTTCAGTATTGCCTTCTGTCAGGCTGTGGAGTTAAATGGGTCTCATGAACATGCTTCATGCTTTTGTTATGCAAGGAGCAGTTACAGCCCCTTGGAACAGTATGGCATAATGTGTGCTGCAGTCAGTAGAACCTCTTTAGGAGACACAGTATGTATCATTAGGAAGATTCCTTATTGTACATGGGAATGGTTCCTGTGGTTTCTCAGAGCAATCTGTGTAAGCTGAACAGTGCTTGCAAAAATGAGTCCCATTAGCTGGCCTAAATTCAGGGACTTCTGAACATGTACTTCAACTTCCTGTTGCCTTACCTTTGAGAAACAATCCTCTCCTGAAAATGAGTTCTGTTCCAAGCTTTGGCAACACTGGCTTTTGGTGTTCTGATCCCATGCATCAGCCACTGACCAGTCTTCCATCCTGGGGCACTCGATGCACTATCAGCTCAATGTGAGCTTCCAGTTTCACAAGACCCTCATCCCTTGTGTCAGGAATCCTGGTTTTCCTGTCACCAGTGTGTGCCAGAAGTAATTCTTCTGGGGCTGGTTTTTGGCTGTCTTGCCTCAGTTAGTGATTTGGGGCTCTTACAGCAGAGGTCTGTGTTGCCTGTGCTCATGCAGTTGCTGTGTTTTATCTTTCTGCAATACAAAGTTGGGGAAATGTGTAAATGTGCTCAGGCTACTCCTCTGTACCCAAACCATGGCTCTCCTGTAACTTCTGTTCAGTGTAACGCACCAGACCCCTTTTTGTGGCTAACACAGCAGAATGAACCTCTCAGGGGGGCAGAAGGCTGTGGGGCTGCTCAAGGGTGGGAGTGCTGGGCTATAACTTTGAAATGAGCCCAGGCACCCTTGGCCATACATTAATATTCCCAGGAGCTGTTGCAGGTCTGGCTTTGTGCTTTTTTGAGCCCTGTGGCTGTTGCCTCCTCTGCTGCTGGCCAGGTGGTGGCTCTGAGCAACCAGGAACGGCTGAGAAGTGAGATGAGGGAGAACAGGTGGCAAAACAGGGCAGAGGAGATGGTGAGTCTTGGAACAAATGCTGAAAAGTAGTGAGTGTTCCAGTGCTTATTAGTGATGCAGGTGTAGTGTGGGGAGATGGGCAAGGTTGGGAATACTCAAAGTTAGGGCTTTTTGTTAGAGGTTACATCACGTGCCTTTCTGGGAGATAGCTGCCCTTCGTTACTCCTGCCTGGCTAATGTGAAAATTACTGCTCCAGTTTCCTGGGCAGGGCTAGCATGAGTCTCTCCATTCATGCAGCAAGTCCCTATGCATGGAATTTATGAAAAACCCATCTTTGTGCATGCAGCAGCTCTGCAGCTGCCACATGTGTGCACCAGGGATTTCTGTCCTTCCAGATCAGTGCTGGTCTTGCAGAAAGCAGCAGGATGATGGATATGCACCACCTCTGTGAATGTGGTGGTAAAATACCATCAAACTTTCCACCACAAAATAGGGCAGTGACATCTGGGAATTCAACACAAGTGTCTTTAACAGTCTACCCCAGCTAGACTTGAAAGGACAGTATGTCTGGGCAAGCTTGGTTTAGCTCTGCCCTCAACTAAGTCCTTTGTTCCAGGCACACTTTCATAGTCCAGTGACCAATCCTCTGAACTCGACAAGTTTTGTTACTTCCTGAGGACCATCCTGGCTCATGCTACCCCTGTCTGCATAGGATAAAGAACCATTTTATTTTGGTTCTATGTTTTTCCCTTATTACCTATATTTGTCCCTTGTAATGTGGCATGGTATTGCAGGAAGTCTTAGACACATAGGTATTTGAGATGGTAAACTTTTCCAAATTGTTTTTATTTTGATGCAGTCTTAGAAGTACTTTAGAATACTGGATTGCAGACTGCAGTGGGAGCTGCTCAGCCTAAACTGGTTTGAATAGTAACTGTATTTTTGCATCTTAAATTTTACTTATCTTTGTCTTGCTTGTTCTATTTCAGATTAATGAATACATGCAAACAGGCAACTTCAGCTGTAGCTAATAAAGCTCTCTGCTGTCCACCTCATTTAAATTAAAGGATGCAATACTGCAGTAGCACACAACTCAAGAGTGCCTTGAGCTAAACCAGAGACAAAGCTCTTCTGAGTGTCTTTGTACCTTTCTGGTAGGACAGAGCTTTAGCCTGCTGGGTGTAAGTGCATATTTATGGGAACTAGTGGCTCTAAATCAATCTCCAAATGTGTAACTGCTGGGGGATGCTGGATGCTGTGTGTGCATCTGCACAGTTGCTTTAACACAGCTGTGTGTGCTGCAGCTTACAGCTCAGGCTTTAGATAATTGAAGAACTCTCCAAGAGCATCTCCTGTTCCTTTTGAACCCTCCTCTACCTTTGGCAAAAAATACAGTGAAGAGGAAGGGACGTGCAATCAGTGTTGGCTCTGCCTGCCCGCAGAAGCAATACAGCAGCATCCTGGAGGGATTGGGAAGTAAATGGGAAAAGCAGGATTTCAGCTGCTGAACTGCAAAATGGGCCTTAAGCTGTCTAAACTGGAAGAATGGTTCTGCTGCTATAGTCCAGTTTTAAATTGCTCTGACAGGTCAAAATTCTAAACTTTAGTGTAAAGTAGAACTGTTTCCTAAGCAGTAGCTTAATTTTTCTTAGTTATTCAGCATTTAGGCTGTAGGAAGTATGCAAATCATCATACCTACCACTACTGATAGGTAGTTGCTTTTTATCTCTAAGGGTTTAAGTACGTTACTCTGGACACCCTCAGAAGTTTGGAAAAGCTGGTCTATATAGAAAATTAACTTACAAATATTTATGTATTATAATATATATCTTGTCTCTCCCCAGATGAAGTTAGGAATGGGACATACCGGCAGCTCTTTCATCCTGAGCAACTGATATCTGGTAAAGAAGATGCTGCAAATAACTATGCTCGAGGTCACTACACAGTTGGGAAAGAGATAATCGATCTGGTTTTAGAGCGTATCAGGAAGCTGGTAAGACTTCACTGAAGGCTCTGAAACATCTGTTTTACAGGATTTGGAAATTAGGTTATCAAATGCATAGCCCTATAAACTGTGCTTTAATGTCTTTGTGGTAGGAGAATCTATGGACTTAGTCTGCATCTGGTTTTATTCTTAGCCAGCTGAGAATGGCTGGATTATTCCTGTCAAATATGGCTTTCAAGTGCTGATGAGGCGCCTAAAACTTCATCTATAGTTTCATGTTCAGAAAGCCAGAACCGAGAATTATGATTTGCATAGTTCCTGCTGGAGAAGGATTGGTCTCTGGCTGTGGCTCTTTCAAGGAAGTTTAACTAGGAGTGCTTTCTTCTGTGGTTTAGACTACTGTTTGCATTTCCTGCTATTATGATTTCTGGATTAATTTTATGGTAATAACAGAAGAAAAGGAATAAATCTCAGTAAGTTGGAATGTTTCAGCCTCCCCAGTACTTTGATCATGTGGCAGACTTATGAAGGTGGCTTAGGAAGTTCAGGTTCACTATTTAGGGCTGCTAAGCATGTCCATTGCCCAATCTGTGTCACAAAGGTGGGAATTCTCATTGCACAAAACCCAGGGCATACCTCTGGTGCTTTGATATGGAATGCTAAGTGAGTCTCAGTGAAAAGTTCACCTTTTGCAGATCACAACTGGAATTATTCTCAACACTTGATTGCCACAATCTCTAATTAAAGCAAAGATAAGTTTGCAGCAGGCTGTACTTTGACCTGAAAAACAGTCGCAATTTCTTTGTACAAGCTGTTGGAAGTCCCTGTTAATCCTGGGAACTGAACTGAGCATCATGTGGCACCTCTTTGTGAGGACAGGGCTGTCTAGTTTTGTCTTCTGAGAAGAGTGAATGGGACTGGCACTGTAATAGCCTGTGACAGCTCACTTCACTGAGCAGAGATGCACACTTGGCACTCGTACAGGATTAGAACAGTAGCTCTGGGATGGGGGATTGCTCCGTTTTTGTGCAGACAGAGAATGCCAAGTAAGTGTAAGGGATAGATAGTGTGTAGGTCTTGGAATATTCCTGCTTTTCTTGTTCATTGTTAATGGCCTCAGCTGAGAATTGGGGATAGAGGGAGTTTTAAGCTAGCAATTTGAAGTCATCACCATCCAATATGTAGGGGGTTTAAACCAGCCAAGAACACTGTTTTTCGTGGGGCACCTCCTTGACTCTTGGTGCATAAATTCCTTATTTCTGAAGCTTAAACAGCTGGTATGTGTCAGAATTCAGAGCTGTCTTTCTTGAGCTTGATTGGGGATTCTTAATGTACACAATGTCTTGAACACCTGTATTTTCTCTTTCAGTCAGATCAGTGCACTGGCTTGCAGGGCTTCCTGATTTTCCACAGCTTTGGGGGAGGCACTGGATCTGGTTTCACCTCTCTGCTGATGGAGCGCCTCTCAGTTGACTATGGGAAAAAATCCAAGCTGGAATTTGCCATCTACCCTGCGCCTCAGGTCTCGACAGCTGTTGTGGAGCCCTACAACTCCATCCTGACCACCCACACCACGCTGGAGCACTCTGACTGTGCCTTCATGGTTGACAATGAGGCCATTTATGACATTTGCCGTAGGAACCTGGACATTGAACGCCCCACCTACACCAACCTCAATCGCCTCATTGGTCAGATAGTATCTTCCATTACTGCTTCCCTCAGGTTCGATGGTGCCTTAAACGTGGATCTTACTGAATTCCAGACTAACCTGGTGCCTTACCCTCGTATCCACTTCCCGCTGGTGACGTACTCCCCGATTATTTCGGCAGAGAAGGCCTACCATGAGCAGCTCTCCGTGTCTGAGATCACCAACGCCTGCTTCGAGCCCTCCAACCAGATGGTGAAGTGCGACCCGCGGCACGGCAAGTACATGGCGTGCTGCATGCTGTACCGCGGGGACGTGGTGCCCAAGGACGTCAACGCCGCCATCGCTGCCATCAAGACCAAGCGTAGCATCCAGTTTGTGGACTGGTGTCCTACTGGATTTAAGGCAAGTCTCAGTTCCAACATGATTTCCTAGACTTCTCATTCACTGTCCTGGGCTCATGGAGTGTATTTGCTCATTGAGCTGTTCTGTAGGTACCTGGTTTTTATTCTGAGATGTGGAGATTTAGGTTCTCATGTAGAGCTGTTTTGTGAGTGACACATTTTAATCAACTCCTGTTGTCTGACTTTGATTATTGCCATTGTCAAACACCACAAAGAAACTCATGGTCTCTTCCGCATCTCCTGTAGGTTGGCATCAATTACCAGCCTCCCACAGTGGTTCCTGGGGGCGACCTGGCCAAAGTCCAGCGGGCAGTCTGCATGCTGAGCAATACCACGGCCATTGCCGAGGCCTGGGCTCGCCTGGACCACAAGTTTGACCTGATGTATGCCAAACGTGCCTTTGTTCACTGGTATGTTGGAGAAGGGATGGAGGAGGGGGAGTTCTCGGAGGCTCGGGAA
Organism: Corvus cornix cornix; assembly: GCF_000738735.6. Lineage (NCBI taxonomy): Eukaryota > Metazoa > Chordata > Aves > Passeriformes > Corvidae > Corvus > Corvus cornix. The sequence continues at coordinate 5,469,602 of NC_046354.1, forward strand.
GATTTGGCTGCACTTGAGAAAGATTATGAAGAAGTGGGCACAGACTCAATGGATGGAGAAGATGAAGGTGAAGAATATTAAATCCAGTGGTGAATTGCAAGTCTTTGCCATTTTACTGCCTCTTTAGTAGCAATGTAAATCATGTCAACTGATTGGAATAAACTTCTTTAATCAAGAACTTTGGTAGTGTCCAAACACTATGTACACTCATTAACTATATGCAGTCAGCAGTCCAAGAGATGGAATTCCTGTCTGAAGAAGGTAGCTAAATAAAATAACCATGCTATAATTCAGTCAGTTCTTGTCCTTAAGGCATTGCTATTTGAAGAGCTATTAGTGCCCAGAACATGAGACTAGATTGAGCTAGAGCTTTTTCTGGAAGGTGTTGGAGTGTTTTCTGGAAGGTGTTTCTGGAAGCTATATTTTTTCCAAGACACTAAAGCTGGTGTCACAAGAGGCAAAAGGAACTAGTTACTGTGTTACCCATAGAAGATGCAAGACCTTCAAAACCGCAGGCTGTTTGGGTTAGTTTTCTCCTATTCTTAGATGTAGTGAGGGGGCCAGTAACTTGAGATGCAGTAACCTGGATGGGGAGGGGATGCCCAGGAAGGGTGTGCTTACAGCATGACGAATCTGCCACTGTAGCAGGAACCTCAGCAGTGGTTGCCCTTGTGTTGCTGTGCCCTTCCACAGAAAGAACTGGAGTCCCTGTCTGCAGCTCTCTAGAGTCAGACTTTGCCAGATGCTGTCTGGAGAAAAATCTCTGAGTTAACTGGCCACAGTTAAACACCTTCATTTTCCCTAAAACTAAGTCTTTTGCAGAAGTAGTTATTCTATGGGTTCAGATATAAACACTGCCATTCTGTGTAAGCTGATGGAACAGGAGAGGATTTGGCTAATCAGGTTTATCTTCAGATGTGAAGAGCCTCTGTCTGAAACCTCCTGCATGGACTGAGTGGGGGCCTGGACACACAGTGAACCACAAACCAAATAACTTCACTGTTGCAGAGCTGGATGACTGAGGAATCTCCCCCACAATAATGCCAAAGTTGGAATAGTTACATCTTAAGATGATGATTGAGTACTGAATGTGATTACAGGATACCAAAGTCTGACTCCAATATGAGATTTGGGCTAGAGAAGTCTCCCCATTCGATTTCAAACTTATTCATATTCCTTCTGATTTAATAGCAGAGTGTGATTCAGGTCAAGCCTTGACACCTGTTAGCTGCAGATGTGCACACCTGCTTGGCAGGAGTCTCAGCTGGAGTATGCGAGATTCCTGAACTCCCTTCTGCGTGGAAGCTTCAGTGCTCAGGTAATGCTGCAGTATCTGACATCCCATCACAAAGTGGAGCCCTCTTTCTGGTCCCAGTTGGCTGGACTTGTTCTAGGTGGGAGTATCACCTGTAATGTAGAGTAACAGGCTGCTGCTGTTGATGGAAGGTCCCAGAACAACCTGGTCTGTGAGAGCTGACCAGGAATTGCTTTGGCTCCTCTTGTCCTGGGTCACTCTGTGTTTTTTCAGCCATCGTGTTGAGTCAATCTGATTTGAAATTCCTGGAGCTGGAAGTTACCAATTTTACAAAGATGGGGAAGAACAGTCTTAGTGCTTTATCACTTCGATGGCTGTCTCAGACAGTCAGCCTACTGTTGTGCAGGATGTGTGGCAATCACACCTCCTGCCATTCAGCACAGCTAAGTGTGGCCAGTGTTTCAGTGAGTTTCTCATTTGTTTTTCCTTGTGGTTTTATGTTCCAGGGTAGACATAACTGTCAAGAGTTTGAAGTCCTGTTGATTAACATATTTTCCTGCTTACTGGTTGATTAAGCAAATGTGTTTGGTAGGACCCAGGGACAGACACATTCCTTCCATGTTGAACAACTCAATGTTGGCAAGCATTCAGGTTTTAATGGGATGGCAGTGCCCGGAGAGGAAGCAAAGGGCTGTTTGATGCCATGCAGGTGTATGGTTTTCACCTTGAAGATCCTGTATTGCCAGCAGATCATGGAGGGTGCTCTGTGCCACGAGTGCAGCACCATTATTTCCTTTGGAAGTTAATTTTGTTGGGGTTGTGGGTTTCTGAACTGGCCTTCAGTGGGATCTTCAGTGATTTGGCTCTTCTGTGAGGAATTTGGTTTCATTGAGACCTGACCTACTCTGTCTCCTGCAAATAGTGTCTGGTTTTTACTGCATTGGTGGATTACCTGTATTTAGGCCACTTTCTCTGTGGTGGGAATTGGCTCATGATGTGTCTGTTTTATCCAGGCGTGTACAGTGATGAGGCTGTGCAGAGCACAGTGCTCAGCAGCCATGTAAAAGCCTCGTGCATATGGAATGCTGAGCTCTGAAAACCTGGGAATCTCATTCCATGTAGGCATTAGATGAGAAGCATTATGCTTTTAATTTTTAAAAGTAACATGTAATGCTACTTAGAGAAGATGTAATCTGCAACATGACTGGTGGAAGGTTTCACAAGAGATACTCTGTCACCTGGTAGCCAAGGGACTGATGCTGAAAACACATTTTCAGCCTACATCATACTTGAAACTTCATTATATTAGTATTAAGAAACCCTGTCGCTTTAGCTAGTGGGCAGCTGCTCTCAGTGTAGGCATGTGCTTGCTGAGCTAAGATAAGATAGGGTTTTTCTCAGATACGAAGCCAAGATAATTACAGCAGGAAAATCCTGCTGAAACTGCTCTTGCTTCAGTGAGCTGCAGAAATCCTTAAACATGTTCTAATTACTGACTGTATGGTTGAAGTAACAAATGTGTGGTTCATCCGTTTTCTGAAATGTAGAGGAGATCTTGCTCTGAATTAAAATTTGAGTGTAAGAGTGTGAACCTCTGAAACTTGCAGAGGTTGATGTTAGCTGTCACTTTAAGGAAATTGCTTGCTTTGCACTCTGAAGGCTTTTCTCTAGTTCTGTGCTTTAAATGTTGTTTCCTTTGATAAGAAATGTCCATACTTGTGCTTTGCATGGTCATGTGCCTGTTTGCACTGGCAGAAGTGCAGGTGTTACCTAGTGGTAACTAAATATATCTTTACCTGTGTGGTGACACAGCTTTCTCCAGTACTGAGATTGGCAATTAATAGCTCTCACCTGACAGAACAACTTGTGTGAGTCATGGGGTGGAGGAGGAGGAGGAAATGAGTTGGAGCCATGGCGGTCACTGTGAACTTTGTTATAAATTCTGGTGTTATCTGTAAGATCTGTTCTAGGATGGTTCTGGTGCTGTTCCAGGAGAATGCAGTGCAGCAGAATCTGATTTCCACCCACTCTGCCCTCTGAAAAAGCAATCTGAATCCCCTTTAATGTGCTAATATCTATATTATGTATATAATTATGTACATTTCTAATTTCTATAGTAAGCATGCCACAGTGTAATTGTACGATAAAAATCTCGTTTAGGGCAGCAGAGGTAACATAAGCCCACATGCCTCTACCTCCTTCCTACAGATAAACTGATCTCAAGTAATATCAGAACTTTTGTGCCTCAGATACTTAAAGTTCTGTCAAATAGGTAACCTTCACCCATTCACCCATTCCATTACTTTGTGCCCACTTACAGGATCGTGTTAGCACAATTTTTGGTTGTTTTGTCCCAGGCCTTCAGCCTCGATAGGCCTGCTGGCATCCCTGTTGGCATCCTGCTCCCACTCTGGCAAATTCCCCAAGACAAGCCAGGCTGGCATCGTTCTGTACTGACTCTCTGCTTTGCAGTCTAATCCCTGTGAACATTTGAACAGCAGAGAGCTTGAGAGCTGCAGCACAGTGCTGCTGATGTGCTGCCCTGTGCCCATTGCCTCTGGGCTTCAGGGCCTCTATTCTGCCAGATAAACCTGTCTGCCTCTGCACCAGGCCATGGTTTCCTGTGTGTGGGAGATGCTTCACAGAAACAAAGCTGTAGTGGTCACTATTTATAGTGCAGAGCTGTTTCAGTGCCATGGGGTGGTTTTTTCACTGGCCTTGCTGAAGTTTTGTAGCAACTGCAGATTCCAAATATTTTGCAGGTTTTTGTCAATCACAGAATGGTTTAGGTTGGAAGGGTCCTTAAAGCTCATCCCATTCCACCCCGTGCCATGGGCAGGGACACCTTCCACTAGACCAGGTTGCTCCAAGCCCCATCCAACCTGGTCTTGAACACTTCAGGGATGGGGCAGCTACAGCTTCTGTGGACAAACCTGTGCCAGGGCCTCACTACCCTCACTGTAGTACCTTTGAAGTCGTATTTCTTTTATAACTCTTAAAAGTTTAGGAAGAAAAACCAGTTTGGTACTAAATGTGGAGATGCCATATCCTGTATAGGGAGCTGTGAGCTACTATGGCTGGGAAAACACAGAGTCTTCTGTCAGGAAAAAGATACTGAATTAGGTGACTCCTGATCTTGCCTGTTTTGTCATGTTTATAAGGAATTACTTCAAATAAAAAAGCATTTTCTTTTGAACTCCGAAAACAAGGACTGGGCTTATAAGTAAATTCAGCAGTGAAGAGCTGAAGAACAATTTTCCATCATATTGCAGGACTCCCTGGAAGGGCTGTAGGGGTTTCTCTGTGTGCTGGAGAGGTGATAATGATTAATCCCTTTGCTCTATCTGGGTTTGAACTAGAAGGAGGACTAACAACATAACTTCCAGGCTGTGCAGAGACTTTGATCTACAGATTTCTCCTAAAAGTCAGGCAAGTAGATTAAAGATGTGGAGTCTCAACTGGCTGTTAATGGGGAGAGGAATGAGAGCATGATGAAGTGGGAAAAATTACATTGCTCTGAAGGTTTTGTAGGTGTTGGCTGACAAGATGCTGAGAAATACCAGGACACTAAATAAAAAGGGCAAGAGTCACATGAGGAGTGGTGCTGTCTGTAGAGCTTTTCAGTGAATTGAGTCTGTTAAACCCTGGTCTCCATCTTTCTGCTGCCATGTTCCTTGGCTTTCTGCAGACCCTCCTTTGCATGGCCAGCTTCATGTGATATAAAACATGTTATTTAAAGGTATTCTTAGATCTTGAGATACTACCCTGTTTTCTCAACCTTCCAGCTGTCTTTAAGGAGCATGTTTCCTGCTTTTTCTGCAGCATTACTTTGGTTTCCCTGGTCTGTGTCAAGAGCTTGTAGTACTTGGGCACAAAAAGTTAAATTCTTTCCAAATGTTTACTAGAAAATAATAGCCAGAAATACTAAGTTTGAGGATCCAGAAAACATTCCAGAAACATTTAGGAATTACTTTTTTCTAATGCTGAATAGTTAATTAGAAATTCAGAGAGACTTGGGAAGTCTCAAGTGAATTACTCTTTATGAGAAAGAAAGGAGGTGGATCTGAGTCCCTTTAAAATGAAGTCTTGCAGCCCATGGATGCGCTCATCTTGGCTTTAAGAACTATTCCAGGCTTCTGTGTGACACGAGTAAGTGTAGGAGTGGTCTCTCAATTTTGGCCCAATATGTGCAGCTGTGATTTTGATACATCAGCTGCAAAGCTGAGGTAGGAACAAGGGTTTAAGCCTTTCTTTGGGGGGTTTCAAAAAGTGGGAAGCAAATCCTGATCACAGGCAAAGAATATTGACATTCACTTTTTAAGATTGGGACTGGAGATCAGATGTTAAGGGAGAAGTTGAAAAAAAAGTTCCAGATGACTTGGCAGGTTTGTGTCCATGTGGATCCAATCAGGGCTCCAGAAAGGCTGCCCCAAATATGTTGCATTAGGGATTTCTCCCCCTTCAGCTCTGCTCCCCTTGGGAGGTGATGGGGGATGTTGAGCTGCCATCATGCTGTGCTGAGGGCCTGTTTGTGGCTTCCTCATGAGCTGCAGTTCTTTTATCTCTAAATAGTTCAGGATTGAAATGGTGAGATGCTCTTGCTGGGCTCTATCTGCAGACTTATCTCTGCTCCTTACACACCAGCTCTGCTGCTGGGGCACTTCATCAGCCAGATCAGGGAGGGAGATACTTGGGCAGTCTGGAACTGTCCCAAACTGCCTTTTGTTTGGCAGGTGAGATTGACTTTTCCAAGCACTGAATCTGTTAGACTTACCTGTAGCCTGAGCTAGGTGTGCTGGTGGGATCCTTTTGCAGTATCAAGGGGATTAGGAGAAAGAAGATAAAGAGGAGAAGTGGGCTTTTTCTGTCCATTCTCAAGTTAGAAAACTCAGAAAACTGACTTAATTCTAAGTGCCTGTTGTTGTCAAGTTCAGAACTTGCATTTGACTTCAGAAGGCTTAAATTGGGACAAATTTTTCCATCTAAAATGGCTCAAACGTAATGAGACTTGGCTCAGAAGCAGCTGAGGGAGCTGGGAAAGGGGCTCAGGCTGGAGCAAAGGAGGCTCAGGGGGGACCTTGTGGCTCTGCACAAGTCCCTGACAGGAGGGGGCAGCTGGGGGGAGTTGGGCTCTGCTGCCAGGGAACAGGGACAGGACAAGGGGAAACGGCCTTAAGTTGTACTGGGGAGATTTAAATTAAATATTAGGCAAAATTTCTTCCCAAACAGCTGATCAGGCCCTGGCACAGCCACCCAGGGCAGTGGTGGAGTCACCATCCCTGGAAATGTTCAGAAAACATGTGGATGTGGCACTTGGGAACATGGTTTAGTGGTGACCATGGCAGTGCTGGGGAAATGGTTGGACTCTGATTTTCCAGTCTCAATGTTTCTGTCATTCTTATCCTGCAGTTTTCATCTGTCCTTTGGGTGACTTGTAGTCTCCAAGACAAGAACCCCTGAGGTTACTGGCTGTCAGTGTTTCAGAGGTGGCTGCTGTAAGGGACTTGTTGCAGTGCTTCAAATTAGGGAGTAATTTCAAGCAATGTTCTTCAAGAAGGCTTCAAAGACCTTCAGCATCTTCGTGTTACTTTTCCCTTTCTTAGAGCTCTATGGCTGCAACTGTCAAATGCATTTCTTGCTCTTACCTCACCACCACTTGCAAAAGCTGCACTTCAGTTGTTCTGCTGAGAGTGGGGATCTTTGTGGCTTTTCAGTTATTTCCAAACCCTGTTGTGGAACCTGCTTTGGGTGGCTGCTGCTGGTGTGCAGTGTTCTCAAGAGATTATGATGTCCTACATTGAGCCTGGTGCTGCCTTCCAGCAGTTCTGGAGTTGATTCTGTGAGATTCTGCACAGGTTGCCACAGCAGTGCCCTATGCTGAGTTACTTTTTTTTATATCTGAATATATTATATATACACACACATATATATCTGTATTTTATATCTTACCTGCTGGCTATCACTGTCCCTGTTGTCTCACCCATGCAATCATGTTTTCACTCTTACATTGCCCTTGGCACTGAGCTTTGTGTTAAATTGGAAGAAAATAAAATCCCTTCTGGCAAGAAGGGCCCCGTTTTCTTTTGCTCCCCTGAACTCAGTGTAGGACCAGCTGGGTGCTGGAGCAGGGAACTGTGGGGTACCAGGGCTCAGCTACAGCTGCTGTGGAACCACAGGCTCCACTGTTCCCTGCTGACTGGGACAGAATGGTGTCTGCCTTTTTTCTTCACAAGTTCCGTGGTGTGTTTATGTGGAAGGCAGAGCCCGTGCATGCATTGAAGTGTCCCAGTCACGTCTCAGTACATTATAGAACAGTTTCTGCTGTTCTCCACAAATGCTTTTGAATCTGGTGTTAATGCCTTGCAGTGAACATATGGCACCCAGAGATGGGGGTTCCTATTCCCTAACTTCCCTTATCATTCCAGCAAAAGTTACTGGCACTTCTATGCAGAGTACTCCTGTTTCTTGTTTTACTTGTTGCTGTGTTTAGTGTTTATCTTCCTCTCCGTGTTTTCAAATTCTGTGCTTGTTTCTTTGCTTGTTCACTGCTGTTGCAGATCCTAACAGAGTGTTTTGGTTCCAGCTTTGTCTATTGGAGCATATGTGCACTGGCTTTGTTACTGTCACTGCCTGCAAGTACTTAATGTCTGGTAAGTGTCTGCATGTGTTGGATCTGCCTGATGGGGCTGAGGGGGGCAGCTTCACCCCGTATTGGTTTAGACTTGGTTTACTTTGGACTGGATATGTTAAGCACTCATACCTGACTAGTGCAGACACTCCTCTGAAGCACCTGTGTGCTGATACGCCCTGGTTTTTGCTAATTGTAGGTGCTGGCAGATCAAGAGCAATCCTTACTGTTGTACTTGGGGTCACTAAAGGCTTTTCTTGTTCAATCTTGTACTTCCTTGCGAAAGATGCTCTAATATCTGTCGGAGACTTTGAATCTTTTACAATATCTTCCTCAGATGTGTGTGGTTCCAGGTAGGAAGACAGTAAGCCAAATCTCCTTTGTGAAACTCCCTCAGAACTCTGCATTTGGAGGCCTGATTTTCTGACTGTAGAGCTCCTCAATTCTTTCCATTGCCAGGTTGTGTAATGCCACCCTTTCCCCTTTGAATGCCTGCTGGCTCCCCAGCTGGTTTTTAACCTGTGTGCCATCTCCCAGATTCAGTATCAGTCTGTCTTGGTACAATTCATGTGGGTTCTTGCCATGTTTGCTTTGCTGACATTGTCACCTTTGTCATCAGCATTGACTGAAATGTCTTCTCTGCCTTAATTCATGTAGCTCTTGCACATTCTCCGTTGTACTCAAGTGATCTGCAACTATTTCTGCACCTTTAAATCCCTTTTAGGAGCAGTTTTTCCATGGCTCTTCATCAGTGAATGAGTGGTTTAAAACCCCGGTTTTAACTTGGGTTTTAACAGACAACTCCTTGTCTGTCTGTTCAACCTTGGACTGTAAATTTTTTGTGTATTTTAAGTGATCCACAGGTGCTTAGATGGCTTTGTGAGTACTTGCTGTTTGAAACCTGGCTGGTAGCTTGGTGGGAGAGTTTGAGAATGTAAATCCCTCTGGAATGTGGGTGCTGGTACCCAGGCACAAGGATCCCTGAATCCTGTGCCATTGCCCCAGCTAATGAAGTCTCCTCACTGCCTTGGTAATGTCACCCCTGGTGTGTCTGAAAGCGAGTCCTGGAGCATGTCTGGGTAACCGAGGGGGATTTCAGCTATAGCAGAGACAGGAAGCCTGACTAGGAACAAGGTTTGCTAATTAAACACTTTCTGCAGAACCAGCTTCTCTCCTTGCCTAGGCCTGGGGGTGTCACGGCATCGTGGGAGGGGCAGGGGTTTATCTGAGGTGGCACAATGCAGTGGCACACAGTGACAGAGGGCTGTGCAGGGCTGGCACAGGACACAGTCTGCTGAGTTGCGGGGGGGTTCCTGCTGCTTCTGCTTGTCCTTTGCAGAAACCACAGCTGAGTTCAGATCCTCCTGGGGGACCAGTCATGATGGTACTTTGTTTTACTGCAGCCAAGGGGTTGGGACAGAGAAGCTGCATTTTCACATCTCAGTTAGTGTTTTTTCTAAGAAAAAAGATACAGGCTTTGTGGTTTTATGCATTGTGGCAAATTGCATTTCCCAGGTTGCTCTGTTGTTGTCAGGGCTTCACTTTCTCAAGCATTGAGGCCTGGGGCTGAGCAAGTTACCCCAGGCTCCCTGTACAGTCAGTGCAGAGCAGCAAGGCGGGGGTTGGGTGAGGTTACTCTGACCTATTTTAGGCACCTGCCTTAAGATAATGAACTTCAAAGCCTCACACTCACTGACTGTCAGTGCTACACACTGGTGACAAGTCCCTTGTCAGCCTCCACACCATGAGAATCCCACCTGCTGCATGTCCTGCCTGGAAGCAGGTTGTGTCCCACACTGCTGTCACTTGCATGCTGAAGCACAGGAAGGTACAACCCAAATGAGTGTGAGTCAGCCACTGCCCGAGAGCAAGGTGAGGCGTGTGAAACAGCACCTCAGCTCTGCCTTTCCAGCACTTCCAACAGCTGTGGTTTGCTTATCCTTGTTCTTAGGGTAGTCTGGGCAAGGATTTGGAGTAAGGTTTTACTCAGCTTTAATAGCAGCTAATGATAGGGTAAGGCACTAACAGAATTTTATTAATAAAAGTAATGCTGAAGGTAGTTGCATAACTGCAGAGGAGCTTCCATATTGGCTCCACATGCTCACCAGCTGTTCTTACCTGGCTGTTGACAGTCCCCACTGGAGCTGTGTGCAGCTGGGGGACTTCCGTCCTCGGCCACTTGGTTCCAGCCCACAGCCAAGGCTCAGGTTTCCTGCCTGCCCCCTCCGCAGGCCCCTCAGCAGGGTTTCCTGTACTGACATCTCCAGCCTGCGGAGTTAAGACCTGCTGGGGCTCTTTGGCTCCCCCGGAGTGCAGAAGGGATCACAGGGAGGAGGGGATCAGCCAGGGTGGAGAGGGGCAGGGGCATGGAGGGGCAGCTTCTGGAGGAAAGGCAGAGATGTACCAGGGCATCTCTAGATTGAAACCAATGGTTCTCTTGTAGCAAAAGTTGCCAGCAAAGTACCTAATTCCCAATCCAAATGCTGCTGCTGAGCCTCACCCAGGGCACAGTGCGAGACAGGCAGTCTGACCTGGCATCAGAGCAAGATCCAGTGCAGTGTCTGAGCTGGGAGCTATGCTATAAATGTCCAGAGCCTGGTGTATTCAGAATACTCCATAATTTTGACCAGGATCCCAAGATCGCAGTGCCTTGTCACTAATAGCCCTGTTTCTCAAGGACTGACATGCATCACGATCTCTGGGAGCAGCTGGAAAATGTAAACCCCTTCTCTAGCCTTGATTATGACACTTGGACTGTGTTGCAGGTTTGTACAGGCTGCTGGTTTGCCCAGGAAAACTGGTTTGGTTTGATCTGTCACAGATCCTGCTTACTAAATCTGTTTGTTCCCAGGAACCTATTTTCTCAAAGAGCAGGGAAGCTCAGCACATCTCTCCCAGCCCTGTGCTCCTCTAAACATGTAGAACTTTAATTAGGCCAAACTGCTGATGAAATGAGGGCTTTGGCTTCAGTGGAGTTTCAACTCCATGTTGTGTGGTGCTGATTGCCCCTGGACACGGTAGTGCACCTCCTGGGCAGGATTTCCTCCAGCTCGGTTCTGGGTTATTCTGGAGTGGAGCTTGTGGAATGCTACCATATTTCCCCGAGTATTGTTCATTGTGGAGCCTCTGGGAGCTGTTTGCTTGGCTTTTCTAGTGTCCCAAGAGCAGATATCTTCTGTCTACTCAGAAGTCCAGGGTATGGTGTTTCCTAAAGCTGCTCTTCTCAGTGTTCCTGTTGTGCCAGGCCGATGGCACCAGTGCTCGGTGGGTGCTGGAACAAGTGGCTGCAGTAGAAGCTCTTGCTGTGACACAGAACTAAACCAAACAGACCCAGACTGGGATGGAAAGGTGTTGGGTCAAAGGACTGGTAGCCAGCCTTTGTCTGAAGAGGAGAGCTGGTCTGGGATGGCAGGGGCAGGTACACAGAAGGGGGAAGGATTAACCTGCTCCTTACTCTGCTCTCATGAGACCCCACTGGCAGAGTTGCATCCAGCGCTGGGGTCCTCAGCACAGGAAGGATGTGATGCTGCTGGAGTGAGTCCAGAGGAGGCTGTGAAGCTGATCAGAGGCATGGAGCACCTCTCCTATGAGGAAAGGCTGAGAAAATTGGGATTGTTCAGTGTGGGGAAGAGAAGCTTTAGGGTGACCTAATTGTAGCCTTCCAGTACCTGAAGGGAGCCTACAGGAAAGATGAAGAAGAGAGTATTTACAAGGGAATGGCTTCACACTGCCAGAGGGCAGGGTTAGATGGAATATTGGGAAGGAATTCCTCCCTGTGAGGGTGGTGAGGTCCTGGCTCAGAGCAGCTGTGGCTGCCCCATCTCTGAAAAGTGTCCAAGGCCAGGCTGGACAGGGCTTGGAGCAACCTGGGGTAGTGGAAGGTGTCCCTACCCATGGCAGAGGGTGGAAAAAGACGAGCTTTGAAGTCCCTCCCAACCCAAACCAGTCTGGGATTCTGTGATCTTCTTTGCAGTGTCTGAGTCAGATACATAAATGCAAACAAGTCAATATACACTGTGTGAACAAGGTGCTCCAGGCAGGTGCTGGCTGGTGCAGGAGAATGAAGGGGAGGTTTGTACTAGCAGGAAAGTTCACAGTATGGTGCCCATCCAAGAAAACACAAAAGATTTGCTAAATATTCCTCCAGGCTGATGGGACTCCTGCAGGCAAACGGGGTGTGAGGAGAGCTGCGCTGCAGCGGCATCTGAAGGGACAGTTGGATGTGAATGGTTCAGGACAGATGCTCTATTTGGAGCTCCCAGCTGGGTGAGGATGGAGGAGTTGCCAAGAATGAATCCCTGATGTGGTGAAGAATGCTTGGCTTCAGTTGGAAGCCTTGGCACTCCTCACCTTGGGCCAACCCCTTTGCATGGCCTTTGCACTGTGTTTTGGACTCCTGCTCCCTTTTTCCTCACTGTCCCCACAAGCCCTGCAGCTGCTCCCGGGTTAACACTGAGCTCCAGCCAGTGGGGGAATTCTGCTCACGGGGCACAAATAGAACAGGCTTGGAGAAAGCTTATCTAATAAAAGGTGTTAATTAATGGCAGTCAACTGAACCATGAAGAAGGAATGTCTGCACTCTCATTCCAACTGAGGGCAATCTGCTCTCCTTCCTGCAGTTTGTGCCTCTAACACTTGGGGAATTGGGTTTCTAAGCCAGACAGTGCTGTGCCACACTAATCCCCTGAACAGAACAAACACTGCAGATTTCACAGCAGAGGGAAGATACAGAGAAGGCAGCATGCAAAGCTTCACATTTGTGGTGATGAAGTGCTTTCATTAGCAGGTAGCAAGGTTAGCAGGAAAGACAAGTAAGATGCCTGATGGGGAACACAGACCCTCTAGGGCTTCCTGCTTACCTTAAATCTCCATCTTATCCAGCCCTGAGCCACCTTGCCCTCCCTTCAAGGCACCTGTTTTCTATCCCTGGGTCCTCCCTTGATCTCCCTGCTCTGCTCATCTTCAGATCTTTGTAGCAAGTGTTTTTTCTCCTCCATCAGAACTACCTAAGTAAAACACCTGTGTCTGAGTGTTTTTTCATCAAGGTCCCATGGGAGGCCTTTAGATGTGACAGAAGTAGCAGAAACAGTCCTGCTGAATGTGGTCCTTCAGTTCTTGATGAAAGGAGTCCTCAGGGGAACCATTGCAAAAATGGATTTATTTGTGGAACACCATAATCCACTGTTGTTCAAACATCCCTGCCACTCAGGGACACTCAGACCCAAAGTTTCAAAGGTAGTGTTCTCCTCCCTGCCAGAGCCCGTCCAGTTTGGGATGTGCTGCAGCCCAGCTGTTGGAAGGTGAACCAGCTGCTTTCTCTCCAGATGGTGGTATTTGGTGATTTGGACTGTAGGGTCTCTTGGTGTAAATGGAAGGACAAACAGATAATGGTGTATTTTACATCTATGGTTGAAGTTCCCTGTCTAAACCTGATCTTGCTTTTGTACAAGGACGGGGGTACTGTGACTTATGTCAGATGTAGGTCAAATTCAGGGAACGAAAGGGCAGGAGCCTCTTGCAAACTGGAGACACTCCTGCTGGCTGAGGGCCCTCCGGGGCTCCCAGAAGCTGAGCCTGCCTGATCTCCTGAAGCCCCATCATCCCTGCCAGGGTGACACTGGCAGAGCTCAGCTGTGCTGCCTTGGGCCGTGTGCTGACTCAGAGCTTGGCCTGGCACCGGCCCTGGCCCAGCACAGCCCCTGAGCCCAGGCTGTGATGGAGAGCAGCCTGTGCTGCCAGGCTCGGAGCTGGTGCCTTGTTGTGTGCCCTTGGCAGCCTTCTCTGAGCTGTGGCTGACAGCCCCCGGGGTGTGGGTCCTGCTCCTCTGCATCCACCCAGGGAGGCTCCAGCAGGGACGGCTCAGAGTGGAGGATCTTTCCCTTTGACACTGCCTGCACAAATGCTTTACAAAAGCTGTGCCTGCTTTCTTTTTTTTTCCTCCATTTTTGGGAAGAATTAGGTTTGTCTTAAACTGGCCCTGAGGACTTTGCACAAATTTTTGATTTACTGTAATTGTGAGCAGCAGCTTGGAGAGCTGACAGCTTCCTCCTCATCCCCTCTCCTGGGGAAGGTGTTCCTGTGCAGTGGGAGCAGCTGCGTGACATGGAGCTGAGCCCATGAGCGTTCCTGTTGTGGCAGTGTGCAGTGGGGTAAGCTGCTGCCAGCTCTGGAACTGGGTGTTTTACTTCTCTAGACACTGCAGTTAAAGTGGACGCTTTTCTGAGTTTTAGGGGAAATTTGAAGCCAGTACGTGAAGTTTTACAAAAAATGACGCCCTGAGCATTGTGTGCACATCTCAAAAGTTGCAATCGTTTGTTTCATTGTCGGATGTGACAGCGCTCAGGTTGGCTCCGCTCTGGACCGGTGACTTGGAAATACCGAGGGCGACTTTGTGCCTTCAAGGGCCGTGGGAGCCGCGGCTCCGGCGGTGTGGGGGTCCCTCCTGGGGGTCCCTCCCGGGGGTCCCTCCGGGCCCGGGGGTGGTGCCGGGGCGGGGGGCCGGTCCGTGGGCGGGAGCGGGGCCGCCCCCCCGCGCACGTGCGCTACGTGCGGCGCCTGCTGCGGCGGGGCCGCCCCTCCCCCGCCCGGCACCGCCTCCCAGCGCCGGTACTGGGGACGGGACCGCCCAGTGTGGGACCCCCGGCGGGGGGGCCCCGGTAACCGCTGGCGTGTGAGGGGGAGCACCTCGCCGCGCTCCCCCAGGAACAGGACCGCTCCTTACCCCCGCGCTGCCCGGGGCCGGCGGCCAGGACAATGGCCCGGCTCCCCCCGAACAAAGGGGCCGGGCCGGGGCCGCGGGGGCTCCGCGGCCGGGGCAGACAATGCGGCCGCGCGGGGGCGGGCGGCCCCGCCCCGCGCGTGACGCGTCCCGGGCGCAGCCAATGGCGGCGCGCGGAGAGGCTCTTTAAAAAAAGAAGCGCCGGCCGTGGTCCGCTGTCAGCTGTGCGGATCCCTCCGCGCATGTAAACACAGCGCCGGCGGCCCCGGGGGGCGGGACGGGACGGGCCCCGGGGCGCGGGGGGCACGGCGGGCGGGGAGCGCGGCTCAGGGGCCTCCCCGAACCAGCGGTGCTGGGGGGAGCGGCCGCAGCGCGCACAAGGCGAGGGGCAACGCACAAAGGCGGCGGGAGCGGGGGGGCGCGGAGCTGCGGCCCGGCGGGGCGGGGGGCACCGGGAGGGACCCCCAGCGGCCGCGGTGAGCGACGCTCTCGGGGCCTCGCTCTCCGCCGGGGCCCGGGTAGCGGGCGTGGGATACGCGCTGCGCGGGCCAGGCCGCGCTCCGGAGGATCCGCCGCTGGCTGTTTCCCCCCCGCCCCCAACGGGCCCTCCCCGGTCCGGCCCCGGCGCCCCCGCACAAAGGCGCGGGCGGGGCGGGGCAGCCGCGCCCCCTCCCCTGCCCAGGCCGGGCGGACTCTTTTCCCAGCCCCGGCCCCCCCGCGGACGCGCACGGAGCGCGGCGGCTCCGGAGATTGTTCGGAGAGCGGTGCGGAGCGGCCGCCCCGGCCGGGCCATGGCCGAGTTCCTGCCCCCGCCCGAGTGCCCCGTCTTCGAGCCCAGCTGGGAGGAGTTCGCCGACCCCTTCGCCTTCATCCACAAGATCCGGCCCATCGCCGAGCAGACCGGCATCTGCAAGGTGCGGCCGCCGCCGGTGAGTGCCCGCATGGCGCCGCCGGGAGCGGCCTTTGTGTGGGGCCCGGCCCGGCCCCCCCCGGCCCGCGGCCGCGCAGGTGACCCCGGGCAGGCGGGGCCGCCCCCGCCGCCGCTCTGAAGTTTCACCGGGCCGGGGTTGAGGGGACCGAAGGGACCGACCGCTCCCCCCGCGAACTGGCTCCCAAGTGTCGGAGCGCCCGGTGGGGGAGTCGCCGGAGCGGCAGTGGAGGGAGCGGGGGCGGGGGGCAGCTGCCCCGGCCGGGCCCGGCCTCTCCCCGGCTCCCGGGGTTGGCCGGGGCCTCGCGCCCGGAGCGGCCCCGCCGAGCCCCGGAGGAGGTGCCGGGGTGCTGCCCTCCATGTTGGCATTGTGGCGGTGTGGGGCCGGGGGGACCCGCTCCCCGCCGCCCCCGGCCCCGCCGCGGCCTCCCCGGCCTCGGCGCGCTTTTAGCACAGGGAACTGTTTCTCAAGTTGGACAAGACCAAACTCCGCAGCCGTGAGTTTGGCTGGTGGCTCTGCGAGCTGAAGCCTAGACAGACATGGCCACCATTTTAGAATGCAATCCACTGTGGGAAGAAGTAGTAAGCCTTCATCTTCATCATCATCATCTCGACCGATGATGTAGTAAGCTCAAAATTAGGGTATGAATTCTGATTTCCTTTTGTTGGTCCACTCAATTTACTGAGAAATGTTGTGATGGTCTTAGAACCATAGTTTGTATAGTCAGAATTGTTAGTTTGTTTAAAGGTATGAACACCCGCACTGGTGAGGAGAGGGGCTTCTCAAAGTAAAAATCTAATTAAACAATGTGTGAATCATCTTTATTTTGAGTGAATTGCTCTTCCCTAAGTGGAGCGTGGTGCGAGTCTGGGGTGGTGCAGCCGGGTAAGGCAGTTAACATGACGGCAACAACCAGAATGTTAAACAGGCACTGAGTTTACATCTCCCTCCAGCAAGGGGGAAAACTGACAGAACAGTTCTGCAAGCTGAAGTTTTGCGAGGGAGACTTTGACTTCAAAGAAATAATGTTCAGAAACACACACTCCTCACTTCGGTGTTTTGGTTGTTGCTGGGACTCCTGTTGGTGTCCATCCTTTTCCTTCTGAATTAAAATAGTAGTAACTTGCTGAGGTAGTGTCTGAGGTGGCAGAAATGTTTGTAGCAGAGTGAATAATGTGAATCTTGCTGGAGAGGAAGGAAGGTGTTTCAGCTCTCAGGAGGAAGAATCCCGGATTGCTCTGTGAAGACCGCTCCTGGATTTGTGTCCTGGTAGAACGTGCCAGTGCTTCTTTTCATGCAGGGCAGCCGGATGCTCAGAGTTAAGGGGCTAAGATGTTTTTTGTTACAGAGTCACCATTGAAGTTCTGTAGTATTTTTGAGAAGATCTTTTGGGGTTTTAAGTTGCCAACAGTGTTTCAGCAACTGTGACCAGAACTGCTTTTTTTGATTGGTTGGATGTTTTGGTGGGTTTTTGTTTGTTTGGGTTTTTCTGTTTTTGAGGGGGGTGTCTTTTTATTTGTTTTAGAAGTATCTCATCTAAAAAAATCTCATCTGTGTTTCTTGGCTGCTTGTTTAAAAAGCCAAAACCTTATCAGAAAGCTGCTCGTAGGATTTTATCTGTTGGAGATCATAAATCAACAGCCCTCAAAAAAGGACTGAATTACTTACTGCAACTGCATTTTCAGCTGCTTTCGTCTTTGCTTCCTGAAGGGGCAGGTATTGCACCAGATATTACACCAGGTGGTGTGCCTGCCTGGCCGTGTGATCAGCTCTTTGGGCGTATTTAGAAGCAGGATGAAAATAGTTGGAGCTGCTGAGGGCTGAGCATGGGTAGTTCTTGGAGCCTGGCTTTGGGCATGCTGAGCTCCCATGGCTTTATCTGCCCTGGATAATGCCTGGGATGACTTGTGAAGTGCGTGGTTGGTTCAGCGGCCTGGAGCATAGAGGGAGCTCTTCCAAAGCGACCAGAAAAGCCTTTAAGTTGACGTAGTTCCTGGCCTTCCTCCTGTGATCAGGAGCCGCAGTGAATATTCAGTTATTGTTCTTTTTGGTGTAATCGAGGGGTCTGTAATACCATGAGCTAAAGACTGTACTGCTGTTTGCACAACAGTGTGTGTGTTCCAACTGGATGCCTTGTTTGGTGATGGCTGAGGTTTGGAATCTTCCTGCATCTGAGGGAATCTCTGGCCGGCGTGTGCAGTCTGGTTACGTGCCGGGAAGCAGGTAGGCAGCACCATGAGCTGTCAGGATCTGTGCCGAGAGAGGAATTGAAAATTTGATGGTTGGGCTGGCGTTATTTTAGCTTAAACTGCTGTGCAGTTATCAGCAGATGAATTTGTGTTTCTGTATCTGAGCTGCAACATGGCAAAACGTTGTGCGAGACTGATGGTGCCCAGCTGTAGCTTCCCCACTTGCTCATGGACAAGCCCTTACTCTGGAGCTGGCTTTGATGCTCCAGTACTGGAGCATGCACAGGAGAGCTCCTTGGGCTCCAAAGGACCGGCAGCAGGGCTTTCTCCAGTCCCTTTCTGCTGGCATTAGCTGGGCACCAGGTGGGCCCAGAGAAAACCACGTCTGCGGTGGCTTCTTGTGTGGCAGCTTTGGAGGACGGTGACCTGTTTAGTGAGGGGGTATCAAGGTAGTTGGTGTACAGAAGACATCTGGGTGGAAGACAGAGGATACTGGGTGATCACTGCATGTTCACAAGATGGAAGAATGTCCAGGAATATAACAGGAGGTGCAATTTCTGCATGGAAGTTTCCAGTTGAACACTCAAAAGGAGTTCTCTTCCTCTTCATTCCAGTTCAGTTTGTTCCAGCCATCACCAGTGACTGAGTTTTGCTCTTATTTGGGGATTCTGAGATGCTGCAGTGACTGGTGGAGGGTGCAGCAATAACCAGCTCACTGGCACTGTTCTCTGTGGCTTTTTGTCAGCAGCATGGAGCATGAGCAGAGGGCCCCATTGGCAGCAAAGTGCTCGGATGGTGGTTGTTCCTGGCAGTTAATGAGCTGCATAAAGTAGAGATTTAAATTTGGGTCTGTTGCAGATCTGGGGGGAAGGGGCAGCTGGATGTAGGAGAGTTGGTGGGGTACAACTTGTTCGCAGTCCGTCATGTGCCATTTTTTAGTTAGAATTTCTTCTGTGAACCAAAAATACCTTTTATTAGGATTTCTTTATTTAAACAGTATCTGGTCGTTTGGAATAAACTAAGTTTACTCCAAAACTTGGCATGTCAAGTGGAGGCCTTACGTTCTAGAAGCCTGTGATAGCTCTGCAAATCACTGGGGGCATTTAGGGGGTCAGATGAAGTATTGCTTGAGAATGGAGTTGTTCTTCAAAATAGGTAGTTAATAGTAATTAATGGAAGTAAACAGTCTAACAAATGTGAAGCTTAGCTTCAAGAATTAATGGTAACATGTGGAGCAGGAGAGGTATCAAACGCTCCAAGCCTTTCCTGAAGATGGATTCTTGCTTCACTTCATTGCATCGTTGCTTTGCTGCTGTGAAGAAATAATAAATAATGATTATTTAAGCCTTACTTACCATATAAATCCATTTCAAAATACACAACATTGTACAATGTACTAGAACATCATAACTTTCCTAAGGCCAAACATGAAAATTGAGAACATCCAGGCTAAATTTCATTGCTCTAAATAACATGAATATGGAGAAGTACTGTTAAGGCTTCCAAGTCACTTAAACCAAACACTTAAAGATTAGAAAGTCTGGATTAGCAGAGCTGGAATTTTGAAGGAATTGACCCTGGAGTTACTGAAATTATTGACTGTCAGTTTTCAGGATATCCTGGAATACTGGTGAACTTGAGAACAGGGAGAATTAATTTCCTTATTGGTTTGAGTTCTTTATTGGGTGCAAGAGTTGACCCCCTCTAGCTCCAGAGCGGAAGAACGACTGGAATAGTCCTGGATAGGAACTTGGAAGGCGATAGTATGGAATACAATTGTATGAACACTGGTGTGATCAAATTAGTTTTATTTTTTTCCATGAGACCATGTGTTTGGTTAAATCAGTTGTGTTGTCCTTGTCTGAGATCTAGAAGTTAAGTGTGTTCAGTATTCTAATTATAGAAACTATTATTGTGCAAAATTAATACACCAATTCACAAATTAGTTCAACTATTAATGAGTGTTTGTAATGGAAGGATCCCTTTCTAATGGTGTCTCACAACCTCAAGCCAAGGGTATGTAATTTTCATTACACGTCTAGAAGAACAAAAGCCATGATTCCAAATGGAGTTATGGTGGTGGCTCGTTGCTTTAGAGGGATCCCAGTTGCCCAATAAACAATGGATATTATGAAACAGTAATCGTTTAAGTAGGACTCAATGAGAGGGTTTACCTTTGGAACAAAGGATCATGGAGCGTCTTAGAGGAGGAAGGAGTCTAGAAAAATAACTGTGGACCTTGGTGGAAAGCAGTGTAATGGTGGAATGGGAGCTCTGGATAAGCCAGTGAATGCAGCTCTGGAGTTTCTCGGTGATAAATAGGGGGATTTTACCTCTGTGGCAGCACGAGAGTAGAAAATTCTGTATTCAGGATCCCACACTCACTGCAGGATTTAAAAAAGATTTGACAACTGGAGAGGGTACAGAGAAGCATCATAAAAGTTCTGCACATGAAATAATGAAATATTTAACCTTAGCAAAGCCTGAGTGGTGAAACCTAAAGGCTTAGGGCTTGGGAGAACTGGAACTGCTCCTCCAGGGACATACTTTGAGGAACAACATTGATTTAAGTGTTGTTTAAACCTCTTAAGGTCTGTTCAGGCTTCTCATTCAGCTGGTTGCTTGATTTATTTTCATTTTTATGGGGAAAAGAAAAAACGAAAACCAATTCTGTTTTGGAGCAGCTTGACTGAGGGTTCTGGCAATCTGGTCCTGGAGCTGTAAAACAAACCACCACTAAAACAGGAATTAATGCAGAGAATTGCGATACTTTGTCTGAAACAGGAAGCTGATGGTGATGATCCTTCAGATTTGACAATACACAGAGGCTCAGTCAGTTGATTTTATCAAAGAGAAAACACAGAGATAACTCAATTACAACACGTAAGTGAGCTTCAGTGGGACAAACCAGAGGTGCTGCAGCATCTGTCAGTCCTGGCGAGCCAAGCCCGAGCCTCTGCTCCTGCTGAGCAGAAGCCAGGCTCAGGTGAGTCAGGAAACGGCATTTCTGACTGACAGAGGATCAGGTGGAAGGGGAAAGTGAAGGATGGTGGTGGATCTGCCATTTTTGGGAACTTTGGGATCAAGAATGGATGGGGTTTTGGGAGGGGAAGAGATATTTTAGTGCTGAGGTTCCTGTTCCCCTGTTGTCAATTCATGTGAAGAAAAGTAGATTAGCCACCGAAGGTCATTAGGAAATGCTGGCTTTAAATGAAGAACTTGTCACATTCATCACAGGGGTCATGTTGTGGAATTAGATAAATTCAGAGTAGGTTATTTACTGATCTCTAATTAGCAATAAAATATGCAAAAGAATTATTTTAGTTTATTATTTATTTTACTAGTGGCAGTGGCCATGCACGGTGCTGCTGTGGTCACCATGGGTGGTTTCTGCTCTTCAGAAACACTGAAACATTGGCGTGGGCTTAAAAGACAATGAGAGTTTCCTCTCCTTTCCTCAGTCTCTTTTAGTGAGTCTCTGTCTGTGCCAGTTGCATACACCCCGGGAATGTACTGGGGATTAGAGCAAAGGTCTGACCCTGGTGTCCTGTGCCTTGAGGGGAGGTGGCAGCAGCTCTTGGGGTCTGGTACCCTCGGACACCCACAGCTGGGTCTGGCCCCAGTCGTGATGGATGCTCTGTTTCAGAGTCAGTGCTGTGAAGTGAATCAGGGATCTGGGATTTGCTGATCCCAGCACTCCATCCATCCCCAGCTGTACCTGCAGTGCTGCTGGTACAGTGGTGTTTATCTGTTCCTTGCATGCAGGTGCCTCCATGGAGAGGAGCCTGGCATCTCCTGTGTGTGAGCCTGGCTGCCTGTTGAGTTTAGAGGTTCAAACCCTGTGTGTAGTTTCTGTCCTCCAGCTTACCTGAGCCTTTATTTCTGTCCATGTGTGGAGCTGGCACTGAAACACTGGGATCTAGAGAGGTGATTCCTGCTGTACACTCATCCTTGGCTGTGGTTCTTGGATGGGAAGGATCTGTGGTTGTGTCTGTTCTCGCTTGCTAGTCTGCAGTACATAACAGAGCCCAGTTTTGTCTCAAATAAGAACTACTCCACCAGGCTTCTTTTTGGAGAGTTCTGTGCATAAGGTGGGTTAGTGCACCCAGGGTCCCTTCTTGGCAAGGAGGAATTCGGGGGGGTTGATGGAAAAATCTCCTCCATTCGAAATGACCAAAGAAGGACTGTTCATCACAAACTGGGTTAGCTGATGATTGGAGTTCCCAACTAATGTTAGCCTTTAACAGGGTCACAGAGGGATTAGTTCCCGTTAGACAGGAGCTTTGTGGCTGACCCACTGCCGGGTGATAATGGGTTTGTGTGGATTCTGCCATCTGAGCTCCAAGTGTGTTTTTAATGTAGTCATAAAACCAGGAGACTGAAAGGGACCTTCTGAGTCACCGAGTGTGCTCCCCTCCTCTCGGAGGCAGCAATCATGGAACACCTTTGCCAAGGCAAGATCATAGATGTGGGAACAAAGAATGTAGGTCAGGCTCACAGGGTGGGCATCCCGGGAAGGGGGGAATTGCTGCAGTTCGCTGGATGAATGTGTTTCTCTGGCAGGAATTGCTAAGATATTCCTTTGGATCTTACTATGAGCTGCTGTCTAGCAAAATAATGAAAGGGCTGTCTCTTCTTGTGTCTGACATGGGAGAGACTGCAAGTAAAATGCTACTTGCAGTTTTCAAAAGATGTTGAAAAAAATATAAGAGACTTCAGGAAAAAGCCGAAGGACTGGAAAGCTGGTTCTGTAAAGAGAAGGAAAAAGGTATTTGTTTATTGAAAAATGTCTTGAAACATTTCTTCCAGGAAGGATTCAGGAATAGCTGCTTTGGCAGCCAGCAGATGAGGGATTTGCTTATAAAGGACATGAGGATAAGGGAAGAAGAAAAGCTGAAGCCAACTAACTTGTAGAACAGCTTACCAGGGAGAGTGGTGATTTCTTGTTCACTTGAATTCACAGAGGTGGGGGCGGTTAAATTTTAATTAGTGAGTTTGGGTGAGGTGCAGGTTTGCCAGCTGAAATGCAATGCTCTGAAGCCTGACATCCCTGGAACAGCTCAGTTAGGAGCTGGAATATGGAAATCACAGAAATAATTCTGCTGACCATTTGTAGTTTGCATTACTGCTTGAAATACTAATGTGATTCTTAGAGTGTGCCTTCTGCACAGCTGGATTTGTCCCTCAAGTTTATAGAAGACTTTGAAATTTTGAAGTCAGTCTCATTTTTGCCTGGATTTGATGACAGGTTTATAACAAGTGCAGGCTAAGGTGGGCACAGGATTTTGTTTGTCCCTTGCAGGCTTATAACAGTCAGGGATGGACAACAGAACACAATAGAGTGTGTTCTTCAGATGAAGAGTCCTGGTGGAGTAAGAACTCCTGATTTTTTTAGGAAATTGATGTTGTCTTGCTTTCTGTGTATACTTAATCTTAGTGCTCAGCATGACTGTTGAAAGACACTTAAAACTGAACTTCTTAAACATTTTTATTCATTTTTTAGAACAGGGAAATCCAAACCAGTTCCTTTGAGGAGCTGGATGGAGAGGGAAAGTCTTATTGATTCCCAGGCATGAGCTTTAGGGAAGTGGGCCTGGAAAGTTGGGGGTGGTGACTGGTCTCTTCCCCAGCAAAGCTCCTCATGTGGCTCAGCAGCTTTGCAAATGAATCCTGCACCACAAAGCTCCCTCTCGTGGTGCTGCTGCCTTTCCAAGGTGCATAAAGGCATTTCTGTCACACACAAATGTCTTTTCATGGGCCTGCAAGTGAGCATCGCATTTGGCTTGGTAAGTTGTGCTTCAAAATGTGTCCAAGATTTTTGTTGAGTAAATAATACACTCGTTAAAGAAGGGTTGAAAGTATCTTGTTTGGGACTTGAGGAACTTGCCATACTGTGGAATAGAGAAAGATAAATATCCTTATTGGTTATATCAACTTTGAGTAGTTTGGATGATCCAAAATAAACTTGTTGTGACTTTAAAATGACTCAGTGACAGTCAGGATGGACTGTGTGCTATACCTGCTGTCATTTCTCCAGATGGTGGATGACTGTGGGTCTGTAACAGTGTCATCTGACACAGTTTGTGTTCAGAGGACGTGCTGTAGTATGTTTGTAAAGCCAGGAGTGGTTTTATAATAATCTAATGTGATCTATTATATATGGCATTCATTTCCCTCAGCTCTGCCTGCACTTCTGCGGCCTCACCTCAAGTCCTTGGTGCAGTTTTGAGCACCACAATATAAAAAAGACATTGGAGAGCATCCTAAGGAGGGCCACGAGAATGGTGAAGGGTCTGGAGAGGAAGCCTCGTGAGGGGCAGCTGAGGTCACTTGGTTTGTTCAGTGGAGACTGAGGGGAGACCTCACTGGGGCCTTCAGCATCCTCACGAGGGGCAGCAGAGGGACAGGTACCAATCTGTTCCCTCTCATGACAAGTGACAGGACCCAAGGGAATGGCTGGAGCTGAGTTGGGAGATGTTTAGGTTGGATATCAGGAAAAGGTTCTTCCCCCAGAGGGTGGTTGGGCACTGAACAGGGAATGGGCACAGCTCCAAGCCTGTGTGAGTTCAAGAAGTGTTTGGACAACGCTCCCAGGCACAGGGTGGGATTGTTGGGGTGTCTGTGCAGGGCCAGGAGTTGGACGTGATGATCCTGATGGACTCGATGGTCCCTGCCGACTCAGCCTATTCTATGGTACTTGCTTCAAAACCTCAGGAGCCAGAGTCAATCCAGTGTTGCCTCTCATTAAGCCAATTTACCATCACCCAGCAGAAGCTCTTCCAATGACTTTCTCCTTGCTAAAAGTGAAACACTTTTAGGGCTGTGAAATGTTTGTTTCTGGCTGATGAACCTGTCTGCCTGATAGGCTGAAGTCACCTACTGAAAGTGCTGTTGAAGAAATGGAGCTCCCAAAGCTTATCTTTGAGAAACAGCTGACGTGCCATCAGGGCGTCTTGGTGTGTGTGTTGGTCATTCAGTCATTGGTAAACTTAAAAGCTGCGGGTGTAGGAAATGCCTGTTGTGGCAGCTTGTGTTGTCTGGTGTCGTGTTACTCTTCCAGCGCAGTAGGTGACTGGTGCTTTGCCAGAGCCAGTGTCTTTGGCCAAACAGGAAAGACTGTCCCCAAACATGCACCAGTCAGTAATAAATAGACACATGGAGATCATGGAGATAATCAGCTAATTCTGGAGCAGGATGTTTCAGGTGCCATGCTGTGGATGAGCTGTTTCTTTAAGATCATGCACATAAATTTCCTCATTTGCTTTCATAAGCAGAGGGGACTAGCCTGCTCTATGCTGTCTGACATGGATTGGGTCTGTGTCTGCCCTAGGCGCCCTTGGAGCTGGATTTCTTTAGTCTGAGCATGAGCTGGAGCCTGTAGGAGCAGGTAGGGATCCTGTTTCTCCTGTTGTGCCCAGTGGCATGCAGGCTTTCCTCTGGGCTCTGCCCAAAGCAGCAGCCTGTGCCAGCAGACATGTGGCCTGACCAGAAGAGTCTCCTGTGCTGTCCCCTCCCTTGCTTGGCTTCTCTGACGTGCTGCCAGTGCAGTAACTGCAAGTGGTAGCCCTGAAGCGCAGCCTGGAGGGGTGACAGTTTGAGAGGTGGTGTCATTGCCTACGTGAGCTGAATTCTTGCCCCTGTTCATCTTATTGCTGGTTCTTGTCCTCTGCAGAGCCTTACTAGAGGATCTGGTTTGGGGTAATGCACAGTCCACCCAGAGACAGCCTTGGCTTACTGCTTAGCAAAGCAGTGAGGCAGCACAGCCCTCTTGGTTTCATTTACTCTCGGCCTAAGCAAAGCTCCCTACAATTCTCCCTTGGGCAGTTTAATTCAGTCCCCAGCATGTCTCAAGGGTCCTGTGTGTCATCGCCACTGTGTTCCCTCCTGGTCTCGGTGCCTGTTTCCTGTCTCCCTCTCTTTGGTACAGAGCAGACTCTGGAGTTGTGACTAATGATGTAACCAGTTGGTTCAGCTTGAGAGTCAGATTTGTCCTGTTGAAGTACAATAATTCAAATCCTGCCCAACTGTTCCCAGTTATGCTTCTCATCTTACAGCTTGAGGGCCCCAAATGATTCATCAAACAAGATATTAGAAAAGAGTGTCAGTTCTCTTCCTCAGACTTGATAGTTTCATTGCATTTGGTTTTCTGGCGTAGAAAATAGGCAGTAAAAGAAGGGTTTGTGTTATTGGCTTTCTCAAGAACGTGTCATTGGGCACCAGACAGTCTTGTGGTTAGAAGCAGGAAAATAATCGAGAAATGTGTCCCACTGGTTGAGGATTGAGTGTCCTCTGGATAATTTGTCATCCTGACCCCCTACCATTGTCTAATTGCCAATTCAAATGTTAATTTCAGCCAGCCTTGTCAAGTTGTGGTGTGCTGCAAGTGCCTTGCAGGATCAGAAAACCTTTATTACCGATTTTGAGGTCTGGATTAGTCAATGCCAGCTTGGTAACATGTATGGATTGGTGACCCTCTTCGCTCTTCAGCTTCACCACGCT
This sequence comes from Corvus cornix cornix, assembly GCF_000738735.6. Classification (NCBI taxonomy): domain Eukaryota; kingdom Metazoa; phylum Chordata; class Aves; order Passeriformes; family Corvidae; genus Corvus; species Corvus cornix. The sequence continues at coordinate 5,495,820 of NC_046354.1, forward strand.
CTCAGTGACTCTTGCTCCATGTTTGTTTGTAAGATAATTGCTTTGGAAAGCATTTATTTTCTGCACTAATTTTCACATTCTCTGTGAATCTAAGATAAAAAATATGTGCTTATGATGCTGGTCTTACTTCAGTTGTCTCAGTCCCCCAGTGTTGATCTTTTTCTTGATGCAAAGCTCTGTCTTACTCCTGTCCTACTACACTGGCAGTAGCTCACTTGTGCATTATCTTCATTCTGTAATTTGTGATAACAAGATAACTTTATATATAATAAATTCCTGTCAAGTTTAAATCAAATATAATTTGGTTTTGTGAAGTCGCCTATTGCCAAACCAAGCATGTGCAGTAAATGTCAGAGATCTAAAAGATAAAACGGCTTTATAGTTGTGTTTATAAATTACACTTCAGTTGCAGGTATTTTATCAAAGTAATAATAATCTTTTTTTAAATTGGTCATATTCCAGCTCTTCCTGAATGTTTGCAGCCAAGGAAATTGTCAGGCATTGGCACAGGTTGGCCAGGACAGTGGTGGAGTCACCATCCCTGGCAGTGTTCAGAAGATGTGTGGATGTGGCACTTGGGGACATGGGTGGTGTGGCGAACATGGTGGTGGTGGGTTAGAAGTTGGTCTTGATGATCTTAAAGGGCTTTTCCAACGTCAATGATTCCATGATTCTCTGGAGGCTTACATTGCAGAACAAGTCTTCAGTTCCAAAGTGTACCTGATTTGGTGGTCCCATTACCTATTTTTGAGGCACAGTGAAGGATTCCAAGGGGTAGACAATGACACTCAACGTATCTCACCATTCCTGCTCTCTGACTTGTTCCCAGTGAGGGGATTTGGTTATCAGCACAGCCCTGGCTCCCTGACGGGTCAGAGTGCAGCTGCTGAGCCCCCACCACGCCAAGTTCCATGTGCTGGTGGGGCTGAGGAGGCTCTGGAGGCCGTGGGGGCTCTTCATGCTTCAGGCTCACCTGGCTTTTGACTACTGCAGAAATTTCCTTCCTTTTCCTGATCTTTTGATGGAACCCTTCTGTTTTCCAGGACTGGCAGCCTCCGTTCGCGTGCGATGTCGACAAACTTCACTTCACACCGAGGATCCAGAGGCTCAATGAACTGGAGGTAAACTGGAAAGCTAAACATTACTTCTGCTCCCAAAATGTGTCAGTGTGTTTTTGGGAGGTGATGTTTGCCACAGTTGGCCATGAGCTGACAGCACTCTGGACCTCGAACAGCAATTTCTAATTAGCACGGAAATCCATCTGTTTCAGAACCTAGTTAGAAACATTCCAGGCATAAAAATAATGTTAATGCTCATTAAAAAAGGAACTTAATTTAGGCCTTTTCTACACAGGTGCTTCTAAGTAGTTAAACTGTCCAGGGCCATAGATCTGTGTCTGTGTTTTGCACTCATACAGTGTCTTTCAAAAGGAAAAGAGATGAAACACTTGGAGTGCTTTAAAAATAGCCAGCCTTTTGGAAGAAACAATTGCAAAATCTGGATTCAGTTTGTGGAAATTTGCTGTTCACAAGCACTTTCATTCACTGCTTCAGTGAATTGACACTAAAGGGGAGTGTGAGGACTTCTGGTTGGCTCAGTGCTGGTACCATTTGGGATGATGGTGACTCTGTGCCTAATTATTCTCCTGATTCTTGGTTTCTGAAGTCCTGACGTGGTCATGAGAAGTGCTGGGGAAGGGCTCAGATGCTGGCTTAGAATGCTAAGAGGGGGATTTGTGTGACCACAGGCTGTTCAGAGCTCCCTGGAGTTTGCAGACAAGCTAATCTGTACAGACATGGCCAGTTTTTACCTTAAGAACAGAAAACGTGCTGAAAATAAAATGTGTCGAAATTTAAGTTACTGCTCTTACATAGCAGCAGTGCAGTGATCTTACTGTGGTAATTGCTGTGCAACCAGCCAGGCTTTCCCTGCCCTGACCCATTTGTGTGCTTAAAAGTGAAACAAACACAGTTGGGAGTGAGAAGGAGTAACAGAAAAAAAAACCCTTTAATTTTTTTTTTTAATATTGATTTATTTTTGGTTTATTGCAAATAAACCAAATTGTAATAAACTATTGCAGTAATTAATGTAATAATGCAGCAAATCTGGACAATGCAGCTGGTTTAGGGAGTCTTTAGCAGTAATAACTTACCTTTTGGCTGTTCTCAGAAAGTACTTTTCTGAGTGCAGTAAAAGGTAACAAAAGGTGACTCAAGGAAACATGCAGATACCACCAATGGTATCTGCATGGAATTTATTTTTCTCCACATGATGAGAGGGGGAAAATGCAAAATGACTCCTGCAGAGGGCAAAGCTGGGCAGGCAGCTGAGTCTGCAGTGCTGTAAATGTTGGGGTACAAAACCTACATCTGCTTTTAGCATGCAGTTCACTTGTTTGGTTGGTTGATTTCAGGCCCAAACTCGTGTAAAGCTGAATTTTCTGGACCAGATTGCAAAGTTTTGGGAGCTTCAGGGATGCACACTGAAAATTCCACATGTGGAGAGGAAGATCTTGGATTTATTTCAGCTTAACAGAGTAAGACCATTATGGAAAAACTTGTCCTGAAAAGCTGCTATGTTACTTCAATTCCTGGGATGGTATCACAGCTGGTCAGGGGAGGTTTTGGGGTATATCTAAGCTGGAAAAAGTATTCCTTTGTTTAAGCTAACAGAGCTAATGGGACAGTAAGAGTAAGAATACGTTATCAGGAAAAGTAAGTAATACATTATCATGGAAGTTTTCCTGTGAGCCTAGATCACCTTAAATTTACAGCTCTTCTTTAAAATTGAACTTGGGTATACTGGTCAAGAATAAGCTTAGGCTTAACTGGAGAAAGTTCCTGAACAATGACAAAAGTGAGAGAAAAAAATTTTCCATTAGAAATACGGAAGAAAAAAAATCCAATTACTTTTAGGACGAAACTTGTTAAACTTGTGGAGAATTTCATGTATACTGATAGTAAGAGATGGGATTCTCTGACCCCAAGGATATGTTCTTTCTCTTTTCTTTATGTTTAGGGCAGTTTTTATTGGGAATTTTTGAGCTTATTTTGTAGCACTTCTTCCGGTGAAAAGAACTGAGTGTCCTGTGCTGGAAAGTTGTGTTGGGATACAAAGTGACAAATTGCAGCCAAATAAGTTCTCAGAGTAGGCTGAGCGACTGTTTGCACATGGAACAGAGGTGCTGATTTATTTGTAAAGTAATCCAACAAGTTTGGAATTCCTGAATAGGTTATGTTTTATATGTTCCAGTTATTGCCTTAAAACAACTTCAATGTTGTGGGGTTTTTTTAAATCTGTATTTTTTGTGGTTAAAATGTCAGTTGGGATGTTGTCCTGCCTTTTTCCTTGAACGTGATAATTTTGCCATTAAATATGTGACTATTTTATTTTCACTTTTTAGCTAGTTGCAGAACAAGGAGGATTTGATGTAGTTTGCAAGGAGAGAAAATGGACCAAAATAGCCACGAGGATGGGCTTTGCTCCTGGCAAAGCTGTGGGCTCGCACATCCGTGCGCATTACGAGCGAATTCTCTACCCCTACAACCTGTTCCAGTCAGGAGCGAGTCTCTTGGTAAGCTGTGCTGAAACCACCTGCAGTTCACTTAAGGTAACAGCCAGTCTATGAGGGTTCTTTTAATTTCTGGAGTGTTTGTGAAGCTGCATTCCGTGCTTGGTGTCATTCAGGTGACTGACCAGATGCTGTGTTCAGCAGTTCGGAAAGCCATGGGCAAACTTTTCATTAGAGGTGAAGTTTTTAGCATTAGTCCTCCAGGTGACCTCTGACTCCTGCTTTGAACAGTATCTGTTGGTATTTTCTCTCTCCAGTTTACAGAAGCCTTGTGATAAGGGACATTTAGACTTCCTGCAATGATTTCTGTAATGCCAAGTACTTCTATATTCATGGAACATTCCAGGTCCATCTCTCTGCCACAACAAGTGCTGTGGTTCTGTGTCACATGCCTAGAGTGACTGAGGGACTGTGCCAAGCCATGGCAGTGTTGTGGCACGTTCACTAAGGGGGACAGGTTGCAGAAAGCTTCCTGGCTGCTGTAGTGATGTTAACAGTGTGACTTGGGATTTTTTCCAAGCATAACTCTTCATCCTTCCTAGTCATCAATCTTTGATTTGGCCATTAAACCAAAATTCAGGGTTGATTGAGAGTGGAGGCCATATAATCTCTAATGAGGAATAGGTCTGTTCTTTTAGAGCAGCAGTCATTTATTTGGAAATCCAAAATTGGTTGCAGTTGTCAACATCCATTTTTATTTCTTTGAAATGCTCTTTCCGTGATGATCTTTCAAAGACAGGAGTGCTGACCTTTTTTAAGCAATAAATGCCCTAATCCTGTTACAGGCATATCTCCGTGTACAGAAATCAACACAGGCCTTTACACAAAGCTACTGAAATGAGGGAGGGATTTGATGTAAGTCCAGAGAGGTTAGAATTAGACTTTTTATTTAGGCAGTGACAATCACTTCTCAGTGAAGAACAGCTAAATTCTGCTGGCCCTTCAGAAAAGGGGGTCTTTTGCAAACAGGATAAGAACAAAATTGAGTTGAAGATAAAAATCTTCATGCTAAGGAAACTGCTAGATCAAAAATATTTTGGCTTCCTTCAAACATTCCTGTTAAGTAATGGAAAGCAGCACCACTTTCTAAAGGCATTTAATTGAAAACTTGGCATTTGTATTAGGTCTGAAAATTGTGATTTCTCTTTGGGGTTTTTATTGAGCTTGTGTGTTTGTTACACCTGTCTTCGCTGCCATATTTTTGAGGTACCATTGCACAGGGAAAGATCTAATTAAAAGTTGTGAAACAGTGAACGTGGTACCATAGTATCCTGGAAATGGAAATTTCACAAGAGCGTCTGTCACGCAGTTAATACTCACTTCATGGTTTGCTCAGTATTAAACCCTTTCAGAAGAGGGAAAACCTCCTTAGATGAGGACATTCTTTTTAAATGACTTTTTAAGCTCTGTCTTGCAATGGCCACGTGACATGTGTTCAAAGTGATGTGGAAGCAGTTCTAGACAAGTGATACACGTAAGGTTAACTGATTTTTTTTAGCTCCTCCCCTGCTCAGGCAGTTAAAATACTCCCCTCCTGTATGTGGTAGACACAGATTTTTGAATGACCTGAGAGAATTCACAGAAATATGTTGGATTTAGCTCACTTTTCACTCTAATTTGATTTTTTTTTCCCCCCTGACAGTGTTATCTTTCAAGTGAGTTTGTTTTGCAGTATGTTTTCTGAGTATCATCTCAAATGAGATTCTTTTTGGCTTCCTTTCACATGTTCTTATTAAGTGGTGCTTACCCAGATGCTTCTTGTGTAGGTGTCCGTTACTGTGTGTCTGTTCAGTGTTTTCCTGGGAATCTAAGAACCTGAGCTGTTCTTTGGAGAAGCTGTAGCTGTTCAGTGTGACAGCTGTCAGTTGGAGATGTGCTTCCTCCTTCAATAGCCTGTTGAGAGAAGCTCTTCACACAGCTCTGATGATCATCCAGACAAGATTAGTGCTTGTGTTCACTGAGTCTTTTGATTTTTTTTTCTTTATTTGGTAATACTTGAAATATTTGTTGCCTTTTTTCCTGCAAAGGCCAAAAATATGAAATTATGTCGTTTCCACTAATGACTAATGACTGTGCCATAACTTTAATCTCATCTAGATCTGTGTATAGCATTAACTGTTTGTGTGGCTTCAATACATATTAAACTGGCTTCAGGAGTTATTTTGACAGATAGTCCAGCTGGAGCTATTTCTGTCTACATGCTGAAATAGTGAAACTCTCTGGAGCTGTTCAGAGGGGAATAGAGGGGAAAGCATGTTTTTATTAAAGCTCATGTTCAGTCCAACAGCAAAAATTCCTTAAACCAGCCAGTTTCTAATACCCAAAGCGGCTCTCCACAGGGGGTATTTATTTTCTTCTTGTCTTGAAATTGGACTAGACAGGCCTGGGGTGTTTGTAGTGGTGTAGGCCTGGAGTAGTTGCAGTGAACCTGTTGGTACTGGTTCTTACCCCTGTACCTCTCCTTCCCAGCTGTGGTAACTGCGTGGCGTCCCAGAGAGTCACACTATATGCCCAGAGGGAAAAGTGTCCCCTGCATGAACTGAGGTATCCAGAATCTTGTGTCAGTGCATCTTCTGTACTGCATTGCCCAGATGTTCCATGAGTTAAAGTGCAGCTACATTTTGGGCGGCTCGAGGTGGTTTTACTTCTGTTTGTCAGTGAATCCAGCTGACTCAGTAATTGTGGATCTGGTTTCTTTTCCAAACTAAGGCTTTAGTGGCCTTATTTCCAAAGATTTAGATGTGTGTGCCTCTGATAAAGATGTTTCAGTGTAAGACAGTTCTCTGGCACCCTTCATTGTTCCTGGAGAAAAATGAGCACCTCTGGAGTTCGGTGGTTTTTATAACCCCATGGACATGTAGTAGGGGTAAACCAGTTGTGTTCTGCAAGTATCAGGCTTGACTGATAGGCTTTTGTGTAAATTACTACTAATTTAATTACTACTAATAAACATCTAAACCTGGAGGAAATGAATTGTATCCCTTCCTCCGCCCCCCATCTTTTGACATCCTGAAGGCCGTGTGGCCATTCCTGCTCTGTCCTTTGTCTGCTAAAGGAGCTACTCCTTTGTGGCCTCAGCTGATGGGTTTTAACTTGCTCTCTGCCACCACTGAGGGTTCAAGGATCATGTGTGCAACCATCTTCTTGGAATATAACGAGATCATGATCACAGTGTGTGGGATGAGCTCCTGGTGAATGGTTGATAATAGCTCAACCTCCCCAAAGCCTGGTTGGGAAGAGAGATGGCAGCTGTGCTCTTGGTTCAAGACAGTTGATCAGGTCTGTGCAGGAGTAGAGGGAGTACAGAGGAATTCTCATCCTTAGAACAGTTCTAGGTGTTCTCTTGGTACAGCTGAAATTGTGAATTAACAGCCATTCCATACCACTGCCTTTGCCTCGGGTTACAGAGGCACTGGGAAATGTTTGTGCTTAAATAGTTGGTGAAACATCATTATTTAAGAAATGTCTTCTGATGTTTTTCAAGGAACAGTGAGTGCTCCTTTTTTTGTGGGGTTTGGTGGGAGTTTTTTTGGGTTTTTTGTTTGGGGGTTTTGGGGGTGGGGGGGGTTTCAGTTGGTTTTTTGGGGTTTGGTTTTCTTGTTGTTGGGGTTTCTTTGGTTTGTTTTTTTTTGTTTTGGTTTGGTTTTTTGGTTTGTTTCGTGGGGATTTTTTGTGGGGTTTTTTGTTTGTGTTTTGGTGGGTTTGTTTGGGTTTTTTTCTGGTTTTTTCTTTGTTTGTCTGGGCACTGCACTGAAGTAAGACACAATCTGTTGGTTTTCAAGGTTTTCTTACACTTCTGTTTTGGAAAAGCTGTTTGCCTTCCAGAGCTTTGTTTTCAAGGTTCATATGTCCTCTGTTATCAGAAGCAGTAGAAACTCTTTTTTTTTTTCGGATAAGTTGGGTTTCACATGAGGAAATGATTCAAGGACCCAGATTTTATAGAAGTTCTTTTCTGTTCTCTCATTTTCAATCTTTTCCTGTTCATTTGCTCTTTCTGCTTGTCCATTTTCTGTTCTGAGAAATTGTTATTTTTTGCTTTCTTTCCCTGATGTTGATGTCACATCATCTTCTTTCAGCTTTGGTAGGTGCCTCATCCATGGAAGGATTTAGGGCCAGGTTGGATGGGTCTCAACCTCGTGTAGTGGAAGGTGTCCCTGCCCATGGCAGGGGCTTAGAACAAGGTGATCTTTAAGCTCCCTTCCAATCCAAACCCTTCTGCCATCCTGTGATTCTTGTTCCAGTGGGAGCTTTAAGGGACCAGGCTCTCGTGAAGAGGCAGCTGCAGCTCTGGGGCTCCAGACCCAACCTTTGAGCATCAGCCAGGACTCGCTGCTTGTGTGCATGAGCTGCAAAGTTGAGTGGTACTGTGTATTTAATGCTGAAATTAAGTCAGCCATTTGCTTTCAGAGTATAAATCTAGAGTTTACAAAGTCTAGGACTGAAGGTAGTCTGAAAGCAAACAGCAGTTCTGGAGGTTTCTTTGATCAGTGTCGTGGACTGTCTGTGGGCGGTGGTTAATGACACCCTGCTGCCCTTGACTGATACTGCTTTTTTGTTAAATACACCATTCTCTCTGCATAGACTTCTCTTCAAAAATAACACTTTCTGCTCCTTTTCCCTCCCCCCTTCTGGCTGTCATTTATTTCTAAAAGTATGTTTGCTGTGCTGTCTATAGAGCAGCATCATCCTCACACCACTGCAGTGGTTCTCTGTGTCCTTTACTGCTCTCTCTTGCTGAGTAAATGCTTGTGATGGGAACAGAGTAACAGAACTGGGGAAATGTGGATCCAGCAATTTCATGAATTACTTCCTGGCAACATGAGATTTTTTCTTTCTGTAGGATTTGTTGTGTACTCATTAAAAACTGTTACATTTTGTCTGCTGTTACTGGGTGTTGTGTGGCTTGACAAATGGGGAATTGTCATTAATTATTCTGTTTCTTGCCAGAGGTATGCACAGTTTTCAGCAATTAAATGTGTTCATTCAGCAGCTTGAAAGAACTAAAACTGTTCTTGCATCTTTTCCCTTCTGCCCTTAATTCATGCAGCAGTTGTCCTCTCCAAAACATGGAAAGAAGGGAGCTCCTGCAGTGTCCGTATTACAGAGCTGTATTTCAGTTAGGACAGGGATGTTTGATAGGTTGTAATTTACTTTTATATTGCTCTGTATGTTGGCATCACAGCCACTCAACGTTAGGACACTTCAGCAGTTCCAGAGTGCTGGTGACCCAGTCTGCAAAGGCCCCATCTGCCAGAATAGTTAGGCTTGGTATTCCACACAGAGAAATGTTTGGTGCTCATTAACACTTAAAGGATGACTTCAGCTTTATTTAAGATCCATTATTATGGCTATTGTAGTCATTAAAGTGATAGGAAAAAGTGATTTTGTGCTTTGTTCAGGTAGGTAATGTTACCATTGTCATACGTGCTGTTTATTAACTCAGCACAGGAATTATTAGGGCCCTGTCTATGTTCTTTCCATGAGCCAGGAAATTGTTCAGGTTTGTATTGCAAGTGGAGGTAGAAATGAAGTAATCAAATTGTCTCTTTAGTGTTTGCAGAAGCCAGATCTGAGCAGTGACACGAAGGACAAGGAGTACAAGCCCCACGATATCCCCCAGCGGCAGTCGGTGCCGCCGTCCGAGAGCTGCCCGCCCGCCCGCCGCGCCAAGCGCCTGACGCCCGAGGTGAGCGTGCTGAGGGGCACCCTGAGCACAGCGCTGCGTGTGTGTGTGTGCACAGGCACAGCTGCTTCACTTTGGCAGGGGTACCTAAACATTCATAAATGCATAAATAGTGGGTAAGTATTGTCTGATGCTTTACCAAGTGTGTTACTGAGGTTCGGAGTTCTGGGAGGCTCTGCTGTGGAAGCTGTTCGTGAGTGTGGACAGTAGGGTTATGCTTTCAGCATGATTGTGGATACTGTGGGGCTCTTAGATGAAAAGACAGGTGACAGCTTCTGGAAATGAAGCAGCTTTGATCTGTTGTTCCTCAGTCAGTGAGCAGCACTTATTCTCTAAATGTGCTGGAAGGTTTCTGTTCGTCTCTCATGAGTTGAAGCCAGGTGTTAGAGCGGGGAAGATTTTGGTTTTAACATTAGCGCTGTTGTATTTAATTTTTCACATTCTATCAATTTGTGTTAATTTACCCATGCAATATAAGGAAGAAATGTATACCATCAAGTCAGTGTGGTTTTGTACAATCTTACATGTCCTTAAGAAACAATATTTGTTTGGATAAGCATGAAATGTGTTGGTTATATCTCAGTATCTTCTGTGAAGACATATTTTAGGAGATCCCGTGTCTCCTTTGTTGCTGGAAAACAGTAATACTTTGGCTCCAGCCTTTCCAGTCTGATGATCATATCTCTAGAGAGTTCCTATTTCTTTTGTTTGAGCAGATGAAGAGTAGGGGAGGATATTCCCAGGAGAGGGTCTGATTAGTGGTGACATCATGAGTTAGGAAGGTCACAATTTGTTTCAGACTCTTATTAACTCCCATTGTTCTGGTCTTGGTCTTTATTAGTACGAATGGTACAGCTTAGCTGTTGCAAATTCTGCCTGTAATTATGCTTAGTTAATGAGTTGCAATTAAGGGTTTCTAAAGCCTTTCCACTCAAATACCTGGTTACAAGTGGTTTTATAATTCTGAGCAAACTTCAGTAGTTTGGGCTGAAACTTTCCATTTGAAGTGTCTGCCTGTGGTTGAAGGATACTTGTTGTCACGGGTCTCTTTAGAATTGACAGCAGGACAAATATACACTAAAATTCTGGCTGTTTCTCTGGCAGTGGTGTCAGATGGCACTGACAAAGAGGGCACATTTTTGTCATTTCGGGGGAAACCAACTGCTCATCCTTAGCCAAAAGGCAAGGCTGCCCTCTCAGCTCTTGCCCCAAGCATCACTGATGTTGTACACCTCATTTTTGTGGAAGGAAAATCCTTAATTAAGAACATAACTGGAACACACGGTGCTAAGGCTGAATTGAGCAACAGGGACTGGCTGGCTTAAGCTGTAATGTTTTAAGACAATAATTTCCCAAAGTTAGGATTTGTTAATGTGAACTTTGCTGTTCCATGTCAGTGCAGTCAGAGAAGGTTATTAAATCCATTTTATTCAACACTGAAGCTCCAAGCAGTTGGCATTTGCACTGACCTGGTTGCAAAAGAGTAACGTTTGGTTCATGTCTCAAGTTTTTGTTCTAATGAGATATAAAAGGATTTGTCTGTGTCTTAAACTGTGAATCTTAAATTCATTCTCATGTTTGCCAGTTTGATATTTCCTGCTTTTCAAAGGCTGACCATAAACATTTAAAAGAAGTGAACCACAGGGAAGTACTGTAAGTTTTTGTGGCCTGTAGGATAAGCGTTAGTTTGCAGTTGTGAGACATGCAGTTTTACCTTGCCCTTTCCCACCTGGGGAGTAAACAGTCAGGAGAAAATGTTCATAATGAGAAAGGAAAAGGACAGTGACTGTCTAGGCTGGTTTTGAAATGCAAAGGCTTTAGGTGCTTGGTGTAGAGCAGTTCAGTGTGAAAGACCACAACAGTGCTGGGGAGGTGAAAGTGAGATGACTTGATGTGATAAAAGGCTCAGGCCAAACCAAGGGCTGCTCTTAGGAAGATCAGTATCAGCTAAAGCACAAAATAGAGGCACAGCTCAGAGGAGCTGAAGGTGCAGAAGTTGGGGCTCTGTCCCTGCACTTGAGGCTCAGTGCACACTGGCCCCGAGGCAGAACTGCTGCACACAGTGAACAACTTCTGTTTGTGCTTATCTTAAGCAATGGGACCTCTGCCTGGTCTGATGGAGACATTTGGGCAAAGAGAACATGAAAAGTGATGAGGAAGTCATGTCAGCTCTGTAAAAATCCAAATCAAACAACCAACACCTACAAAAACCCCCAGACTGAATAAACAGTTCCCACCCCGTGGAGTACTTGGGGCTGTATCCAGTCCTGCCTTAGACCTGGGCCACACATCCCATTTTTTGGGCTTCAGAGGGTGGCTGAGAGTGACTGACTTGTTGTTTGACCTCATTTCCTTAAAAAATACAGTGTTGGAGAATCCTCTCGTAACACTGAGGGATTTGAGAATTGTTCTCCCATGATCTCAAAACTTCAGGGAAGAAATGTAAGAATTAAATGGAAGAGCATTATTCTGTGTTGAAAGTTCCACGATGTACCAACAAAGGTCCCTGCTTTGGAGACTGGAGCATGTTCTGCTCTTCAGGAGTACAAGAAAATCTGTGAAAGCACCGAGTTCCTTTTCTTTGCTTCTTAATGGGTCCCACTGAAAGCAAACCCAAATCCTGGAATCATTATTGGCATGGACATTTTGTAGGATTTGCTTTCAAATCTTCTATGTTGTTCCCTGTGTTATTTCTCTCTGAACTGCTTGTAAATAATTGAAGACAAATATATCAGAACTCCAGGTGCCTGTTTAGATGTAGTGGTTTGTAAGTATCAAATGGTTCTGAGTTTAATTGAAGTCCTCAGAGTTTCTCTCTGACTGTCACCTGGGCTCTGCCTTTTTCCTGGAACAAGGCAGGATACAAGTCTCAAGTCCTTGTGGTACCTCAGTGAGGTGTTTGTATCTCACACCAGGGAATCATGAAATGGTTTGCATTGGAAGGGACCTTAGAAGCTGTTTAGTCAGGACTCCCATGGCCAGCCTTTCCCATGGCCAGCCTTTCCCATGGCCAGCTCGAGATTCCAAACTCATCGCTCTGTGCTTGGGCAAGCAGCTGGCAGTGAGCATCTCCCCAAACACAAGTGGCAAACCAGAGTCCTCCAGCTAAGGTTGTTACTGAGCTAATGATGGTTTTTTTTTCCTTTTTAAAGGCAACCAATGTTAAAACTGAGACTGACCCTCCAGAAGCCAGAACCCACAATCTGAGACGCAGAATGGGCTGTGCCCCTCCAAAGAGTGATGGTGGTGAGTGAAACACGGCGTGAATGCAGCTTCTGTTAGTTTGTACAAACACGTTTTAAAACCAGAGTTAAAATCAGCAGTTGGAACTATTGGAAGTATTTTATAAAAGAATCCAACTTTGTGTTAATTTTAAAATTGGGTTTTGTGGTAAAAAGTTCTTGTATGGGTTTGAAATATTTTTTGGGTTTTTTTTCTTGTAAGTAAGTTGAGTTTTCTTGAAGAAGATATTTTCAGTTGAAAAAAACTTATAATTTTTCAAACTTGGGTGTCTCTTCTGGAGCAATCGGAAATGAGATTGGAACCATGTTTTTGTTTTGTATTTTAGATAACATCAGTCCATGAGCTTTAAATAGAAGAAACTCTTTTAAGAGTGTATCAGATATCAGACACTTTTAGGAAAGAATTTGGATTTGAAATCAGGAAATTAAACTCATGAAAGCAAAAGATAGTATGTTTTGAGCTTAATGATAAAATCCCCATAATATGATTAAATTGCTGTTATCAACAGTCCTGAGTTTGTTCTCTCCTTAAGAAGTAATTATTTGAGACTGAGAAACAATACTTAATGCCATCAGATGGAAGAATAAGCTTGTTGATAAATAATTTAGCCAAATAAATACAGGAGCAATTTACAACTACTTAATAATTCAAATTACCTGAGCAATCTGTCAGTCCCATTTGTTCATTCAAAATCTTTTTTTCAATAATTTGTTTAGATTATGGTGATTTGGAATTTGATTCTTTTTTCTTCAAGGAGTCTCTAAGTACTAACCTCCCTCCCCCAAGAGCAGAAGGAAGAAGCTCTTTGTCGACATTTTTTAACATCACATGGAAACAAAACCTTAGCTTATGAAGCTGCTCATAATTTAATTAAAATTAACTGAAACGGCATATAAAATAGTAAAAAACTGTGGGCTGTGATAGCCAGTGCTGGCTCGTGGTGGTGTGCTGGGATTTTTGGATAACACTGGCTTCTGGAGGCATTGCAGGAGTTCAAGCCTTGCCTTATGCTGACTGAAACAAGTGTAGGGGGGATAAAAATTCAGCAAATACCTTGGTAGGATGCAGTCTAACAAGCAATAAATAAACAATAACAAGGAATACTAAGCATTGAAACATTTTGTAATATTTTCTTTCTTTTTTTCTGTTGCCCAGAGAAGGAAATGCGCAGTGTGGTGAAACTCCCTGAGAAGAAAGAACTTTCTGGGGAGCCAGAGAAGGACAAATCCAAAGTCAGATCTAAAAAACCCACCAATGCTGTGAGTACCCCCTGCCTTCCTGCAGCTGCATGTTTTGCAGGCGTTTCTGGGTTTCTCTGGGCTGTGTAGTAAAACCTTCTGTCACTTCGTCACATGGAGGACTCTTGTCTTCTTCCTGGAGCCTCGGGGCTGAAGCACAGCAGTGTTTGTGCCTGCTGCAGTGTCAACACTGCCAAAGCTTCATGCTTTACAGACTAGAAATGACAGGAGGGTTAACTTTCATTAACTAAAGTAACTTGTTTTCTGTCTCCAAGATACAGTCTCAAAATAAGCATTTTGAATGCATAGTCCAGTGGCAGTGGTTCTTGTGTGACCTGATGCCTCTCCACTGCTCCTTAACCCCAGGGGAGCTCCGTGCAGGCTGTGGCACATGGCACTTCCACAGACCTGCCCCTAATTCCACAATTTCAGCACTAAATCGGAAGCTTTGTTGTTCAAATGCATCTTACAAAACCAGCCCTGTTCCTGCTCCAGCTCTCCACGTGCCACCAACTATCCCCCAAAACCACCCCCTGAAGGCAGTGATAGTTGTCTCACTCTTGAGAAGATAATGCTGAGGCTCTTTCTGCCCATGCCACGACTTGGGTCCCTCCTAAAGCCAAACATGTTCTCATTCAATCCACACCTGTAGCTGGTACCTGAGAAGGAGGAGTGCAAATACCAGAAGCCTGACACCCTTACCCCCCAAATGAAACAAGCTTGTGGGGAGGAGCAGGAGATGCTGCTGCTTTTTTTAACACCATAAGGCGAGAGGTTCTGCCTGTCCTCATGACTGTTCTGTGTTTGGGAAGAGCATTCCAGGCTATTGCTGGTGAGAGTTGGATGTAGGACAGGCAGCAGAGAGCCCATCCCAGGTTGGAGTGCCTGTGCCTGTTCCTTGGGGCTTGGGAGCTGCTCTACCAGAATTAAGAGCTGCCCCCCTACCCAAAGCTCTGCTCTGGTGCCTTCTCTGGGGAAAACAAGGAGCACTCCCAGCAACAGGAGCCCCTTTCTCTCCAGATTTCTGTCTTCCAATGCAATTGGTCTCGGAGGGGAATGAAACACCTGAGGCTGCACGTGGGAAAAGGGTTTGTGAGCCCCCAGCAGGTGTTGGGTTATGCCTGCCAAGGCCACAGTGCTGCTGATGTGAGCTATCCTGGCACTTGGTCAAGTCTTCTGGCATTTAGGAAAAAAAATGCATGGAAGGGCTTGCAGCTCTTGTGGTCTTTTCTTAAATTACAGAGGGAGGTATTTAAACTGTTGAAAGAACATTCAGGGTGTGTTTGTCTCATTTCCATTGCAGAGCTAAGGTAAAAATAAGCTTTGGGAAGTGTCCCAGATGAGAGTTACCAAACTGCTTTCACCCTGAGTTACCTTCAGTGCTCCCATTCTCACTGTGGAATTTTGTGTTGCAGGTGGATTTGTATGTGTGTCTCCTGTGTGGCAGCGGGAACGACGAGGACCGACTCCTGCTGTGTGATGGCTGTGATGACAGTTACCACACCTTCTGTTTAATTCCACCCCTCCATGATGTTCCCAAAGGGGACTGGAGGTGTCCCCAGTGTCTGGCTCAGGTAATCTGACAAATCACTGCAGTTAGGTTTAAGGCTAATATGTATTTCGTGGTTTCTTTTAAACTGATCACAGGAATAGAAAATAAAATTTTTTGTTATTTAAGGTTGTGCAAACAAGGTGATAGAGGTAAAGCTAAAATGAAGACTGGGCATGCTTCATATTGCAAAGCTGACACTTACTGTTTTGAGCCAAAAATTGGTGTGTCTTTGAAAAATATTCTGGATTTTAGCTGACACCTTTCCTCTGTACTTAAAATTGGAGTTTCACTGGGTCTTCAGTGTAGTGGTTTATGGATCTTGTCCTGCTTAGCTCTATTAGAGTAAGGAGAAATTAAGCATATTAATTCATTAATGTTTATGCAGATTTATAAATAAAAATTGTAATTTGGTGAATCAAGTAGAGTTTCTTCTTCTGACTCTGCCCTTTGGGACAGTGTTTTCATTTCAGTGGTGTCCTGCCTTCTTACCCCTCAGAAGCCGTTACAGGAGCCCATTTGTGTAAATGTGAGCACAGTGTTGTGTTAATATGTTATAGAAATGATTGCCTTTTCACTTGCAGGAGTGTAACAAGCCTCAAGAAGCCTTTGGGTTTGAACAAGCAGCACGGGACTACACCCTCCGCACGTTCGGGGAAATGGCAGATGCCTTCAAGTCAGACTATTTTAACATGCCAGTACACGTATGTTCCTGCTTTATCCTGATGTTGTGTAGAGTTCACTTTGTGTGGTTAGTTAAAATAGATAACTCTGGGGAGGGAGGAAGGGAGGGACTCTGGTTTTGAATGGGATGAAATCCCAAGTCAGAGGTTCTCATTTATGTCAGTGAATCCTGGTTCTTGCTGGTGTCATGGTTTCTCGCTCCACCAGCTGCTCGTGTTTTTATTTGGTTTTTTCCCACTTCAGAAGAAGTGTCTGTAGGGAAGAGAACTGTGACTGTCAGCCACTCCTGAGAGAACAGGGCAGCAGCATCTCCTGGAACTACATCTCTGCTGCAGTTGTTTTTCTCTTGTTGAAACAATTTTAAAGTGGGGAAAAGCTTCAAGCTAATGGAGATTCCTCCCTGGGACAGCTTTGATGCACATGCTTATCTACTGATTCCTCAGTACATGCTCTCTTTTCTTCTCATACCTAGATGGTCCCCACTGAGCTGGTTGAAAAAGAATTCTGGAGACTTGTCAGTACCATTGAAGAGGATGTAACAGTGGAATATGGAGCTGACATTGCTTCAAAGGAGTTTGGCAGTGGCTTCCCAGTTAGAGGTGGGAAGTTTAAAGTTAGACCAGAAGAAGAGGTAGGTCTTTGAGTTCACTGTGAACGTTTTTATTGCAGTTTTACATTTAATAACTCCTTGGTTCAAAGCACAGTAATGGAATTGGGCTACAAAGTGCTTGTTTTGTGTATCTGGCAGAGTATTTGAAGAAGAGAACTACACTGGGGTTTTGAATAAATAAAACTTGTTGTGATCAGCCATTCAAAGCCACAGGTTTATTCTAGTAGTTAATAAATAACTTCCAAATCAAATAAAGGTCTCATTTTAACAAAGCAGGTCAGGGCAGGGTTGTGAAACAGGCAAAGACAATGTGGGGTTTAGTCTTTGAGTCATTAACCTGTTTCATATATTCCTCAGTTGAGGAAAGTGCTTTTCTTCTATTGCTCTTTAGCATTTTTATCTTCCTGGGTTTTTCACCTCCTGTTGTATAAACCTGTGACCATTCTGTTCAATTTTCAGGAATACCTTGATAGTGGCTGGAATTTAAACAACATGCCTGTGATGGAGCAGTCTGTGCTTGCTCACATCACGGCGGACATCTGTGGGATGAAATTGCCCTGGCTGTACGTAGGAATGTGCTTTTCCTCATTTTGTTGGCATATAGAAGACCACTGGAGCTATTCCATTAACTATCTGCATTGGTGAGTTTGAGGAATAAACCCAGTCTAGGAAACACTCTCCCTTTCCTTCCCTATTGCCCTTAATTAGTGGACTAAAAGCAGATTCACAGAGCTCAGCCGAAGTAACCATTGCTGTCCTGTTGCAGCAGGGTCAAATCTGACAGTGTAATTCCTACATTGATTTACTTTTGGACAAGAGGTCATATTTTGGAAAGAGACATCCATTCCCAGTTTTAAAAAATCCATGAGAGATGCAGCAGATACTCCATCAAATGTTTTATTATACTCAATGTAAACTAAAAACCATGCGAGTTTTCTTTTAAAAATCATCCAACTTCAGCTAACAACTCAGTTCCGGCACGTTTTGTCTGTTAGATGGATCATGCTGTCATAAATCCTCTCATCAAGCCAACACTTGTCAGCTGTAATCAGGACAGATCTTTGCCATCTCTTTGATATTTTAAATAGACTGAGCTTCTTGAACTTCTCACCTTGCAACATCTTTTCTGGAGTCTGCATTATGGTTGTCACTCTTCCTGAAACCTGTCAAGCTTTTTCTCTTTCCTAGTTCATATGAGTATTCAAGCAGAATGGTAAAACCACATCTCAGCTGCTGTTCAGTGGGTCCCTTTTGGTTGTTTGTTCAGTTGCTGCTCCTTGAAACAGCAGCTGCTGCAGTGCAGCCCAAGAGCCAGTGACTTAATTCACTTGCTTTCATGGTGCTTACTGTTATGAAAACAAATGTTTGAGGGTGAGTGAAGGAGTGACAGGATTACATGGTAAAAATGATCTTTCTTGTCATGTGTTGCTGCTTTTTTTTTTTTTCCTCATTGTCTGAGTCTTCAGTCAGACTGAAAACTGTGGGTGGGAGAGGAGCTTGCAGTACAGATTTCATTTCTCTAGGAGAGTTTCCCTGTTCTTAGAATGGCTTTCTGTCCTCCATAGTGTGCCCCCAATTGCAGTATTGTCTGCAGAAGGGCAGAAAGGTGTCAGTGCATACGCGTACATGTGCACACACGTGATACATCCGGACACGTGTGAAAGTTGCTTGACTTGCTTTCCATTTATTTATCCTCCAGTGGGAAAGTCCTTGATGTCTTTACACTTGCAGATATTCTTCCTTATTTCCCTTCAATGCAGAAGTTTAAGTCTGCATTGGAGAGCAATGTGCAATTGAGGTTGAAGCTGTTCTTGGCCAGAGCAGTCTGAATAACCTGATTCTGCAGAGACAGTGCTCCAAACTCTGAAAAGACTCCAAAAGGCAGGACTGGTTCTTGGGAGAGTCCTAGGGATGGTGTGTCCATCTTCAGCGTTCCCATGGGCCTTGGAGGAGCCTGTGTCCTGGTGCAGTGTTGTGAGCAGCTTATCCCAAGTGACCCAGGCTGCAGCAGCAGAGCTTTCCCAGGTTGAAGACCATAGTCCTTCTACAGAACTCCGAGTCCTATGTTAGTTCTAGAAATGGTAAAAGGGAAAAAAAACCCAAATCTTTGCTTCTAAAGATGCTTGGAAATAAATAAGATGTCAGTCCTGAACAGAGGAAGAATGGCCATCACTGCTCCTAGCGTTTCTACGGGCAGGGATGTGGAGCAGTCAGGAGGCAGAGCAGAAAGGCCTGTGACCTCCACTGCTGCTCCCTCGGGCTGCTGGCACCTCAACACCTGCATTAGACCTGTCTGTTACTTGTTCCCCTGCGGTCCAGAGACCCCCAGTTCCAATATCCTGCTCCAAGTTTAGCACAGTTTGTATCTGTCACCCATTCCTTGGTGCTGGCACCTGTCAGGGAGCAGAACTCTTGACTAGCCCAGCCCAGACACAGGATGGTTTTTAGCTGCATCTGTGGCTGGTCTTCCTGGATTCCTAGAGTTGTTCTGGGATGATGACCAGGTCCAAGGCTGCGGAGTTGTCCCAGGGATGATGGCCAGGTTCAAGGCTGCAAAGTCATTCAATACTCTGTAACAACAACTTGTGATACCTTGTGTGTGACTGCCCCTCCATAGTCCGTCCTGCTGGCTGCCCTCTTCCCCTGACCCAGGGACTGTGTGAGTACAGGAATGAGCTCCTAGGGATGAGGAATAGGCTTCTGGATTCACACTGCACTCTTTCCTTTTGGAATCCTCCCAATTGCTTAATGATTGATGGAAGAAAAGAACACTGTTGGGTCAGTTTTAGTCTGCCAACTCTTCAGAAGTCTTGGAATAAGGTGATCTGTCTGTTTTCCTTTCTAAATATCTTTTCTAAACTCATTCTTTATAAGGCCCTGGAGGCATTTTCATCTCAGTGCTGCACTGAGCCAGTGTCAGCTTGAAACAGTATCTGCTGGAACACATCTGCATTCCCTTAATTCTCTCAGCTGGCTTGCATCAGGTTAAGCCGGTGCAGAAAGTTCTTTGTTCCTACTCTGGATATGGATTTTTTTTTTCTCCTTGAAGTCTTGCATAATTTGGAAGTTTGATTTCTACTTCCTATGTGTTGCTTTTATGGCAGTTGCGCATAAGACAGAAAGAGCTGGCTTTGGTTGTTGGACCCAAGAGGGAGTTTGTGTTCATGGGAAAAGACAGGCAGCTTATGTTTTGAAGTTGTGCTGGAATCAGCAGAACTTCACTGCGGACTTCGTCAGACTTTTTCTCCCTCCCCCAGAATATTTGAAGTACCTGCTCAGAAGTGTAGGCAGTTAAAAACAGGTCTGGAGAAGAGGGACCTGTGTAAAATGTGAACATTCAGGAAGGTACAGAACCTTTGCATTCCTTCCTGGTGATATGCCCTTCCTTTGACATGGTGTGTTTTAAAGCAGAAGACTAAAAATGTAACTTAAAGTTTGCTTATATTTAACTTTTTTTAATAATCTTGCAGGGGGGAGCCTAAAACGTGGTATGGAGCCCCAGGGTACGCAGCTGAGCAGCTGGAGGATGTAATGAAGAAACTTGCTCCAGAGCTATTTGAGTCCCAGCCAGATCTCTTGCACCAACTTGTCACCATAATGAACCCGAACACTTTGATGGCCCACGGGGTGCCTGTATGTGTCGGACTCCTGTGCTACTCCCCCAACCCAACCCTCTTTGATTGGAACGCTACTTAAAGCTGATAATTGAAGCCACTTTTATAACAGAGGTGGTGTGGTGGTTTCCATGTGTGTTGCATCTTCCTTATCCAGTAAAATGTGCCAGTGTGAACAGATGGGCAATGGCATTGTTGCCTTTGGAATCGACTGGCAGACTCTTCTCTGGAGATCCATCTTGGATATTTCTATTTCTGTGTCTCAGCTGGAAGGTTTAGGCTTTACCTTTGGAACAATGGCAGGAGCTCTTGTATGTCTGTTCAGTCAGACACTGTTTTTTTGGCACAGAGTTTCTGTCAAGGGCCCAAACCCCATTCTTCCTTTATTTGTCATCCACATTCTCTTATTTTTCCTGGATAAGTCCTTAGGTATTTAAAAAACATTTTTTCATCAAATTTCATCTTATTCCATACTAGATTATTCATGGGAATTATGTCCCTTTACAACTTAATTGGCTTTTGATGAGCTGGCCTTGGGACTTGAAGGAAAATCTGGAAAAAGTAGCAAAATTTGTGGTGTCTCCTATGATTTGGTAGCCTCCAAAATGGAAGGATGCAGGAAGAGACCTACCTGCTTTCATGCTGACTGTACAGCCCCAACAGTCTTAGATGAACAACAGTATGTACTTTAAGGTTCCCAATTTCTCTTCCCCTTCAGCTGCACATTGGAGAGAGCTGGATCTGTGTTGACCCTAACCCTGAGGTGTGAGGAGCACAAGCCCCAGGCAGCCAACCTAGAGCTATTCAGAGTGGGGTGTGGCTGAGTGGAACCCTTGGCTTTCTGGGGTTTTACATGGCACTTTATCAGCTGCCACTTGTAATTCTTGGGCTTATGGTTTCAAACTCTTGGAAGTCCTCACCGAAGTTACTGCGAATTGGAAATCCGTGTTCTCCTTGAGCCGCCAGCTGTGTTTGAGTGTGAGCTGACGCTGGCCTGTCTGTCCCCCCAGGTGTACCGAACCAACCAGTGTGCTGGGGAGTTTGTGATCACCTTTCCCAGAGCTTATCACAGCGGCTTCAACCAGGGCTTCAACTTTGCTGAAGCTGTGAACTTCTGCACCGTCGATTGGGTATGTTCCAAACCAGTTTTCCCCTAAGTGAGCAGTTCCAAAGCTGTTCCTAGCTGGTGTACAGCTCTGATTTATCGCTGATGCACAAGTCTAGGCCACAGATCAGAAGGAGCCTGTTACTGGCAGCATGGTGTTTGCTGAAAGGGTTTGTCATGCACTGAACTGGGGGCTTCCTCTGGTTCAGAGGATTTGGTTTGGAATTATACATTAGGGCTGATGTAGCTTTTGCAGCACAGTCCCGTGCATGCCTGGAGTATGAGATGCACCAGTGCTACTGGGGTCTGCTCATTTTTGTGTCCCTGAGTTCCATTTCAAATCAAAAGCTGGAATGGAATTTCCTAATTTATTGCCCTGGGAATTCTCTAAGAGGTACTTCATGCAGCTGCAAACCAAATCCAACTTGGATATCTTTTCTGCTTTAGCCTCTGTGGTAAAGTCAAATGATACATGCAACACACGCTAATAGCAGTTAAAGACATTGATAGTCCTCTTGTGGGGGAAAAACATAGGAATTGCATCTCACGTGAGAGCATCCTCTTGGATAGCAGAGGTACTCTCGGTTTTTAGGGAAGAACACCTTAATGAGAAGAGAGCAGAAAGTTCTCAAGTTCAAGTGGAAGGTTTACAGAGCAGTACATCATTCCCAGTAAGCTTCACTCAGCTCACTGACCCAGCAGAGATGGACACACATTACAGCTATTAGGTTAGAGTTATTGAATAAGTTCTCTGTCTTCTTTAAAATAAACATGAATGGAGGACAGTTGGTCCTAAGTTACAAGTAATTTTACCTTCACAGCAAATGACTCAGACACACAGTGCTATCTGATCTCACAAAGACTCTTTGAAGCTTCTGATATTTCAAATTACTTCTCTTGTGATTTTTTTTTTCCCCAAAAGGTCTTGGCTATTTGTAAGTGTAGCCCTATTACCGCAGGCCTGGGCCCCTAGGGTACATCACCGTGTCCCACAGCCATAGGGAGGAGGAGGAGAGAAGATCCAGCAGGCAGGAATTGTGCAGCAAAATTGATTTATTTAATTATTTTACAAACTCTATTTTATAGACTTTTTTTTCATAGTCTAATTGGACAAAGGATCAGCCACCCCTTGGGGTGATTGGCTAAAATCCTAAAACATCCATTGTCAAAATATTTTTCTACTGTACCATAAACAAGACTTCTCAAGGTTGCAGGTGTTTGGCTGTTTACATAACTCTGCTACGTCTTCTGTGAGAGAGAAAAGTCTCTCACGGACTTAGAAAATAGCAAGAAAATCCTTTCTAGCAGCATTTTTGTATCCACAAAGCCCAACTAAAAAGGTTGCTAGATGTAAAAAACATTACTTGGGAGATGACTAATCTTGCAAGAAAGTTTTCTGCACTTGACTGTGCTCACGTGTCAGTTGGTTTAGTTTGGTTTTCCCCCTTCCATGAGTTTCACACTGGACCCAACACAACCTCATTGTACCCTGAGCATCACTGTCTGCCTGGCCTTAAAATAGAGCTGAGTGACCTGCCCGGCTCAGGCTGCTCTGCCTGCAGCCATTTAGGGATGTCAGTGGTCCCTGAGCCAGCAGTTTCTCGTGCTGCAGCACAGTTCATGTCAGGGAGAAGGCCCAGGGTGCTCTGCACCTGCCTGGGATGGGGCATCCCCCGAGTGGTGGAAACAGGCCGGGTTTACGTACTTGTCCCGATGCTTTCTTGGCCTCACTGCATTTTTATCTTGGATCTTCTGAGCCCACTGTGGTTTAGTGATTTAGTAGCCCTTAATTACAACCTCTACAAGAGAGGGCACCTCCCCCAGCTACCCAGCTCACACCCACAGAGTCCACTGGGAAAGAGCCATGAGCATCCCTGTTGTGCACAACTCGGGATCTTGATTTCTCTAGTTTTACACTCCAAAGTATGAATATTGTCGCTAGAAGGATTTGTCTTAGCCTTTCCTTGGGGCAGTTTTTGGTTAGTAGCACGCAGAGTTAGTACCTTGTTGTCGTTGCCCAAGTGCACCCCCTGATGCCGTGTCTGCCCCGCAGCTGCCCCTGGGCCGGCAGTGCGTGGAGCATTACCGGCTGCTCAACCGCTACTGCGTCTTCTCCCACGACGAGATGATCTGTAAAATGGCTTCCAAAGCAGATGTCCTGGACGTTGTGGTGGCATCTACAGTCCAGAAAGACATGGCTATTATGATTGAAGAGGAGAAGAGGTTACGTGAGAAGGTTGATAAACTGGTGAGTTATAAGAAATAATGGTTTGGGTGGGAAGGGACTTTAAAGGTCATCTTGTTTCATCCCCTGCCATGGGCAGGGACACTTTCCACTAGACCAGGTTGTTCCCAGCCCTATCCAACCTGGCCTTGAACATTTTGAGAGATGGAATTCATTACAATGAATGAAGTAACAGTTGAAACAGTGATATGAGAACATGCTGGTTTTTGTACCAGGGTGTCAGAGGCTTAGAGGTACATAGTCCCTTCCTAAGTTGTGGATTTCAGAGGACTACCTGGGTAAAGAATCATTGATCATGCACCTTATTTTAGTACCTGCCCTTTAATGTTGTTCAGAATGTCACTTTTAAGGTAATATTTGTACTTTCAGTAATATTGCCAGAAAAGCTGATTTTTCATTAACCAAGATTTCTGTCTACCTGGCGTTAATATCTTATATCTAAACTTCATTGTTCTTTCGATAAATTTACCTTCTGATGTTCTAGCTTGGAATAACCACCTCTTTGTAACAGTCACTTCTTCATTAGGCTTTGGTGTAACACTCTTGCAGGGAGTGACTGACTCAGAGAGGGTGACGTTTGAGCTGTTCCCTGATGATGAGCGACAGTGCCTGAAGTGTAAAACCACCTGCTTCATGTCAGCAGTTTATTGTCCCTGCAAACCTGGGTTGTTGGTGTGCTTGTACCATGTCGAGGACCTCTGCTCCTGTCCCACCTACAAATACAAACTGGGGTAAGCTTGAGGTAGTAACTAACACCATGATCTGGAGATAGTATTGTCTGTGCAGATACTGTGGTTTGGTAATCTCTGCTGCCAGTGGGGCTGGTCTCTGTTTCTGTTTCAGCCCTTTGCAAATCCAGTGCCCCCACAACAATGGGACTGTTTTGTGCTCACACACAAAGCCTCTTCAGCATTCAGCTCTTCTTGCTCTAGAATGGCAAAAATTGCTGGCTAAGTTAGTTTGCATTTTTATTTATAGCAACCAGGTCATTGTCCCTTAGATCCAGTCCTTGCCAAGGAGTATTGTTTTGCTCTTTGGAGCTTTTCCTTCCCGTTGTTAACTTTCCCGTGCTGTTTAGTACGTTTTTGTCCTGTATGAATGTAGCTTGCTCTAAGACAGTTTCACAATTCCGTAATTGTCCTGCAGAAATTGCCTTTTCAAGCAATTGCAGCAATGAAACTGTCTCAAAAGGAGCATGGTGTGGTTGTAAGGTCTTAATTGTTTAACCCTGAGTGCACAGCAGCTTATTTCTCTGTTGTATGGACCAACACATCTTAGAAGTACAAAATGATTTGGGGCTGGAAGGGGCCTTAAAGCTCATCTCATTCCATCCATGCCATGGGCAGAGACAGGCTGTTCCAGTAGTCCAGGTTGCTCCAAGCCCCATCCAACCTGGGTCCTCATCTTGGTGCCCCTCCTTCCACCCTCCTGCTGCCCCGCAGTGTTGCTGGAGGTTTGAGGTGTGTGCTGCCCGTAGGTACCGCTACACCCTGGAGGAGCTGTACCCGATGATGAACGCGCTGAAGATGCGCGCGGAGTCCTACAACGAGTGGGCTTCCAACGTCAACGAGGCCCTGGAGGCAAAGATCAACAACAAAAAAAGTGAGTATCTTACCTGCTGCCTGTAGCACATAATTCAAAAGGGACTTTTCTTTTCAGTTTTTAGTTTCTGAACCGTAGCAACTTTTTTCTTCTGTTACAATCAAAATAAATCATTTATCACTTCATGTTTTAAAGTAAATATTTGAGCTGTTACAGTCCCAGAAATGATGCTAAGCTGTCTCTGTGACAAGACTGTAAATCACTTTGACACAAAATATAGCTGAAGTAGAAACAGAAATACATTTAACAGGTTGTGTTTCTAAGCCTTACCATGGAAAATGCATCACAAAGGGAGACTTCTTAATGTCTTTTCCAACAGGTCTCATCAGTTTTAAGGCTTTGATAGAAGAATCAGAAATGAAAAAGTTCCCAGACAACGACCTGCTGCGACACCTCCGGCTGGTGACGCAGGACGCAGACAAGTGTGCCTCAGTGGCCCAGCAGCTGTTGAATGGCAAGAGACAGACCAGGTAAGTACCACTCCATGTCTGCAGCAAAATTGGGGCATCAGAGATGGATGTCAGTAGCCACTGATGGATGCTAGTGCTCTGCAAGACTTAAAAATTAAAAGAATCTTTGTCTCCTCAGCAGAGCCATCTTTGACAGGGAGATTCGGTTTTACTACATATAATAAGTTGAACATCCTTGGTTTTCAAATCTCTTCTTCCTCTGTGTTTGACAGTTAATCTGTAAATTCATTCCAGTGTTCCCTGAAAAGGCAAAAATGGTGTGGTATGTCCAGACAAAGTAACACTCTGCAAGATACAGTCCCCTTGTCTTTGTGCTATGGGCACTGTAAATCTGCCCACAGTACAGGTGATATTGTGTTCATTACCCTCTGTGTTGTGGAAAAACAAAGTGCCTTAACTCCCTGAGCTGCTGCTGGTGGGAATGTTGTATGAGAGCTCTGAAAAAATACTTGCTCTTTACATTGAATCTTTTAGATGGGTTATTTGCTCAGGGGATTTGAGGATAGGGCAGAGTTTGGGTAACATGTTCTTTGTGAACTGCCTGCCTGGTCTTGCTGGCACTCTGTGTCTGAAATGAGTTGAAAAGAGCCAGAACAGAAGGCCAAGGCTGGTTCTCCTCATTGCACAAATCTAGTTATGCCTGTATAGATGTAAGAGCCTTTCTCTCGGGATTCATGAATTGTCATCTTCTGTTGTGTCATTCTTCACCCATAGATCCCAGACTGGTTTGGGTTGGAAGGGACTCATCCCATTCCACCCCCTGCCATGGCCAGGGACACCTTCCACTGTCCCAAATTGCTCCAAGCCCCCTCCAACCTGGCCTTGGACACTTCCAGGGATGGGACAGCCATAACTGCTCTGGGCAGCCTGTGCCAAGGCCTCACCACCCTCACAGGGAAGAATTCCTTCCCACTGTCCCATCTAACCCTGCCCTCCTTCAGCTGAAAGCCATTGATCAGGGCACCCAGACTCACCATGGGTACACTGAGCCTTGCGGGATGGTGGTTTCTAAGAAAATGTTGGGTTTATGTATGTGGAGGACAGTATTGCTCATGTCCAACAATCTTACGTGTGAATTACTTCATAAAAAATTGTCATTTGTCCCATCTGGAGAATTTTCACTCATTTCTGCTTCTTTGAACAACATGGTGTTTATTGGAGCAGTTGCCTTTTGTGCTGGTAGTGATGCCTTTTCCTGGTCTTAAAATCAAGAGTCAAACACGGTTAGAAGGGGGAAAGGACATTTTACCTTGGTATTTATTTTAAGGATCCTTAGGTGAGCACGTCCAGGTCATATGCACCGAAATGCACCCCGCCAAAATGCCCACCCAAAAAGATCTGGTATAACATTCTAGGTGTTACTAATTAGCAGATCTATCAAAGATTCCCCAGTGAGAGGCTCGAGTGAGCCTCGCTCCCCAAGGAGCCTTCCCCTGGATGGTTCTATCTTGGTTTACAGAATGTGTTCTGGAGAGGACCTTGGGGTCTGGGGCACACTGATCCTCAGCTACGAAGCTTCTAAAATGTTGAGTCTCTCAGCTTGACAAACAAGTCCAAGAATGTAGGGAAAAAGCACTGAGAGTACAGAAGTTGTAAAAAAGGTATAACAGGGGTATAAAAGAAAAGGCAAAAAATCTTCATGGCATCAGTAGAACTGCACACGTGTGGTTCCTGCATGTCAGCTGCCTCACCAGGACTCGTGTAGCTCATCACTCCTGCGTTCTTGCAGTACTTTGAAGGCTGGCTTGGAAGGACTTTGGGGGTGGAACGTTCTGCTGTCACACTTAGACGTGATTCTTGTCTTCCTTTGTGGTGATCCCTGTGTAAGTCTTTGTAGTAGGAACTTGATAAAAATTCACCTTTGCTGTCTTGCACACACAGGAGGATGAAGCCTCTGTCACAGCAACATAAAAATATTGCAACAAGGAATGAGAAATTCACAGGCATGACTTCTGCCAGATAGGGGATTTCCAGCCCAGAGACTTGAGGCACCATCATCGAAGGACTTGTCCACTTCTGATCTCCTCCTTCATTTGGTGTTGAGCCATCTCTTCTTCTGGCATCCCCAGTCTGTGTTCTCCTATCACTGGTGCTTTTCAGGTCTCCCAGTGCTGAACTAGGAGCAGCAGCCAGTCCATTCCCAGCTTCTCTGTGCCAGATGAGTCCTTCCTGCACTGAATGTGTCCCTGACTTTGTTTGACCTGGGGAGAGCTGGGAGCAATTTTTATCTTCATCTCCTTGACTAGGTGTGTTCTTTTGTGAGCATGAGAGGCTCCCAGCCTCCCTCACAGCTGGGCCTGCCAGCTCCTGCAGCATCCCAGACTGGGACAAGTAATTCACCCAGTGCTGCTGCTGTACACAGTGTCAAGGCACTGCTTGCATTGAGATTCTTATTTGCTCTAGAAGAGGTTTTAGTCCTTCTTGCACCATTTCTCCTTGGATCTTTTTTGGCATGTTTCTGGAGAAAGTCCAGTTTCATGTCTTCATAATTTTTAAGTTTTAAAACCCATGTTAATTGATTTTTTTTTCCTTACAAGATTGAAGTGGGGGATGCTCATAACTTCTGGAGAAAGAAATAAAGAAGAGAATTATCTGCTTAAAATCTTCATACATGTTACATCACATGCAGATTCATGTGCCTGAAGCTCCCATCTGCAGGCTGATGGACAGCCTCCATCACGCCGTGTGCCAGGTGTTGGTTAGGAAGGATTGTGGATTCTGCCTAAAATTTGGTTTGTGCTTTTGGCAAACTTTCCATTATGGACTGACCATTTCGGTCTGATTCTGAGTTTGGAAGAGGCATGCAGGGGACTTCTCTACTGTGGGAAGGCCGTCCCTGTCAGTCACAGCAGTCAGTGACACCGGAGGATCTCCTCCAGTACAGCAAACACAGCAGTTGGTGGGGAGAAGACCAGGGGAGATGGTAATAAATCATAGTAAATCCTGTGACTCCTGCTCACCAGCTTCTCTGCAGTACCTGAAGAGGTGCAAACAGGCTGTACATCCCTATTTCCTCTGGGTGCTGAGGGATTAAACCCTCACAGATGCTGGCTGGGAGATGTTCTGTGAACATCTGAATGGGGCCAGAGTCCAGTGTGGCCCGCGTTCTCCTGGCAGTGGAAGGCAGCAGTGTTCCTGCCCTGTTGCCATGTTTTTCCTGTCTTTTTCCCTTCCTTCTCTGTTCCTTAGAGTCTCTGAGAATTTGTGCTTGGAGACCTTTGTGATTAATAACCCTGGATGGACATGGGTTGGGCTTCTGTCAATGGTTTTTCTTAGGCTCATGTAATTTCTGGTTTTCAAAACATCTTGTGTCAGCTTTGCCATTTAGATATGTGTGTGTATATGTACATAAATATTTATGTATTTCAAAACTTGTGCCTTTTCTTGGAAGAGACTGTAGGGCTTCCTCAAAAACCAGTAGAACAAAGCAGACTGTAAAGAAACCTGTGTTGTACCTGAGGCTTTGAATTCATTTTATTGTTCAGCTGACTGGGGTTTGGAACTCCCAGTGAGATCCTGTGTATCCGTTAAAAATACCTATTTTTAACACGGAATGGTAAATTAAAATTTATTTTATAGTGTTCACATTCCAGTCATGCTGGCATATCCTGCTGGGCTGTTCTCCTCTTTTGTATAAATAACGTGCTGTGGATTCAGTTGGAGCCAGCATTGTAAGGGATCTTTCCTTTTCTGTTCAGGGTTCTCAGACCTCATTAATACTGGCTTGAGTTTAGAAAGCTTTTAATATTGGGCAATTTGTTAACACTTATAAGCCACTCATTTGATACAAAGCTTTTAGATAAAAATAAAAACGCTGATTTCAGTGTAGAGAGGATTTTTCAGAAGTGCCTACACAACCTGTCAATATAAAACCCATTCAGAACTGGGATTTGTTCTCTTTTGGTGTGGGCATGGGCAGAGCTGACTACAATAGCTACTGCAACATAACTGAATAGTTTATCCACAGTTGCTTTGTGTTCTGGAAAAAAAGCTTAATTTTTTTCCATAATAACCAGTGCCCTTCCAAGGCTGAGTAGTTGTTCCAGAATCCTGTTTAATATGAGTGTTTCAACAATAGCTCGTTCTGCAGTGGCAGACTGAGGTTTCCCATGTGTGTGAGCCCTGGGCTGCTTGGGTGCTTGTGAATATTCTCTTATCCCTGAAGAAGGCCTGGCTGACACGAAATCCTAAGCAGATGTCAGGGAATCAAAAAATCACAGAATGGGTTGGGTGGGAAGGGACCTTAAACCTCATCTTGTTCCACTCCCCGCAGGGACACCTTCCACTAGAGCAGGTTGCTCCAATCCCTGTCCAGCCTGGCCTCGATGTTGAGAGTTCTGGTTTTTATGTTTTTCAGTGCTAACCAAGAAAGCTGAACGGTGTCATTGCAGGTACCGCTCCGGGGGAGGGAAGTGTCAGAACCAGCTGACGGTGAACGAGCTGCGGCTGTTCGTGAGGCAGCTCTATGCCCTGCCCTGTGTCCTCAGCCAGACACCACTGCTCAAGGTAACCTGGGAAAGCCTCGGGAAGGGAGCCAGGACCATTTACAGAGTGATGGGTTTGCACTGCATTCATCTGCCATGTCACTGTTTGCTCCAAGAATTAATACCTGGGCACTGGCAGGCTGGGCTGACTTGTGCACATGGGATGCTGAAGAAAGGAGCTCTGAGCAGCTGCTGTTCGTGGTCAGCAGAGTTTTATACTGCACAGGCAAATCAAACCATTCATGTTGTATGAAGGATTGCAGGAGGAGGAGCAGGATGACCTTGGTAACTACAAGTTAAGAGTTTGGGGTCAGTTAACTGGTCTGCTCTTACGAGTAAAGCCAGGTTAATCTGAGAGCCTTCAAACTCCCCGCTGCTCTGAGGGGACAGCTCTATCGTTCTTACCACTTTCCTTCGTTAACCCAGAATCAGTTTTCTCAGTCTTGTAATTAGATCCCTCTTTGTGCTCTCAAGCCACATTCCAGGAAACCCCCCAGATAACTCCAGCCAAACCCAGCCCAGGCTGCCCAAATCCTCTCTCTATCAGAGTACCTGCTTCTGGCAGGAGTCAGGTCATTGTGGATCCCACAACCACCAGCTGTGCTAGTTCTGTGCTCCCCAGATGATCAGCCCTCAGGCAAACTGAAAGCAATTCAAAATCTTGTTTCAGAATTTGCCAAAATGTTCCATATCACACTGAGGGGCAATTAAAAAAAAAAAATCTGTGCATCTGCAATTCCTGTCTTAAAGGAGAAGGGCTTTGCATATTTGTGACACTTGAAACCAGGAGGTGGCTGTGTCCAGCTCTTGAACTGTGCCTCAAGTATCCACCCAGCACTGAGACACCAGACAGTGCCATGTAAATGAGTGGGAATAAACCAGTTCAACTCAGCTTTGACTGCTGCTTTGGAAGCTTTATCAGCCCTGCAGTGTGTGGATCAGATTTGATACAGTCCTATTTACAGTTATTTGTTTATAGCACTGAAGCTGTGAAGTTTTCTTGGTGGTTGAAAAGCAGAAATTTGGAAATGCCAGACATGCAAACAGTTCCTCTCCATCTGGCATTCCTGAACAGGAAAATAACAAACACATATGGTCGGGGTGTTCCTTTGTATCATCCTCAACAAGCCTCAATTATATGTAGTTGTGCAAATTAGGCCGTTAATATAAATGACCAACATTACTGGAGATGGGTTCACAATTCAGTCTGTCTCTAAAAAATGTTTTATTCCATCCTGGGGGAGGTTGCCCACCATGGGAAACAGCCTCACTGGCAAAATGCCAAGGTGTCAGCTGTGAGGGAAGAACTTCCTGCAGGAACAGCATTTCAGGCAGCACTGGGAGTCCTGGCGGGTTGCTTCATACAGAATAATCCCAGCCTTCACTGTGGGATTGCTCTGGACTGTGCTTTGTCCTGGGGAAAGTGCAAACAGCCCCAGAGATACCTTTTGGGGTAATGAGCTGCTGAGTGCCTGGAGAGAGAGAAGGTGTTGCCCTGCATGAGAGAGTAAAATGCCTGTGGCTCACTGAGACCATAGGGTGCAGCTCAAAAGCCGTAGCAGTACAGCAAGAATGACCCCCTGAACCTCTGTGCCCTTCTCAGTGTTTTTCAAAGCCTTCATAATGCTCACCTTGCTGTTCCTCAGCTGCCTGAACCATTCCAAAACAAAGCCAGACAGCAGCACCCATGGGAACACTCAATTTCCCTTTACATCCTTTCTGTTCCTCGAGCCCTCTGTCTGACGCCTCTGGGACTGGAATTGCCTTGTTCTGGGATACTCAAGCTTGTGGCCATGTTACATATGACAAGGTGCTGGCCCAGTACTGTGTGTTGAAGACACTACTGCAGTGTTCCTGCCCTCGGGATAATTTGCCATGTGCACTGTGTGTGTTGCAGTGCGGGGTTTGCCAGGACCCTGTGCTCCCGTCGTTAACCCTGCGCTTCCATGGTTAAGTGACTTAGCAGAGGACTTTCATCTGATGTATTGTTGCATTTGTGTATTTCAGGATCTCCTTGACCGTGTGGAAGCTTTCCAACAGCAAAGCCAAAAGCTCCTTTCCGAAGAGATGCCCAGTGCTGCAGAGCTGCAGGAGCTGCTGGACGTCAGCTTCGACTTCGACGTGGACCTGCCCCAGCTGGCGGAGCTGCGGACACGGCTGGAGCAGGCCCGCTGGCTGGAGGACGTGCAGCTGGCCTGCTCAGAGCAGAGCTCCCTCACTCTGGATGACATGAGGCGCCTCATAGACTCCGGGGTGGGGCTCGCGCCCTACCCGGCCGTTGAGAAGGCGATGGCCAAGCTGCAGGAGCTCCTCACCGTGTCCGAGCACTGGGATGACAAAGCCAGGAACCTGATAAAGGCCAGGTAGAGCTAAATCTTAGTGTTGTATTTTGTAGTTCCATGAGTTGTTTCAGATGGAAATGCCCTGACTCCTGGAGGGGCTCCCCTTTGTTCATCCAGTTCCCAGCATGAAGGCAAAGCTTGTGGCAGCCAGAAGGGACAGGGCTGGAGGAGGGGCATGAGGGATGGAGTGGTTTCAGGTGTCACGGTTGCCTTGCAGTGAGTGTGTTGCTCGACCATCTTGTGCAAATTCTCCTTTTGCCACAGAGAAGGGGTTTAAGATGCCTCTTCCTTCTTTTGCACCTTCCCCTCCCCGCTGTCGGGCTGGAGGACACGTGTCCAGATAAAGCTCAGATAGGTACCACCAGTGGGTAAAATTTCATAGTCCATAGGGATCCATGTAGGACTATTTCTAACTAACAAGGAGGAGATTTTTCCAGATTAGTTGGTGCAGGGAGGAAGGAAACAAGCCAAATACATCCTTACTAAGAAAAATTTTCTTGTGGTTTTTACCTTCTGATTTATAAAGTAAAACAGGGAAGAGCCCAGTGTACTTAAAATTTAGGAAGGTGGCACAAACTTATGTTCCAGGTTTCTTCCCTCAAGATTCTTTTTTTTTTTTTAAATTTTGTCATAGTTGGAGTATTGGAGCATTTCTTACCCCCTACTAACCACAGTGTTTTAAGATAACTTCATATAGCACTTTGCTGACTAAGCTTGGGTTTAACATTCGATAGGGAGCTCTGTTGTGTTCGTAACGCTCTAAAACCTCAGAATCAAACTGGGAAATACAGAAAACCCAATTTCAGGTTTTTAACCTAATGCAGACTCTCTCAGCTGGTGCTTGTCTGGGGTTTGGTGGGTGTTTGTCATTCAAAAGTTAATAAAAGGTAAACCTTCCTTAAGTCCAAATGTGAGAACATTTCTAGCAGGAGTCCAGAGTAAGCAAACAGATATTTCTAAACCTGCCCTGCTCCTGACGCCCCAGCTCTGCTGGGTGCAGCCAGTACTGAATGTAACATCATTATTTGGTGTGGCCCTCTGATTTTAATAACCCAGCTGAGTGGAAGAGCCCCTCAGTAAGCAGCATCTCACTTCTGGGCTGTTGTGTTCCCCCAGGCCCCGGCAGTCCCTGAGCAGCCTGGCAGCAGCAGTGAAGGAACTGGAGGAGATCCCAGCCTACCTCCCGAATGGAGCAGCGCTGAAGGACGCAGTGCAGAAGGCCAAGGACTGGCTGCAGGAGGTGGAGGCTCTGCAGGTACGTGAGCCTGGCTGCTGGGGAGGGACAGTGACCCTGCTCATGTCACCAGAGTCACCCCACACCCCATCCATGCTCCGGTGTCACACTGATTCCGAGCACCCGCTGTGGGACATTGGTTACGCTCACTGCCCTGATTCCTGCTTCTCTTTCTGATCTGTATTCCTTCACCTTTGCAGCTAACTGCCTGCAATAAAATCTATAAAAGAGCTATTAGCAAAAATCTAAAGTTAGAAAGTTACTGCATTATGGAACTTCACCTTCAGGTCACTTTTACTCAGTTGCTCAGTAACAGCTCCCTGTTAATCACATTTTTGTGTACTACACTGAGGTACAGAGTGGTGATACAGATGTAGTTCCTGGCTCAGCCTTGCAAATGCTCAAGCCAGGGGTCAGTGGGACTGTCCAGATCAAACCAGGGTGGCACTGGGGATAGCCCTGATTTCACATTTTGGTATAAGTTGCCAAATATTTTCATTTGTCCTCATTTTTTTTCTGATCTAACTTAGGGGTATTTTCAGGCCCCTCTGGCCTAAATCGGGCTTTTAATAAAAAGTTACTTTGAGCTTTTATTAAAAAAACTAATTTTCCCATACTTAAATATTTTGAAGGAATAAAATTCATGTAATACTGACTTCCACTTGAGGGCTGTCTTGAAAGCACTTGAGCGATTTTTTTTCTTGGCGTTTGCTAACTTCTTGGTCTGGACTCTAAAATTCTGCCTCTTGAATATGGGAAACTAGTTCTGTCTGTGCCAAGAATTCTTGCTTCAGTTCTGTGAAAGTTTTGTTAAATGCCTGTGGTCACTGTGGCTCGCAGGAAGTTCTTGGTGTATCCCATATTGCTGCCCTATGCCCAGAAATTAATTGGACTTGGAAGTTGCTAGAGATGCTGGGGTTGTTTTGGTGAATAGTTCCCCAGTCCTACATCACTGCCTGTTCTAGAAATTACCTCTGGAATTACTTCTTGTGCTACTTTACTTCTGGGCGTGTGGTACCTGCATTGCCCGAGGTGTGGGGTGCCAAGGGAATGGCCAGAGCTTGCTCCCGAGGGGCACACGGGATACTGGAGGTGGTTCTCACTCTTGGTCTGGCACTTGTCTTCTGGTGCTGTAGCTCCCTGCAGTACCTCAAAGGAGGCTGGAGCTGGGGGAATCAGAGGTTTCTCCCAGGCAACAAAGGACAGGATGAGAGGAAACTGCCTCAAGTTGCGCCTGGGGAGGTTCAGGTTGGCTATTGGGGAAAATTCCTTCACTGAAAGGAGTGGTCAGGCCCTGGCACAGCCTGCCCAGGGTAGAGTCGCCATCCCTGGAGGGATTTAAAAGGTATGGGGATGTGACACTTGGGGACATGGTTTAGTGGTGGCTTTGACAATGCTGGGTTAATGACTGAAATTGATCTTGGAGATCTTTTTTCAATGTTAATAACTCTATGATTTTATGATTTCAGAATTATTTCCGTTTCCTGCTGTGAATGCAAAGTGTGAGAGTGGGAGGCTGCTTATATTGTCGGCACTCTTGTTTTGTTCTGTTTTCTTTTTAAAGGGTCATTTGGCAAGTGTATTCTTGCTTCCCAGCCCCTAAATGTGTTCTTAGTTTTGTCTGGATAATCAATGAGTAAGTGTAGCACAAATGTTGGACCGATAGTGCAGGTCACTGAGCTGTCTGAGCATTAAATTCATTTGTACAAGCTGTGTCTTGGGTGCATCCAGCATTTCCTCATTTCCAACCCGGCAGGTCGGGGGCCGTGTGCCCGTGCTGGACACGCTGGCGGAGCTCGTCACGAGAGGCCGGTCCATCCCAGTGCACCTGGATTACCTGCCCAGGCTGGAGGCCCTGGTGGCCGAAGTGCAGGCGTGGAAGGAGTGTGCAGCAAACACATTCCTGTGCGAGAACTCCCCGTATTCCCTCCTGGAGGTAGGAGGCGTGGATTGGGGATCGGTCACGGCGCAGGCACACGGACTCAGTGTGCGCCCAGGAAGGAGCAGTAAATATTCAGTAGATTGGCAGAACTGCTTTAGGATTACATGAACTATTGTAATAACAACTTTTGTTAGTGACCTATACTTTTAATAATAATTTTAAACTTTTTAAATGCTTAAGATTTAGCTATTTTTTCCCTTAATCAGTGGCTAGTGAGAGCAGGCAGTGCCAGTGTCTAACATTTTCCATACGAATATGGGAATAGTGACAAATCTGCGGCACTGGATTAACTCCAGTGCATCAGGCCAAGCTGCAGGTGAGCAGGTTCCTACCTGCTCCATCCTCCTCAGGTTCAGGTGTGCCAGGGGCGAGGCTGGGGCTGTGTGTGCTGCCCTCTGGAGCTGTGGCTGTAGCCGTGTCACACCTGCAGTCCTTGAGCAATGTACACTCTGCCCTGCACTGAGGCCCTCTGAGCCCTCTCCTGCTGGGACAGACAGGAATGTAAGGCAGCCCCCGGAATCTCTGCTCTTTTCCAGGGTTTGCAGTTTCAGTCCTGTGGAGGTTGTCTCTCTGTACCAGCAGTCTGGGTGAAACGCAAGGGTTGTTCGGGTCTGGCCATTTCACAAAATTGAAGTTCCAGCCTTCCAGCTCTCCCTGCCTTCCAGATAACCTCATCCTAATCCCTCAGATCTTTGATGGAATAACTGCAGGAACCCTAGTTCTCATCAGTTGCCTGTGGCTGCATCCAGGCAGGAAGGTGCATTAAGAACAGTGCAGGTGTAACACTGCTGCAGGTGGGACACTGCTGTTCTGTCCCTCAGGTATTGTGTCCCTGGTGTGACATCGGAATGCTCAGTCTGAAGAGGAAGCAGAAGAAGCTGAAGGAGCCAGTGCCAAGTGGCAAGAAGAAAAGCACTAAGCTGGAGACGCTGAGCGACCTGGAGCGAGCGCTCTCCGAGAGCAAGGACACTGCGTCCGCGGTATGTGGTCAGATCTTTCCTAACTGGAATTTCTTCTGAGTTCCTTGAATCCTTGTTTCTGTTTGCCTCCTGTGCAGGAGTGTGGCTTCCACCCTGTTCTTGCTGTGCTGCTCTGCAGAAGGACTTCTGGGACTGCACTTTTCTGTGTTCGCTTCAGACTTCCTAAAATTGCTTTCAGTGGAAACAGCATGTGTTGTTTTGTGCATGAAGCAGCCTCACAGTTTGCCAGGCAGTGCCTGTAGCTGAACAAAGCACAGAAAAACAAAAAATGGAGACCTGTTTTCCCTTACCATACCTAAACCTTATTAAAAATGGGATAGGGTTTGCCCAAGTCTGATCCTTTCAAAGAACACAATAATCCAGCACCATTTGTAATTGAAACAAGCACTCTAAATAATTAAAGAAAACCTCATGCTTTGTGGAGTCACTAAAACACTGCTCTGGGTGGAGCAGACTCAGTTGCTGGTGGGGAAGGGCTTCATTCCAGCAGACCTGGTGCAGAGCCTCCACCTTGGCCAGGTAATGATGGCCTATGGTGGCTAATGAGATGCAGTAGGGGCTCGCTGGATGGGCCTTCAGTGTCATTAATTGTGGGACATCTAAGTTTTAACCTATGGCAATTACTTGAAGCTTGTACATTCAGTGCTTTGGTGTTGGCCTCTCTTGTTTGGACCCCAGAGCCGGAGCAGTGTCCCTGTCGTGTCCCTGTGGCACTGTGGGGACGGGCTGGGCCCTGGGTCACACCCAGCCCTCTGTGACTCCAGCACCCCTGGCTAAGGAGACCCAGGGGCTGCACCCAGGAAAGGGAAGTCATTCAGTGTGGCAGGGTTTGTTTCTGTCACACAAGGGGAACCAGAACCTTCCCACAGTGAGTCTTGGACACTGCCAGCCCAGCTCAGCACCTGTGCGCACGTCGGAATGTGCTGTGCCCCAGTCCCATGTCTGCCCAGGATGGACAGAGCTGTCTCATTTTTCGAGAGCTGATTTTAGTCCAGGAATTATGCTTGAAAGCCATGATGTGGGAAATAACCACTTTGTATGTATTTATAAACTCTCTTGGTATGTTTACGTACATTATAAAATGCGTAGAATTAATTAGTTGCAGCTGGTTTGAACAGCCTTTATGCAACTGGAATGTATTGCTGTCTTTATAGGAGCTAATGCTAAAGATTCCTGAAAAAAGGATCAGGAGCATCTGCAGAGAGGGCAAACAGCACATCCAGGGTACACGTGAACTTTGCCTGCTGTTCACAATCCCCAGAGCAAGTTCATAGGTCAGGGTGTGGCCCTGAGCACTGGGCAAGTGTGTACAAGGTGGGGGTCAGAGGTACATTCACATTTGTGAAAATGGCCCAGGAAGCTTTTCTGAGTATCCAGAGTCAGACTGTTAAGAGACATATTCCCAGAGCAGTGTCTGCAATCCAGACTTGCACTTCAGGATCTGAGCTGCTTAAAGGCAGACTGTATTTTTGTAGTACAGAACACAAAAGCTCGGAACACAGAGGGGGTTAGGAGCTATTATTTTACAAAGAGATAAGCTTTTTATCTCAGGGCCTCATGAGAAAATGGAAGGGAACTGAAGTCACACCACTGCACATCCCCTACTGCTGCTCCTCCAATCCTGATTGCTTCCCTTCCATCCCCACCACTTCACATCCCCATCCCTGCTTCATTCCAACATTTAAAGCCCTGAAGGCTGGCGTGTCTGAAGTGTGACAGAGCAGAGGGCACCCTGTTTGTAACAAACAGTGTTCCCTTGGAGATGCCATCCTTTGACTCCCTTTCAGATGGCCACGCTGGGAGAAGCCCGGCTGAGGGAGATGGAGGCGCTGCGTGCCCTGCGAGCAGCCAACGAGGTGAAGGTGTTGTCGAGCGAGGAGGACGCCGAGCTCAAAGTGTGTCTGTGCCAGAAGGAGCCGGCTGCTCCCATGATCCAGTGTGAGCTCTGCAGGGGCTTCTTCCACACCGGCTGCGTGCCGGTGCCCGGCGCTGCGCCGGGACTGCGCGTGTGGCTGTGCCCGCACTGCCACCGCTCCGAGAAGCCGCCTCTGGAGAAGATCCTGCCGCTGCTGGCGTCCCTGCAGCGCATCCGCGTGCGGCTGCCCGAGGGGGATGCCCTGCGCTACATGATCGAGAGAACTGTGAACTGGCAGCACAGAGCACAACAAATGTTGTATTCAGGGAATCTAAAACGCATCCAGGACAAAGTTGGCTCAGGATTACTGTACAGCAGGTGGCAAGCCTCGGCGGGCCAGCTGCCAGAGACAAACAAGGTGAGGCGGGGCCGAGGCTGGGCTTCCTGGCACGGGGAGCGCAGGGTCGGCGAGGACAGGGGCTAGCACTGCTCCGGGTTTGGGTCCGCTGTAACTCCCTACAAATCCCGTCAACACAGAGGGTTTGTTCCTGCTTTGGAGCTCTCAGGAGCTGGGTCCTGCTGTGCCCCTCAGCCAGGATGTGTGTGTGCCCCAGCAGCAGCTTCGTGTTCCCTTCTGCTGGAGTCCAGGAACAATTCCTCCCAAAGAGTCTGTTTTCCTCTCTCCTCTTCCAGCTCCTGTGTTCTGCTGTGACACCACTAATGACAGAGCTGCTGAGTTATTGTTTCTGGAGTGCTCACTATTCAGTTGGTCTTTATATTCTGCTCCTACAAGTATTCAAATAGGGGTTTAAGTGTTGAGAATTAACTGACAGAGGCACAAACTGTCCTGTGCATTACCGGCTTGGCTCTCAGACAAGGTTGTTTGCAGCAAAGTGTCTTCATCCTTTGCTGCTTCTCCTCACTTCCACTAGACCTCCCAGGCTGAATATTCTGCTCATATTGCTGGGTTTAGCCACATCAGCTGTTTCAGGTGGGGTAGTGAGGGAGTTTGTCTTTTTTCAGTGAAGATCTTTCAGCAAAGAGCACAAAGAAGGACAGGAGTTAAACAATTTTCCTGAGATAACAAATGCAGAAGAATACCAGAAATCAAAGCTCTGTGTTGTATAAAGAACATGAAACACCCGAAAATGGAGTATACTTTATTTACATTTTGAAGCACCTTAGTTTTGCTAGTCTAGTCTGGTTACAGTTAGGTTGTGTTTCTGTTTTCACATTCACTTATGTTAAAACATAAACCATGCCACACGTGCCTGATGGGGTGTTGCAGCTGCTTCTCATTCACCCAGCTGTGCCAATGGCTTGTGGTGACCAAATTTTTCAAGCAGGAAAGTCAGGATACAGAAATGAAAATATGTTTAGGTATTTAAGAGAATTTTTCTGGTTATTTAGGTCTGAAAGTATCCTTTTGCTAGATCAGCTAGTGTAGCTGAAAAGAACTGGCCAAGATTTTGGAAATATAAGTTGATGGTTGGCCCAGAAATTGAAACAGTGAGTTTAGTTTTATTAGCATGACGATACTAGCTCAGCGTGGAGCTGTGAGGTTTCTCCCACCCAGAGCAGTGTAACCATTTTTGAGGGGTCTGGACCTTAAGTCAGTAAACCTTCCAAATCAGGGTGTATCTGGCTGAGCTAGTCCAGGTCCCTGTGACTGCATTTCCCAAATCAGGGGTCCCTGGGAAGCTCGGTGGAAGAGGATCTGACCGTGTGCCTCTGCCTGGGTCCCTCAGTGTGCCTGAGCCGGGGACCCTTCTGAGCCAGGCCCCAGCGTACCTCAGCACAGGTGTGAGCTGAAACTTCTGTCTCCATGCATTTGAGGTGGTTTTCTGGTGAAGCCAGTGTCTCACCATGGCTGTCCTGTCCTGTCCCAGTTCTGTTTTCCCTGTCATCTGGGCTAATTCAACACTCACTTCCCCACAAGAAGCTCTTCCAATAACCACTGGAGTTGGGCTGCTTGACACTGGCCAAAGTGAGGAATGTGGGTGAGTTTGAAAAATTCCCTTGAGAGCAGCAGTGGGAATTGAGGAGAGCCATATTCTGCAAGGGGTCCAGGCACTTGGGTTAGTGAGGCAGAGGGTGTTGTGGAAGGCTCCTGGTGAGATGCCTCTGGCAGTGTCAGGAGGTGCAGGCTTTGCTGTCGGCGTGTCTGTGCCCAGGCAGGGCAGGGCTGCAGTTTTTGGACCAGAGCAGTGAGATACAAGATTCCAGTAGCTGTAAGAGAAACAAGTATTGATCCTATCACAGTTATTCCACACTTCAAACTCCACATTGAGTGAAACTGTCTGCATTTTGTTTTCTAGGTGTCACAGACAATTGGAGCAATGTCATTCTCCATGCCTCATGACTGGGATAACAGAACTGTCTATTTGCATTCTCCATTCTCTACAGGACAGCACTGCATCCCACTTCATGGTATGTAATCTTCACTTTGCTTTGTGGGGTTTCTCCCTGCTCCCTCCTTTTTTTTCCCTGTGTTTGGGGGAGGAGGGAGGGTGTCCTGGTCACCAGGAGATGGCTGAGCAGGCTTGTGACTGTTGGTTTCTCCATCTCCTCAGCAGTTTTGGAGCTCAGTGTCCAGCTTTGGCAGAGGGGTGCGTTGCTTAAGGGTAGAAATTTCCCATATGTAGTGAAAAGGTGTGGCACAATGGGAAAAGAGGAATCAGGAGAGCTGGCCCCTTCCCACAGGAACAGCTGCCCCAGGCTGTGCCCCAGCCGAGCTGCAGAAGGGGGAAGGAAAGGGGAGAGGCCACGGGAAGTGTAGGAGGTGGATGGGAACAGCAGGGATGTGGTGCTGGAGGCCATGGGGTACTTAATCCACAGGACACAAGTCCATGTGAGCTTTGCTGCAGCACAACTGTCCAGCTGTCAAAGACTGGGGCTGCCCCAGCCCTGTGGGGCTCTGCTCTGCCGGGGTCACTCAGCACAGGCTCTGGACCATCCTCACCTCAGACTCAGTGGGTTGGACTAACAGACAAGCTGTGAATCGCATCATTTTATGACTGTGACAGAAGTTATTTACTATTTCTTCCCTCCTGATGCATAATGCTCCAGGGACACAAGTCTAGACTTACCTTCATGTCTGTGCAGCTCGGTCTGTACTGGTGTTAGAAAAGCCATTTCAATGGAATGTTACAGTTCACATCAAACAAGGCAGTTCTTTGTGTCACCAGGTTTATTTTTCATATTTGAGTTATTCTGAATTAATAAGCTGTTCTTTATACAAAGATTTTGGCCTCCCCAGCTGGGACTGTTTCAGAGCCCCACATGAGCTTTGGAGCCAGTAGCAGCCGGGGGTAGTGACAATAGAGCAGGACCTTGTCACCAGGCTCATCCTCTCCGCCTCCCATCCTCTCCTCTCATGGCTTCCTGTACAGATCTCACTCAGTTTGTTCATCTTACCCCCCACTCATTAGGTAGTGAGGGGATTGTCACACTCCTGTGGCTCCTGAAGCAGGAGAAGTTGCCAGGAATGATGGCAATGCCTTATCCTCGAACCAGCAGGGAATGGGAGCATGGCAGGGTGCTGAGCCACAGTGCAAGCCTTCATCTTTCCTTTTAACCCTGCTGTTAAAAACGAGCAGTCAAGAGGGAGCAGATAAGAACTAACTCATACAGTTGCAGATTTAAAGTCTTTCACCATTTTTTACTGTGCTACCAGCGATTTTTCATTATCTGTGCAGTTCTTGTTGGTGCTGGCACTGAAAAATTCCTGCTGTGTCTCCTTGTCTTTCACACTAGTCATTAGCACCGAGCTGGACGAGCTGATGATGGAAGCCCAGCTGCTGCAGGTTTCTCTGCCCGAGATCCAGGAGCTGTACCAGACCCTGTTCACAAAGCAGAGCCCTACCCTGCAGCCAGAGCAGAAGTCACCCAGCACAGCCACAAATGAGAAGGCAAGTGTCCAACAGCAGCACTGAGCTGGGGCACCCTGGGAAAGGGCTCTGCCTCAGCCCATGGGCTTTACAGGGGTTTGTGTGTGTGCCTGCACTTCCATTAAAATACATTTTCCATGTTCAAAGGAGTCAAGAAGTTGATAAGAAATTAGTTACAGATTATTGAATACAGTATGTGGCCTAATACATTTTTGAAATTTAGGTATGTGTTTATGGTCAGTCTCTGTACTTTAAATCATCTGTCCTGATTTCATAGAATTGCAGAATCCAGACTGGTTTGGGTTGGAAGCTCATTTTGTTCCACCCCTTGCCATGGGCAGGGATACCTTTCACTAGCCCAGGTTGTTCCAAGTCCCATCCTGGCCTTGAACACTTGACTCTTGACCTGTGTTGAGGCTTTCCTAGGGAGCTGCTGTGGAAGCTGTGGGCTCAGAGGCAGGACATGAGGATGGTTTTCTCTCCAAGTTCTGTCCCTGGGGCCTGGCCCTGCCTTTGGCTCCTCTTACACATCTCAGGCTACTGAAAAAGCAGCACTGTCAAAGACTGCAGTTGTACTTAAACCTATGCCTAAAATCAGGGTATGGAATAACAGGATAATGGGTGTTAGCTGCATACTTCCAACCTTGCCAAAATGTCTTTCCCATAGAATGAGTGTTGCCGAGGAAAAAAGGATGGGATTAGTTACATGGAGAGAAAACTGAAGCGGCGTTTTGAGAGAGAGAGCTTCTGTGGTGAGAAGAGAGCAAGAGTAAAAAAGATGAGAACACCCAAAAAGAAGAAACTGAAACTGAGTCACTCAAAGGATCTGTGCAGTAACAAACTGGAGAGAGAGCGGGAGCGCCTCCTGGAGCTGCAGCGTTCCAGCGACAGCCACCTGCTGCCCTCAGACACGTCGTTCTCGGAGCAGGAGGACTCTGAGGATGAGGATGCCATCTGCCCAGCTGTGAACTGCCTCCAGCCCGAGGGGGATGAGGTCAGGAGGGGCAGACCCAGCGTGGCATTCCGAGTGCTGGGATCTGGGACAGGGAGCTGCCCTGGGACTGTTTGACTGCAGAAAAGTTGTTCTTGAGGGGAGTGGGAGGCCCTGGCTAACCCAGGGCCCGTGTCTGTGCAGCTGGGATGGGCAGGACTGACCCCACCTGCCCTGGAGCAGCCGTGTGGCATCAGAACATCTGCACACAATGGGAAGGGGCAGGTGGGGCCATGCAAACACTGTGTCCATCGCTGCTCTTGGGATACAGGTGTGGATGGGCTCTGTGGGTGGGGGCAGTGCCTGGGGCTCTGCTCAGGCCCATCCATGCTGGAAATAGAGAAGAGAGGCGGCTGAGTCTGTGATAGGTGGGAAAGCAGTGGGGAGATAAGGGAGGATGTGCCCTGCCCACAGCCCCAGAGAGCAGGGAGCACAGTGAATGTCCAGCACCAGCCAGCTGTGGAACAGGACGTTTCTCATGTAAATAGACCAGGAGCCCCTGGATGACCCACAAGTGAGGGGGACTTTGCCTGGCCTGGCTCTGACCCCTGTGTCTGCTCTTCACCAGGTCGACTGGGTCCAGTGCGATGGCAGCTGCAACCAGTGGTTCCACCAGGTGTGTGTGGGCATCTCCCCCGAGATGGCGGAGAAGGAGGATTACATCTGCGCCAGCTGCGCCGGCAAGGACGCCCAGTACCGGAAGTAAAACCCCCATAAACCCTTCAGGACTCGAGTAAAGAAGGTTCCCAGTTTTCCAGTTAAGCCACAGGGGCTGGTTTAAGAACCAGATTGCAAATGGTGCTACTTCTATCCTTATGGGATCATTTTCCAGAACTCAAAACAATTTTTGACACTTTTGTATTTTCCCTTGATCTGTTTGTGGTTGTTGAGGTTTGAGATGCTGACTGTTTGCAGGGGTTTCCACCGATTGGGAAGGCATTTGACACATGCACCTTTATTGTACAGCATTCAGTTACCTCTGGGATTTACCGGCGTATTTAATTCAGCTTGGTTTGGGTGCAAAAACAAACAAAAAAAACCCCTGCACCTTGAATTCTCCAATAATCCTCTTTTGAGGAAATCCCTGTTTACTCTGTTAACTCTTTGGAGACTTTAGTTTTTTTCCACTTTGTTTTTCGTAGACTAGGTTTATTTATCTGAGCAATAACTTCTATGTCTGGTTTCAGTGACTGGAATGACAATTGAACAGCGTGTTGC
The DNA here is from genome assembly GCF_000738735.6 of Corvus cornix cornix. Taxonomy (NCBI): domain Eukaryota; kingdom Metazoa; phylum Chordata; class Aves; order Passeriformes; family Corvidae; genus Corvus; species Corvus cornix. The sequence goes on from NC_046354.1 coordinate 5,540,370, forward strand.
TTCTAGCATTGGTTGATGTACAGACAGCAAATGTTAGATCCTAGTGTCACTGAGGGCCCTGTGATGTAGAAGACAGGAAAAAAAAAAAAATCTGTAAAGTAATTGCCACAGCTGTATTTTGGCTTTCTCCTTTTTTGGGTAGCTTGTATCAAATGTTGCAGTTTATATTGTGGAATAAACCCCTGGTTATGTTATAAAATTAAATGTTGGTGTTTTTAGAGAGTTTGAAATGCTGTTTTATTTCCCTCTGAATCTACGCTGCATTGATGGGTTCTCTTAGCCAAGAAAAATTCACCTTCCAAAGAAGCAATGCAGAAGCTGTGGTGTTTCTCATCTGTTCAGGTTTGGAAGGAGGAGGGAGGTCAAAATGTTACACCAAAAAGAAAAAAAAAAAAAAGCTTTTCCAAGGTTTTTGCAAAGCTTTTCCAAAGCTGAAATTATTTGCAGGTTGAGCGCATGAAGAATTGAAGGTACAATTTGGGGCTTGGCAGGGGCAGCAATGGGGATTCACACGAGAGGCAAAGGTGTGGAGCAGCTTCTCCTGCCAGCCCTGCCCAGCTGCAACAAAGGAGAGACTCTCCCCCACTGCCTGGGCTGGTGGCCACCGTGACCTTCCCTGTGGCCCACCGGGAGCTGGCTCTGCACAGCCCAGGCTGGTGGCCACAGCAAGCTCTGCTCTGCCTGTGGCCGGACTCCCTTCAGCTGCTCCTGCCTGCAGTTAGCCCAGAAGCCTGAGAAATAAGGAGATTTCTGGACTGGGTCCAGTTCTCCCAAAGGCTGTTCAGGGCCTGTAGCTGGGGCACTGCAGGTGTGGCACCACCGTGCTGGGGGAGGAGACTGGACCTGTGAGCAGCAGAGCTTGGGTGTTCAGGCCCACAAGGCACTTCTCACAGGGGGTTGCACCCGAAATCCCTTGGGGAGCAATCACTGCTGCAGAGCACAGCTGGAAATGGCCTGGTGGCAGGGATGTGCCTCCAAGGCCTGCCAGAGGTGGAACTTCTGGAGCCCTGGGGGATGGGAGGGCTGGAGATCTTTGTGTCAGGGAGAGCACTCTCCATATGACAGCTTGTCCTCACCAGAACTGTGGTGGGCTTGGTGTTCCCTCCACTCATCATTCCAGGAGGAAATTGCTGGTAAGTTTTTTCCCTGCTGGTTTTACCCCTTTTCCCATGGGCAGAGCTGCACAGAGTCACTGGGGTAGGGCAGAGCCTTGGAGTATCTGTGGCTGATGGTGATGTGGAGGGTCTGTAGGTGGGATCAGAACTGTGCAGGAATTCGATCCCACAGGGGTTTGGTTTGGTTTTGTTTTTTAAACATTCATTTTTAACTGTTAAGAGAATCTTCAGCCTGGCCCAAATGATCTGTCTGAAAGTGCTGGGGTGGGGGAGAGCCTTGAGCCTGTGTACATGAGTCGTGTCTCTGCTTCTATGGTATAACTGGTCCTTTTTATTTTAGTACCAAAAGGATGCTTTGAGAACTGGGGGTTTTTTTTCTCTTTTTGCTTGGAAGAATCTTTGTGCAATGCTGAGATAACAGTCTGAGCTGGGGAAAAACACCGCTCTGTAATAACTTCCTTTCAGAGGGGACAGACAGACAAACTGGAGCTGGAGCTGGAAATGGAGCTGGCACAGTGTCTGATGCAGCTGAATCATTACAGAAGTTTCTCTGAGTCCCCTTTATTTTTTTCCATTGAAGAAATGGCTGTTTATCAAAAAGTGCCAGAGGAAATGGGATGCAGTTAAGTTCAGCATGGTGATTCTGTACAGGACCAATGGAACATTGGCACTTTGGGGACTCGGGGAGGTCAGAGGAGACCTTTGGGGTCCCAACAACAGCATTTATTATCAGGATTATTGAGTGCAGTAAAATTGGAGTGCAAGTTTTTGGAAATGACCACATTGTTGCTTGAAATTTTTCAAGAAATGGAAATTTTCAAGAACATGGTTGACCTGTGCCTGCAGCCCAGGACTGCTGGAGGATTTCCTGCTGGAGGCTGGAAGAGGTGACAGTGCCTGCCATGCCACAGACCCTGCCCTTGGGTTTCATCCCCATGTTGATACTCAAACTTGATGAAATCAGGGTTTGACTTCTCTTAAACAAAACAAGAGATTTGTTCTCTTTGGGGTGGGCTCTGCTGTGGTGCCCTTTGCACATTCCTCATCCTTGGAGGGTGACGAGGGCAGAACATGCTCAGAGTCTGGGAGGGTGAGGTGCCCCTTTCACCCCTCCTTTTGTGCACCCCAGATTCCCACAGGCTAAGCCAGAACAGGAAAAGGTCTATCTCATCTCATTCTGCTGCTTTTCTTTATTTTATTTATTTTTACAATGTAGCAACCAAGTACATCAAACCTCCCTGGATTGATCAGATCCTAATTTTTTATTTAATAAGAATAGTTTAGGGCCTCTACATTACTTTAATCGTAAAACAGGACAAAAAGGAAATTAAGTTACCCTACCTGTGGATTTGAGGCTGAGAACTCTGATCTAAAGCCTGCCTATACCGTCTGCCAAGGCCCTGAGATTGTACCTGCTGTGCCACCTTTAGTCCGTGGGATGTGCCCTGTGTGTGTTGTACACTGGGAGCATCAGAACAGCCCAGTGTGGTCACACAGCACCAGTAACTCACCCAAAGAAGAGGCAGAGCTTTGGTTCCACCTGTTCAGGTGCTGCAAAGATGCTCCAAGGGCTGGAGCCCCTCTGCTCTGGAGCCAGGCTGGGAGAGCTGGGGGTGTTCACCTGGAGAAGAGAAGGATCCAGGGAGACCTCAGAGCCCCTTCCAGGGCCTAAAGGGGCCCCAAGAGAGCAGGAGAGGGACTGGGGACAAGGGCCTGGAGTGACAGGACAAGGGGGAATGGCTTCCCACTGCCAGAGGGCAGGGATAGATGGGATGTTGAGGAGAGGTTCTTGGCTGTGAGGGTGGTGAGGCCCTGGCACAGGGTGCCCAGAGCAGCTGTGGCTGCCCCTGGATCCCTGGAAGTGTCCAAGGCCAGGTTGGACACGGCTTGGAGCAGCCTGGGATAGTGGAAGGTGTCCCTGCCCATGGCAGGGGGTGGAACAGGACAGACTTTAAGGTCCCTTCCAACCCAAACCAGTCTGGGATTCTGTGATCTGTGAACTTATCCTTTGAATACAGAACATGGAATTCACTCGAACACTCTCCATCATCCAGGCTTTATGAAAGATAAAATCAATGTTGGAGAGTGTTTGTCGGGTGTTTGGGCTGCTCCGGGGTCAGTGCAGCTCAGGGAATTGGGGCTGCCAGCAGGGGTTCGGCTGCCAGGACCCTGCCAGGGCACACAAAACACCAAAGAACTGCAATGATTAATGTTTGGCTGTACGAGATCTGTCTGTAGGGCACAACTACATGTCACACAGGATTCAGGAAGGGACCATTTCCACACAGCAGCATAAGGGGCTGAGACAGCTCTTCTGTGAGTCTAGAAATGAGTGTGCTGTTCTGAGAGAGTGGCTGAAGTACAGCCCTGAAAAATGGCATTATCCTTCATTCAGAAGGGAACAAGTCTCATACTGAGAGCTCTCCTTGAGGATGTGAACACCTCAGTCTGTGAAGGAACAGCTCCTCACTGAGAGCAGCATCAATGGAGATAAAAGTCTATCTGGAAGAGGAGATAAAGCAGCCACAGGAGGAGAATAGAACTGCAGGTTCAGCACTCAACTGCTCTTAGAGACAGACAAGCCTGGGATCAGGGAGTTCCTGCAAAAAGGTCTTGGGTAGAAGGAACAAATATTTTATGACAAAAAGAAAAGCCCGTGTGATCATGTGATAGACTGCCAGGTCCGGAATTCCGCTTGCTGAGAGGAAGGTTTGCTGCAAGGTGGTTGAAAAGAAATAGTGACGTACCCTAAATTCAGAGGTGCAGCTCCTTGTGCACCTCAGTTTTTCAGGTTCTGAAAAACTGCTTACAGTAATGTTTTAAAGGAATTTGGCTGTTTGTTTAATCATAATACTGGGCCAGATTTATATATACATCTGTGTGTGTGTGTGTGTGTGCATGTCCCTTGAAATCTGTGAGAGCTGGGGTTCTAAATGTCTGTAAGTAAAACCAGCAGCCCCCTGTCTACAGCACATCGAATTCACTTGAAAAGTCTCTCCATTATCCAGGCTTTATTGAAGATAAAACCAATATTGGAGAGTGTGGGTCAGGTGTTTGGGCTGCTTTGGTGTCTGTTGGGATTTTGGGTTTTCATGTTTTTGTTGCTGTCTGGAGTTAAATTTTAACCAAGCAGGGGACAGGCTGGACTAACACCTTGTAACTCAGGCTGATCCTTTGCCTGCTCCATGTGCTGCCCTGATATTTCTTGGGGAATTTTTGCTGGTTCCAGCAGTCCTATGCCATCTTCCTGTGGGGTCTTCCTCGGCGTGGGTCTGCAGAGGGAGCTCAGAGCTCGTGTACTTTGCCTGGGAGCTGAAACAGCACAGGGGGAAACAGGGAGTTCATCATAAAATACCCTTGCATGCCAAGAATGTCTTTTGTGGTGAGGGAACTGTCCTCCCTAAAGAAGGTCAGAAGAAGGGATGACAGAACTGGGGTTGGGCTTGGAGGCAGAAGTACAGTGTTTGACCAGCAAGCTCTGAGTGCTGACTTTGCAGGAGGGATCCCTGCAGAAACCTGTGAAGAGCCTGTGCAATGCCCAGACGGGTGGGAATTCAAACCCGGAAAAGCCTGGAAGATTCAAATAAATGGAGTTTCTGCAAATACGGAAGAATGAGTCGGCGCTCTCAGAGTGGTTATGCATCACCTCAGCTAAAAGGATGATGGGCTAGACTGGCATTGCTCTGGGATACCCCTCCTCTCCCTAAACTGCATCCTCTTTTTTTGCAGTGTTTGTAAGGCAGAGGAAAGAGTTCCCATTGAGAACATTTTTGTCCCTTCCTAGCAGATCCTTGTAGAGATGTGTCAGCTCTGACGCTGGCAGCCAGCACTGAGAGCCAGCGATAGCCCGGTGTGATGGAATCGGAGAATCACAGAATCATTAGGGTTGGAAATCCCTCCAAGACCATCGAGTCCAACCATTCCCCCAGCACTGCCACGTTCACCACTAAACCAGGTCCCCATGTGCCACATCCATGCATCTTTTGAACACTTCCACGGATGGTGACTCCACCACTGCCCTGGGTGGCTGTGCCAGGGCCTGACCTCCCTTTTGGGAAGAAATTTTCCCTCATCCAACCTGACCCTCCCCTGGAGCAACTTGAGGCTGTTTCCTCTTGTCCTGTCCCTTGTTTCCTGGGAGAAGAGACCTGGACCTCCTGCCTCACTGCTTTTGGTGCAGCAGGAGCTCTCTTATGTTTTCCACTAAGCCAAAATCCTGGGCCAGTGCAGAGATGACTTATGCGCCTTGGCTTGCAGAAGTTACACTTATATAAATCTGTATTTATTCCTCCAGCAGAAGCAGCATTTTGGATTGGGAAGAACAAGAGAGAAAAATAAAATATTCCCCTTTCAGAGACTTCTCTGTGGCCAGCAATGACAGAGGGATGGGATGAGCTCCCTGGCTGTGCTGCTCAGGGCAGGGCCCAGTCTGGGTCAAGCAGCATAGCTGAAATGTGCCCTTCTCTCACTACAAAAATCCCAACCTGTCGTGGTTGTGCCCATGCCTTTGGTTGGGAATGGCCTCTGCTGCCCAGTCTGTCTGCTCTGCCAGGGAGAACATGGCTTGTCTGGGGTATGGGCAGTGCTGGGCGTGGCCTGAGCCCCTGGTCCCTTTTGTTCAGGGGGAAAGATGGGGCCCATCACCCCTCCTTCTGCAGAAGGAAATCTAACTTGGTGTGTGGGAAGTTTGTGTAACTGAGATGGGGATTGATTGCTTCCACCACAGCTGCCAGGCAGTGTCTCAGGTGAGCACAGAGGAGCTTCCAGAGGCACTTTGTGTCTCCTCTGCTCTCTTTGCTGATGTGAAACTGCCCTTGGAGGAGCTGCCCACACCTGGAGACTAGGCAGGGAAGGTGAGGAGGGGACTCCAGCGGGGCCGGGGGTTGGTGCTGGGAAGGTGGATTCTGCCTCCGTGGGTTCTGTTGCTGATCCAGCCCCTGTGCTGGCAGAGGGGAAGGGCTGGAGCGGGGCGGCCGCAGGGCTGCAGGATGGGGGCAGCAGGACCCTCGCTGTGCCTGCAAACAGTGAACAAAGCTGAACCTAGGCTTGGGTTTGTGTAGAATCTCAAGTTGCTCCTTCTGCCTTTACAGAAAATCTTCAAGTCAGGATGCAAAAGTTGCATGCATGGAATTGCAGAATCCCAGACTGGACTGGGTTGGAAGGGACCTTAAAGCCCATCTTGCTCCACCCTGGGCTGTGGGCAGGGACACCTTCCACTAGCCCAGGTGGCTCCAAGCCCCATCCAACCTGGCCTTGGACATTTATTGTTAGACAGTACAAGAACAAGACTAACCCCCAAATACTCCTGGTGGCAGCACATCAGTTACCAGGTGCTCACTTGATAACCCTCGAGAGCTTTCACGCAGAAGGTGTTGTGGGCAAGGAATGCTGTCCATCACCATGACTGGAATATGGATGGGCTCTCAGTGGAAAGAGGTGTTCCCCCAGGATGGAGGTGGTCTAAGTGTAAAAGTGCATAATGCAGCAGCTCAGGGGTTCTTGAACAGAGAGGGTGATCAAACACTGGAAGGGGCTTGTGTTGGAGTCCCCATCCCTGGAGGTGTCCAAGGGATGACTGGACATGGCACTCAGTGCTCTGGGCTGGTGACAAGGTGGGGACCAGGCCCTGGCTGGACTCGATGATCCTGGGGGGCTTTTCCAATCAGAGTGATTCCGTGATTCTGTGAACGTGGCTGCCAGGCTCACCCCTGGTACTGGACTGTGTCTGTAGACGAATCGCTGTCATACTCCTGGGGACTTAATGACCAAATCATTACTGGATCCAGAAACCTCACGGTGTTTTTCCCACAGTGTGTGGGAACTGCTATCCCCATCCCAAACCACAACTGCATCACAGTTCCCCAGGTGAGAAGCCCACTTTGTATGTGTCAATACTGCTTTTTAACACTTGTAATGCTTTGTAAAATTGCTTCTACTTCCTAAATAAACAGCTGCAGAAAACACAGGTGCGCTCCTCAAGGCTCACACCTGTGTGTTCACCACACCTACGTGTGGGAAAAGGGGTTCTGAGGGACTCAGGGCTATTCCTCCCCATGACCGGTCCCTGCTCTGGGCTCCACTGGACTCTCTGGAGGCTCCACAGGTCCCTGGGCACTGCCTCAGCCCCCCGTAACTGCTCCCCCTGTGACATCCCTCCCTTAAGGGGGAGGGAGCACCCAAGATCTCTAAGTGCTTGTGGTGGAAAGGGACAAAAGTCAGAGGGTCCACAAAAATCAAAGTTTTATTCATAAATCACACACTTGTCACGGAAATTGCTGTGTTAATCCCTGATCTACTCTATAAGCCCATGGCAGTGGGGTCTGGATAAGGGGGTGGGGGGAAAGAGAAGAGAGAAAGGAAGAGATGAGTTAAAGAGAGAGAGAGATCAGTCAATCAATCAATCAATCAATCAGCAGTCGTGGTTCCAGCATGGTGATCCTGCCGATGGGATGTCCAGGGTCCTGCTTGGGGGGTACCACTTTTTGGACAGCTTTCCCCACCGTGACTCAGGTTTCTCGCTTTCCATGCAAATGAAAGCATGCACTTCGTTCAGACCCTTCTGGAAACAGGTCGGAGGCTCTGAGGGCGCTGACCCCGTACAGCCCCTGCCCCTTCTCGGCCTCACTCCTGCGCCGGTGCCGCACTGGGTTGTGCTCATCCCCAGGAACTACACCAAGGAGGTTTGTCCCAGAAGAGTGCTGCCCTGTCTCCGCACGGTCGCTCGTCCAGCCCACGCTCCCTTCCTCGCGGTGTGTCGCTCCTGGCCAGCCCTGCCTGGCCCGGGCCGCTCCGTCCGCGCTCGCCATTCCCTGATCCGGGCCGGCCTCGGTCCGCCGCGCCGCCAGGGGGCGCTGTGCGCGGGTGCCCGGCCCGGCCCCTCCTCCCGGCGCGCGGTGCGTTTGGCGCGCGCAGCCCGCGGAGGGGCGGCGATGGCGGGAGGCGGCGGCGGGCCCGGAGCGGGGCCGGTGGCGCAGGGGCTGAAGGAGGCGCTGGTGGAGACGCTGACGGGGATCCTGTGCCCGGTGCAGGCGGTGCGAGCCGCTGCTGAGGAGCAGGTGAAGGTGCTGGAGGTGACGGAGGGTGAGTGAGGGCCGCGCTGAGGGGATGGGGGGTCCCCAGGCCGCCGCCGCAGCGATTCCCGGTACCGGCGCCTCATGGCTGCGCCTTGGCCTCGGCCGAAACTTCCAGCCTCATGGCTCGGGCCGGCGGGAGCAGGCGGCTGTGGCTGGTTTCCTGCCGGCTGTCGGTGTGTGCCCGATGTCCCTCACGGAATCACAGAATAGTTGGGGCTGAAAGGGGCCTTTGGAGATCATTCAGGCCAAGCCCCTGCCCAGGCAGGGTCACCTGGAGCAGGTGACACAGGGACACGTCCCGGTGGCTTTGGAATGTCTCCAGAGAGCGACCTCCCTGGGGAGCTGTTCAGTGCTCTGCCTCCCTCAGTGTAAAGAAGTTCTTCCTCATGTTGAGGTGGAACTTCTTGTGGTTTAGTTTATGGCCATTGCTGCTTGTCCTGTCGCTGGGCACTACTGAACAGAGTCTGGCACCAACCTCTTGACACCCGCCTTGGAGGTACTTGTATGGATTAGTGAGACTTTCTTCTCAGTCTTCTCTAGACTAAACGAGCCCAGCTCCCACCGTCTCTGCTCATCAGAGAGATGCTCCAGACCTCTCGTCATCTTTGTGGCCTCTCTGGCCCCGCTCCAGCAGCTCCTCGTCTTTCTCTGGAGCAGCCCCTGCCCCACGGCAGGGCTCGGTGCCCGGAGGGACGGGCCGGCTCCCGCCTGCAGCGGGGTCACGGCGGGGTGTGTTCGGTGCAATGCTCTGGTCAGTGGGGCAGGAGGGCTCTGGCCGTGGGTGGGTCTGGGGTGGTGTGTGAGAGCTGGGCGCCAAGAAGCGCTCTGAGCTCACCAGGCGTAGGACGTGGAGGGGCTGGGGTGGTGAAGCAGCAGGGCTGTTGCTCTGGGTTCCTTGTTCCACCTCAGCTGGAGTCCTCAGGGTTGCTCACATGAGGGTCATGGAGAGCCCTTCCATCTGCAGACCCTGCCCTGCTCCCACAGGGATCCCCTTCACCTCTGGATGCGTGTCCTGGCGTGTGCCCATGTCCTGCAGGTTGTCCTCTGTACACTGTGTTTGAGGTTGTGTGCGGTCAGGATGTAGCCGTGCCCTCATCCAGTGTGGAGCTGGATGGCAACTGGCTGATGGCTTTGGAAAGAGAGGTTTTAAATGAGCGAACACCCCAAGTTCAAGCAGTGTCTCTAATAATTCCATTACTCCTTTGGCCTTTTTATGGTGGTACTAGGTTTGTTAATGCACTGGCTGCTTTTTCTGTGTGGAAGATACATTTACAAACCTATTAATGCTAAGATTTTATTTTGCTTCAGCCTAAATGACTGGAGTTTATAGAAACCACAGGAAGATTTGCAGACGATCTGCTGTGATGGGAGCTGGAGAGTGCAGCGCTACAACCCTGGGCCTGAAGTTTTGCCTGGGGCCTGGCAGCCTGATGGACTGATTGTTTGTGGATCCTCCTGGAAATTTTGCCTTACCTTTAGACTGATTTCACTATTCTGAAGGTGTTTTGTGAAGTGTTTTGTGAACCCTTTCTGCTCCTGAACTTCAGCTCAGAAGTGTTACCAGAGGCAGTTTGTGGTATGAAGAAGGAAGCTGTAAGGGTGAGACAGGGTCAAGAGTGGTGTTGTGATTGTGCTGCTCTGGGAGTGAAGGCAGGCAGATTGTTTGGTAAAATGTTTGTTGTTGTGCATTCCCTTAACACGCTTGTACCACACTCAATGTAGCTCTTCCTGACATTACCAGGAATTCTGTGTGTTGCCCTCACAGCTCTGGGAGTTTTATTGAGTTGTTTGATGACATTGCAGCAGCACAAGTCTGGAAGTGCTGGGAGGTTCATTGACCTCATATAGCCTTGGCCTTCACAGCTACTACTTCAGTGGCAACTTCTCCCCAAAGAGTCTGAACCTTTCCACAATCTGTTTGGGTGACAGATTGCCAGCGAATAATGTTTTCTGAGGGCTCTAGGCAATGCATGTCCCTGAGGTCCCTTTGAGAGCCCAGGATTGCAGAACTGTGGGTAAGAGGAATGGAGTCATCTACCCTTCTGTTTTGTCATGGTTTTACAAATATGCTGAAGTCCCCGATATTTCTCTGTGGTTGTAGGGCCAGAATTCTAAGGTCTGGTGCAGGATCTGTCCCTGTGACCTGGAGGAGGCTGCAGAACACCTGCACAAGCAGTTTGCAGGTGACACCAAACTGGAGGGGAGGTCCTGAGGGCAGGGCTGCTGTCCAGAGAGCCCTGCAGGAGCAGAGCCAGAGGAATTCAGCAGGGACAGATGGCACGTTCTGCTCCCACTGCTGGGATGTGGGTCAGGCACTGCCTGGCCAGGGAGCAGCTTTGGGATAAAGGGCCAGGAAATGCCCGTGACTGGTGAGCTGGACAGGGCCAGCAGTGTGCCCTGGAGGGCACCTGCATCCCGAGCTGTCTGAGCAGGATCAGAGGCAGTGATCAGCCCTCTCTAGTCAGTGCTTGTTAGACCACACCTGGAATACCTGGGCAGTTTTGCTCCCCCCCCCACCCCCCCATATGAGACACAGCAACAAAGGGGAGTGAGTTCAGCAAAGGGTCATCGGCTGGGGGGGAATTGCAGCACTCACCACATGAGGTGATGCTGGGGTTGAAGGGTTTTCCACTGGGTAAACAAGAGGGTTTTGGGGGTGGGTCTGACAGCAGCTTCTGGTAACTATGAGGAGGTTGTCAGGACACTGAGAGGTGGGAGAGGATGAGGGATAAATGGGCACAAACTCAAAACAAGAGGTTCCAACTGGATATAAGGAGCTTTAAAGCAGATTGTCTGTAAAAGCTGTGTTGTTTCCATCCCTGAGTATCTCCAAGACCTGCCTAGAAAATCTGAGCACCCTGATCTAATGCTGCAGGTTCTGCTTTGATCATGGGGGTTTGACTGGAAACCTCCCGAGGTCTCTTTCAGGGAATTATTTTGATTATTTCTGATTCCTCCTCTCCTGTACTAGTCAAGCAGCGTGGGAAGAATAAGCTATATTCTCCTTTCTGTGCTGTCTTTGGTATGGAGAAGCTTGCAAAAACCAAGTGGAGGAGCTACAGGAATCGGGTGTGTGCCAGCACCCTATTATCGAGGTAGAGAAATGTAGATCATGTGTGTCACAGGTACTTTAAAAGACCAAAAAATGTATCATTAAGCAGCATGAAGAAGATGCTGGTGTAGAAGTGAGGGCAGTGGGAAAGAGCACCACTGTTGGCACTTCTAATGCAAAACAAATGAAAGTAGGGAAAAAAGAGATTGAGGAAGAACTAGTTAAAGACAAAAACTTAAAATGCTTTCAAATGTTGCAGAAGCAGAAAAGGTTTCAGAGGTGTTCAAAGCCAGCGACTGACTTGGGAAGGTACATTCAGTACAGAAGGACTGCAGAAGAGCCAAATTCCTTGTGCTGCTGTTGACTTGTGACACTGAGGAGCCTCTACAGGAGACATGTTGAGGAATCCACGTCAGGTTGAAGCCTGAGTAGAAGCAGTTCCACTTAGCAGTTTGCCATAAACAGCAAGTGCTAAAGAATGGATCTCCCAGAGTTTAGAGGGACTCAAACATTCAATTACTATGCTACAAGGTGGGCTGTAAAACTTACCTCTTAGGGACCAGCTAAGTGTTAAGCTGGTAAACATTGGACAGCCTTTAGTGAGGGCTCCAAGGTGAGGAGCAGCAGGGGCTGGTACAGGGGAGTGGGTATGGGTTTTGCACTGCTTGTTATGGTTAAAATTCAGCAGTTAGAATGAGAAGAAATAGGCACATGAGATTGTTGTGGCAGAATAATTGTTTGAAGGAGTCCTGGGACTCCCAAAAAGCTCTTAGAAAGTTCACTTGCTGAAAACTTTTGCAGGAACGGAGCTGCTGAGCACAGCTCTTCACTGGCAGGGTCAGGAGTCCCAGGTGAGGCTGAGCTGCTCAGCACATCTGTAAATGATGGGGAACATAGTGAATAGTGGTGCGACAAAGTTGCTGATAGTGCTGCTCAGTCTGGCCAGAGTGAGAATCAATGGCACAAATTACAGGATGATTTCACAAGGTGTGTTGAGTGCAGACACAGAAGGTGTTGGCCAGTGTTGGTCAGCAGAACAGTGTTGGGGGAGGGTGAGAGAGCCCATATAATGCCCTAAAAATTTGTGGGCGGTCCTAACTATTGTCCTTGGGGGAAGAAATCCCATTGTCCGTGTGGAGAGTTCCCTGAACATACCCAATCACTGCTCTGTCATGCTCCAGTAAGCCAAATGGACCGTTAAGGAGGGAACAGAGAACAAAGCGGGATATAAATTCCTCATGCTTCCACAGCCAGTGCTGCATGCATCACTGGCTTGCTGCTCTGGGAGGGATCAAGCAGGGCAGCAAAAAGGCAGCACAGACACTCGCAGAGGTGTGGAAAAGCTTCTGTTCTCAAAGGACCTAATCCATTGACTTTTCTGCTTGGGAAAGGGTTAGCAGAGATGGAGGCCCTGAAATAATAAGCTACAGAGAAGGTGAGGGAGGAGGGATTATTTGTGACTTCTCATAAAGTTGAGATCACAGAGTCACGGAATATTCTGGGCTGTCGGGGAAAATGAATCTGAAATAAGCAGAATTAGGCTGTTGCCCCAGTGTGCAAGCTGTGGAATTCATCACTGCTGGATGTTAGAAGTAGAAATGGTTTAAAAACGATTTAACATTCCTGGAGGAAAAAACTCATCAAGAACCACTGAACACAGTGGCTGGATATAACACTGTGGAGCTGCTCCAGGAGGTTCCTAATGCCAGCATTTCCTTGGGGGTGTTGGGGCAGCATTGCTCTGCCCCCACCTCTTTTCCTAAGCTGCTCACAGGTTGAGTTGTATAATGTGGTTAAGCCAATGCAGCTGTTGGCTCTCCTGTGTGGTGTGTGCTGCCCTGTCTTCCAGGCAGGTTTTAGCCAGGTCAGAATGGTTCAGGTGTTAAGAGGATGCAGTTGAGCTCCCTGAAGCAGGTTGACAGTGGATCTGGCCAGTGCTTGTACAAGGAGATGAGTAGCAGTGCACAGTCAGAGCCTCTGGAACAGGCAACTGTTCAGGGGGAGTCTCCTGTCTGACTCCATACATGTGCTCTGGAGGAATATGGGATGTCTCCTCTGGATTAAGGACATGGTGGCAGTTTCTTCCCGCCGTGTCACCCTTTGGCAACTGCCAGACATGCCCTCAGCAACTCAGTCTCTCACCTGCTTCTGCATCTTCTGTCTGCTGAGGAAACAGGCACCACTTGGCAGCTTGGGGATGGGAGGTGCATTGCTGTTGGTCTCTGGAAAGAGGAGAGTTCACCTGGTGACCTTTGTTTGTCTCTCGATTTTAGTGGAACATAAATAAAAGCAATGCCTGAGACTGCAGGGGGCAGGCAGAGAAATGAGAGCTGCAGGCTGTGGAGTGGTGCTGCTGTGAGTGTGTCTAACTTGGCTCGACTGTGGTATCAACGTGTTGCTGGTGAAGTGGGGCTTCTGTTCCCTTTGATCCATCCATGTAGCACCAAGCACCACCCCGATGGTGTACGTGTGTGCACTACTGCCAGTGTCATATGACCTGAGGATAATTACCCAATGTGCAAAAATGATCTCTTCCTCTAGGTTTTACTGTATTAGAGAACAAGTGTGGAGGCCATGTCTTCTCCAGGAATGCCAGAGCATGGCAGTGGCACTCTGAAGGGGGTTCCTGTCCAGCAGGAGGGCTCATACTTCTGAGAATCACAGACTGTTCTGAGTTGGAATGGACCCACAAGGGTCATCGAGTCCAACCCTGTTGAATGGCTTCCACCGTACAGAGAGGAGCAGTGTCTGCCACACAATCCTCTAAATTATGTGGATAAGAAGGTTTAATGGCAGCTCCTCAGACAATTGGAAAACACTTGCCCCCCGCTTGCCTGGTTAGGTACCAAGTTTGATGTTATATTTAGTCTCTGAGCTGACAGCTCTTGTGCTCTGGAAACGTGGTGGTGAGAGGTGAATGGCTCCAGGCTGAGGAATTGCCTTTCTTTTGCCTGTCTGTTGCCTTATGTCTTTCTGTGTGTCCTTTTTGCAGGTAGAAAGGCATTCGTAAGGCCATGTTCAGCATGGTTGTGTTGTGACACCCTGTGTGTGAAAAGGCACCTTCAGCTCAGTCCTTTGCAAGGTTGTTTGTTGCCAGAAACCGAGATGTGCAGGTGGCTGTGAAGATGGTGCTGACCCTGGCAGATTGACTCCTGTGTCAGTCTGGGAGTGCTGACCCTCTTTAAAGTTCCTTGTCCATCTTGTTTGAGACTAGTCCTGTCTAGGAGACAACCAGTGCTTTGACTTGAATGTGGAAGATTGGCTTTATGGGTCTTGTAAATGTTCTTTCACTATCTCCTCTTCCAGAGCAGGTGGTTCAGCACATTTAGTTTGATGCTTTAAAACTTGTTGATTCTCTGATGATGTTTTCATGATACAGTTTGCTGTCCATTTGTACCAGAACACCTACAGGTACCAAATGGCACAAAATGTGTTGCATCACTTGTGCTTCCCTGGTTCAGCATGTTTTTGCTTGTGGTCAGCTCCTTCCCAACAGAGCTGCTTTAATATGGCTCTGAGAGGGATTTCAGTGTTGCTGGTACTCTGTGGATACGTGATTTTATGCCATAAACCCAAGCATTGTGTGGAAGGAGGGATTCTGGAGAATATACAGACGTGACCACAACCTGTGGTTGTGTGGTGCTCTCCTGGCTGTAATTTGAATTGTAGTAGGATGAGTGACGGGCAGAAATGAGTGGAAGTCCTGTGGGTGGATTGAGCTGAATTTTTAACAGAGTAAACTTTAACATTGAACTGATTTGTAACAGGGAAATTGAAGAAATGGGCATGTTGCAACATATGATACTGCCTGTCAGGAAGAAAGGTTATTCACAGCAGCAAACGCTAGATATGTTGAGCGTAGCAAGAAGTTGTGAAGAAGGGATTTCAAAGGAGATACTTAAAACCAGCACAGCTGCTGGAGAAGACTGACCTCAGTCTTTCTGTCTTTTGCTGAGAAATGAGGAAAATATGAATGCAGTTTTAGAGATATGCTAACAAAAGGAGTGCTTTTGGAGCAGTTCTTGAGCATCATGATGGAGGATGAAGAAGTTCCTCAAAACAGCACATGTGTAGAGTGTCAGAACTCTGGCTAAGCATTAGGTTCTTGCTTGGTGTTTCCTCCTAGTCTGTCTGCAGATCCCCATCCTGTTCTGTGCTGGTCCAATCTTGTGGCTGAGCCTGCTTTGAGCAGGAGATTGGAGTGGGTGACCTCCCTTTGAACCCAAGTTGCTTCATGATTATGTTATTGAAAGCCAGTCCTGTGGAAAACATCTGCGCCTGTGTGGCTGAGGACTGCGATGCACAAGGGTGGGCAAGTGTTGGGTAAAGGGAGCTCAGTTTCTGTGGTGGTGGTGGTGAGATCCAGCCTCTGCAGACCAAGGGTTGCTTTAGTTTGGAGTGTCGGTGGCCATGGGGCCACCTGAATTCATCAGGACTGGCTGCAGCAGCTGCTGCAGCCCCCTCCTCCACCTTGCCCTGTCTGTGCCCTCAGCAGAGACAGAGACCTGTAGCAGCTCCTGAACCAGCTCTGCGTGGGTGTGCTGAGCTGGACTTGGTCAGTGCTGACCCACTTCAACTAGGCAGGTAGGTGCAAAGATTCAGTAGAAAGTTCTGCTCATTTATTCCTTCTTGCTTGCTTCCTACTGATTTTTGGTTTCATCTGGTTTAGTTTCTCAAAAAAGTTGGGGGTGAAGAGATTACATAAACTGGTTACATGGTAGACAGAGCTTGTTGTGAAGGAGGAGAGTTTGATTTTATTAATGTTGAGGTTAATGAAGAGAAGCAAAGCTGAGAGAAAATATGTTTGCTAAGTGCTCTCTATGCCAGGCCCTTCATTAAAAGCTTCTAATCTTTGGTCTTTACAGACTTTGTCATGGGGCGAAGACTTGGTGTTTCTGATATCTCAAATTTACAAAACATAAGTGAAGGAAATACCTATCAAGGTCCATTTGAACTGCATTTACTCATGATAAAGATAAAAGTTTCCAGCCAACTTGGAAAAAACCCAATAATAAACCAATTCTTTGAGAAAAGAGGAGCCAGTGAGCTGTACAAAGATCAGTTTAATATCAGTCCCTGGAAGGATTCTTGGAGCAGCTCATTAAACAGCTTGTCAGTGTCTATAACACAATAGGATAAATAGTTGCTACACAACTAGTGCTGTTTTATATGATCTGTTCTTGATAAATCCATCTGATTTTGGTTTGACAGGAGAGCTGGCTTGTTGCTTAAACAAGTGTTGGGTGTCAATGATCTGAATTCAGCAGGATTCCTGATAGGAATTTTCCACAATGGTAATTTATCAGTTAAGAAGATACAGTTTTGTAATATTTTTAAGCAGCACATCAGGCTGAAAACCTGTGTGTAGTGGGGGTTGTCAGACCCAAGGGGTTTTTATGACAGAACTCTTGGTCACTGCAGCAGTGAGTACATGTCTGGTGTCCCAACGATGGCACTGCAGTCTGCCTGGCAAGCAGAACTAAGGTGTTGGAAAATGGAGAAACGAAATATTGTAAATCACAGGCAGAGCACTGTATGCAGAGGGAATACATCAAATGCATATATGTAAACAAATTAAGGATTGTGAAATAGAGTGTCAAGTTGTAGCTGTGTGAAGCTGCTGCAGTTACTCTGGCTTCCTTTATATCTATTTATACCCTTTTTACCTTTCCATTTATACTCTTTATGCCCTTCCAACTTACCCTTTAAAGATGGGGCTGAAATGCAATGCCACACTTGAGCGTGGAAATTGCAGATAGCACATAGAATAATTACTACTTCAGTTAAGAGAAGTATTATGTTAAATACATCTTGGAATGAGGCTCCCTGCTTTCACAGCTGGGATAAGAGGGTTATTTTCCTCTTTCTTAAACGCATGATCTATGAGGAAAGGGTAAAGGAACTGTGTATGTTCAGTATGTGCTTGGGAAAGTGAGAGGCAATTATCTCCCAACCCAGAAAAGCCTCTTAGCAGTGAGGTGGGTATTAGGAGACACTCAATAACCATTTGTGAAGCACTCAGATGTGCTGCTGAGGGAAGTTGCAGAGCTCCTTTTGGGAAGAATTTTCAATCGTTTTTTTGTCAGGGATGCTGTCAGCACGTTTAGCCTGTCCGCAGGAGGCAGGGTGTGCTGATGGGACCCCAGGGCATAACTTCTACTCCACAGCTTCTAAAAACTAAAACATCACAAGTGTGTTTCTTAAGCAGACGAATGAAATTAAATGAAGTATTTAGGACAGTTATCAGCTGCCTGGAACTTAAAATTGCAATTTTAAGCAAATTTATTGAGTCGTATGGATTTACCATACCAGAACAGCTGCTCTTCTTGGATTTTATGTCCTGTGCTCAGCATCAACAGAATTATTACAAGTGCTTGAATTTTGCCTTTTTCATGGAGCTTGCTTGGCAAGAAGCCACAAGAAGCTCTTGCTTTTTCTGGACAGATTCTTTACTGGAGAAGGTCCCGCAGCCCAAAGGATTGTCCAGGCAGTGCTGGTGTCGCTGTGCTGGGCAGGGTTTGCTCAGGAAGGCGTTTGGTGTGTCCTGGGCAGTTGGGGGGTGTGGGCTGGGACAGCTGAAATGATGCCTCTGCATCCCTGTGGATCAACCCAGGTTGTCCAGAAAGGGACTGCTGGCTGCCAGTCTGCTGCTGTCTTACTCCATCCTGGATCTTTTCTGTGCCTCTCTTCTGTAGGAACTTGAGTAATGATTTTACATCATAGATATGATTTTTATGTATATCTTTAAAGTTTAAATAATTAGTTTGTTTTTAGCCTGCATTGCAAAATTTTTTGCCCACAAGAGAAGAAAATAAGATGCCAAGACAATAAATGAAGATTTTGTGGAGAGCATAGGGGAGAATTAATGTTCATGATTCATTTGAGTAGCTGTGCTTTGGAATTGCCTTCTCCTTCCCGCATATGAGTCACTCAATTGGTATGATGTCTTTCTCCAAAAATCTTGATGACTTTTGCTGTCTGGTAATAAAAGTTACAATACCAATATTTGTGTTTTTTCCTTGCAGAATTTGGTGTTCATTTAGCAGAACTGACTGTGGATCCTCAGGGAGCTCTGGCCATCCGGCAGGTGAGTTTGCCTGGAACTGAAGAAAGAATTTTCATGGAAATTTCCTTGGTCTTTAAAATATTCTTCCATGTTTCCAGGTGAAAAATTTGAAGTAGCTTTCTGTTACTCTTTCTCCACTTTCTTTTAGATTTCTCTAGAGTCTTTTTCTTTCAACATTATTCAGGTGTTATACTCTTACATTTTTTGAAAATACTGCTTTTTGGACTTAATAAACCTGGTGCTGAGACAATACTGTACTGGAAATGGACACAGCTTAGGAGGTGGGCGGTAGACATCAGCAAGCAGAAGTGTGGCTTGTCTTTGCAGAAGCTTTTTCTGTAGGTGTTTTCTTCCTTGAAAAGGAAGTTTTGGTTCTGTATTTCTTTAGTTAGTTTGTGACCTGTATCTCGTGCCTTTATAGAGCTGCTGCCTTGGGTCAGTGCCGTGCAGGCCATTGCTGCTCAGTGGATACCCAGCAGATCTTTTTACTGCAGTAACTCTGTGGTCCATTTCATGGATTTTTTGCATTTTTGGCACATCCTGATGCCCCTCTAAAAGCAGCATGATGGGATGGGAGGCTGAGCAAATGGGTCAGGGGTGATCCTTGCAATGGATGCAGGATTTGTCCCTGATTCCTGACCTCTCTCCTGATACAGCTGGCGTCGGTCATTCTGAAACAGTATGTGGAAACTCACTGGTGCTCTCAGTCTGAAAAGTTTAGACCTCCAGAGACCACAGAAAGGGTAAGACTTGGTTCACATTATCTGGTTTGAAACACTTTATCCATCAAGAATATTGATTCTGTAGGCAGTTAAAGAAGTACCAGTGCCCATGTGTATTTTGAGGCTTAATGGCTTCAGTTAAAGTTTTTTGATGTCTTCCACTTCAAAAATCTGTTTTCAGTTGCTTAAAACAACACTGGGCTTGAGAAGCTTGGGCTGCTTCCTGTAGGGAAAGTTCAGCCATAATGCTTCTGCTGCTCTTAGAGCAAGACTAGAAGAAAAGCTGCTTTCAAAGTTTCACAAATACTGATTCTGGCAGTCCTTTTTTGGAGATTTGCTAAATCTTCTGTTGTACATCTTGGGACTTAAAGGTTATTTTCCCATGACAAATTTTAGTTTAAAGCTGCTGAGTTTCATTAAAAATCTGCTCAGCAGGGGTATTTAACAGCTGAGATGGCCAGAGATTCCAGCCCTTTCCACTCTGACTGTTGACTGGAGCATCTTTCATATCTAGAGTATGATTCATCCCATCCAGAGATAATTGCTTGAATTGTGCCCCAGAAGTGGCTTTTATTTTTTCCTGTCCCTTCAAGGGCTGGGTGACTGTTCTTGTTTACTGAAATCTTCCAAAGTAAGCAAACATAGTCCCTGACACTGGAGCTGGGATTTATCTCAGCTGACTCTGGATGTCTTCCATGTGGATCTGTACATCCTGTGCAGTTGCAGCTGTGAACTATTTACTCTGTGCTTGTCTGATGCTGTCTGTGAGAAGATGCTGTGTTAAAACACACCATGCAGTTTTCCCTAAAGTATTATGGGGTATAGCGTGCAAGAGAATTTTGGTCTCCTGGATGTTCATTTTGTAAAATCAATATTGAATCAATATCAAGATACAGTCATAGGTCTAAATTTTTTTTTATTAGATTGTGTTGTGGTTTTGGATCTGTTGTAGATACCGTTGTTCTCTGCAGGCAAAGGTTGCGATTAGGGAGCTGCTGCCCAACGGGCTGAGGGAGTCCATCAGCAAGGTGCGCTCGAGCGTCGCCTACGCCGTGTCAGCCATCGCCCACTGGGACTGGCCCGAGGCCTGGCCTGAGCTCTTCAACCTCCTCATGGAGATGCTGGTCAGCGGCGATGTCAATGCAGTGCATGGAGCCATGAGAGTGCTCACAGGTGTGTGGGTGCCAGGGCTGGGCAAGGCTGCTGTAGGAAGCTGTTTAGGCTTTTCCTTGTGCCAGTATTCTGTCACGTTTCATCCAAATTGAAGAAGTTGGAATTTTCTTCTTCTCTTCCCCTGGGCCTGGTGGCTGTTACTGGCTGTGGTATCGTGTGCTCAGCAGGTGTCATGAGAGCTGGAGAAGGAGATGCTGTGCTGCAGGTTAGAGCTCAGCAGAGACTTTGATTGTAACACCCTGTTTTCCAGATACCTGCAGGTTTTAGTGTGGTATTTTTCTTCTTGCCTTTGAGGATTGCTTTGGATAGACCAGATGGCCCTGGTCTAGTGAAGTACAAATCAACATGTTTCCAATACACTTAGTGTTTCCCACAGGTTCTATTGTTGCTGTTGCCTGCAAATTGGATTTCTTATAAGAGCTTCTCTTCTTTTTCCATTTTTTAGAATTTACCCGGGAAGTGACAGACATACAGATGCCACTTGTAGCTCCAGTTATTCTTCCAGAGATGTACAAAATTTTCACAATGGCAGAGGTATGATCTTCACAGTGAGGCTGGTATTGGATGAAATGAGTGGGAATGTTTCTTGGAACAAAGAAACTCCAGCTTTAACGGTTAAGTCATACTGTAGTATGAGTTAGACTTAAAGAATTGTCTTGATGATGTGATAGTTGATGGCAGCTTATGTTTCAACAGAAAAGTTGAAGCCAGTGATAAAATAAGAGAATAAAGCTAAAGCAAAAATGAAATACAATTAAAAGATAATTAAAGGAGGTATCTTGTGTAAAAAGAATCTTGTGTTCCTGATGTTTAACTTTTCTCTAGGTGTATGGGATTCGCACGAGGTCACGTGCAGTGGAGATATTTACCACGTGTGCCCACATGATCTGTAACATGGAGGAGTTGGAAAAGGCAAGAGTTTAACTTGACATACAAGATACTTTGAATTCAAACTGAGTGAGGTTCTAAAAATTGTTAAAATGGAAATGAAACATTGGAAAGTTATGTACTGTGTCAGCTGAAATTCGGGGGAAGAGGCTGTAATTTAATACATGCAAAGTGGCTGACTCCCTGCTTTACATGCATGCCATGATAGTGGGACTTGATTTCCATAATTAAGGTTAATTTATGGCTTATCAACAGACATGCTTGTAGCAGCTCAGGAAAGGGGGGAGTCAGCATGGGGAGGAGATAGGGTATCATCCCTTTGTTTGGAAATCCCTGGCTTAGCTTCCAGTCTTCAGGTGAGCTGTGTGTCCTGAGAACCTGCCAGGCCTTGGGCACCTGGGTAATGTGGGGCCCTTGGGCGAGGCTTTGGTTCCAGGCTCCTGGAGCTTCACCCGGTGCTTCAGGAGGCGCCTTGGCCTTGTGTTCCTGAAGAGGTGGGGGAAGCCAAACCCAGCCCAGCTCGGGAAGAGCAGCTGTTAAGAAACAAACACTGCACTTAAGCAGCGTTATAGATGAGTCTCCTGTCTGGTTCTAACTAAGCACATCTCCATTTTAAATGGCCTTTGACGAGTGGTTTTTCCAGCACTCCCAGACAATAAATAGTTATTTTTAACTTTTTGGGGTGTGAGGATAGGGAAGGGTGATTCTTATTCTAGAAGCTGGTCACTGCTGAGTGGCTCCATGTGCTGTTCCCTCCCTGTTTGCACAGGGAGCAATCCAGTGCAGACTTTTGGAAAGTTCTGGTAATTACACTGTATCTCTACTGCCATGACAAGGTTATTCATGCACTGCATCATGCAGCTGGTACCAGTATCCAAAAGACAGTAGTAGCTGCTCAATCATTCTGGAGGAGGGCTGAAAGTGTCCTTTACATTGAATACTAAACCTTTTCTATTGAAATTTTACTTAAAAAAAGAAAAGAAAAAGGGAATCTTTTTATAAATGGCATTTCCCAATAGATTTAAACATAGGACTTTGCTATCCTGGCCATGGAGTTATGAGGAATAATCTCAATAAAATTATTTTGGTCCTGTATTACTTGCTCTGCCAAGGACTGCTTATGGAGTGTTCTGACATCTGGAAAAATACTTGCTGCATTTTCCTAGGAAGAATCATCCTGTTAATCTTCAGGCCAGCTGTTGATACTCAGCTTGTTTGGTTTGGGGGATGGAGGCTCTGCAGGGAGATAAATGCCAGCTGCAGAGTTTGGGGTAATTGTGTGTGTGATGGAGTCACCCCAGGTTTGTTTTGTAGCCTGGGGGTGGTGGGGTGCAGGGCAGGATTCAGTTCATCAAGTTAAATGCCTCTCTAAGAGGGGTGAGCCCTGCTCCTGGGGCTTTCCAGACTGGATTGTCTGGATCTCTCTCGAGACTCCAAAGTGATGAGTTAGATGTGTGTGTTTTGTGGCAGCCTGTGCTGTGGGGTTCTGAAGAGTGGGATTCAGCTGAGCTTAGTTCCTAACATAAGGGGAGAGCCCAAGTGATGTCTGAAACAACTTTCATGTGACTTTGCAATATTCTGCAGTTGGCATGAGTTCCTCTTCCATTTTTTACCAGAAAAGTGCAATTGTTATTGCTTCTAGTGCTTTACCTTTCAGATGTGGGGATTCTGTACTGGGTATTCACCTGTGCTTGCATTGTCTGTAACCAGGGTGCAGCCAAGGTCCTGATTTTTCCTGTGGTGCAGCAGTTCACAGAAGCCTTTGTCCAGGCCCTGCAGATGCCTGATGGACCAACATCGGACAGCGGGTTTAAGATGGAAGTTTTGAAGGTGAGTCACTTAGGGCTGATTAAGTGGAGAAAGAATTGAATACCAACACACGCTCAGATGTGCTGGAAAACTTGTGTGGCACATCTCCTAGTATTGCTCAAGGTATGAACAGTGAAGGCTTTTGGCTCGCAGCACCATCAACAGTGAAATAAATTGTTTGCCTGGACTGAAGATACCTATGATGAGATCCATGAGGATCTGTCTGTAAAATGATCCACAGGAATCCGATCCATAGGACCATCTGTCCTTGTCATTCGCTGATCTAATGTATCTTGGATATGTCTTGGACACCATAATCTGTAGTTAAATACCAGTCTTTTCTAAAGGTGCTGCAGAAATCTAATGCAGTGAAGTTGTAAAAGCTTATTAAGTGAAGGTGCTTTTCTGGAACTTGCTTGCTCTTTAATGCTAAATGATGTCTGAGAAAGAGAGGTGGAAGGTCTTTGTACTGTCCTGGTTTCCTGGAGAAAGGAGATTGGATGGGAGAGCTCTGTTTGCATGGGGACAAGGGCCAGTGCAGACCCCTGTAACAGCTTGGAAAGCACTGGAGCTGTAGGGTGTGCTGCCTGCAGCACAGGAGAGCAAAGAGCCAGAAGCATAAGTTGCAGGATCAAATCCAGATCTTTCATTTACACCCCTGTGTACTGGGGTGAGCAAGACTCAGGTCTGTGTACAGGTTTCTGAGTGGGCACTGAGGCCCATTCAGCCATGTACCCTGAAGGAAGCAATAAGGAAGTTACTGAAGACAAGTGTCAAAAGTTTTTCAGGATGACCAGCTTTGTGCTGAAGTAATGAAAATAAATGCTGGGAGGGTGCTGTCGTGTTACTCAAACCAGCAGCTCCTGTGCTCTGTGTTGTGGAACTTGTCTCAGTCCTGTTCAAGGCAGCAGTACCTGGTCTGGGCATCCTGTGGCTTCTCAGTGAAGGGCTGCAGGTCTCATACTCTGGGAACAGCTGGAGCTGTTCTTGCCCTGCAGCACTACTGGAAGTAGGGGAAGGATGTTGGCAGTTTTTGTTGAGAGGGTGTCTCTCGTGGGTTTGTTTTTTTTTTCCTTTCTGTTGCCTGTGCACTGGGATTCTTGGGGCAGTGATATATAGGAACAGCAACATGAAGGGGACATTGCAGGGTATCTCGATTTGAACAGGCTGCAGGTCAAGAATGTTTTAATCTCTTACTCCAGATACTCAACATTTGGATTGTTATTGAGTAGTGGTATTTTTCAGCCTCCACAGAAAGCAGTTGTAACTGATGGCTTCACTCTAAACCAGGCCAGGCCAGTTCTGTTCTTGTTACATCAATGCATTCTGCAGCCTTTTCTGTTATTTAAGTAAGTGCTTGCTGGCATTGGGCTGTTTGCATGGGTATGTCAGCACTGGTCCTGCCAGGAGGTTCTTGAACAATGTGACAGGCTGAGAAAGTCTCTGAGGAAATGTCACCGTGTTCTTGCTCTGCTTCTTAGCTGTGTCAGGGCCTCTGCCCTTGGCCTGTGCGGGGGAGGTGCAACACAAGAGGATTTGGATCTGAATTCACTGCTGTGCGTCCGGTGGCATCAATGGCAGGAGAGAATCAGTGTGGACTTGAACAGTAAATTCAGGAGATCTGCTGCTGACAAGTGGTTTGTAGGAGGCTCTTTGTAAAGAGATGAGTGTTCTGGCTGTTGACTTAAGGCAATTCATGGTTTTGTCACTTAGGGTTTCTAAGCTGATGATAGCAATTTTCTAAGGAAAAAGGGATTCAGGTGAAAGACCCATGAATTGCCTTCACTTCCAGAGAAGTGGATTTTATAGCCATTGTAATGCAGAAGTAAGAAACCTTAGGGGATTATTTAAACCATCTCTACAGATGAGGTCATTAAGGGAACCCCTTCAAAAGCTGATACAATGGAAGAGGCAATTGAGGCTTTTTTACAGCACATTTTCAACCAGATGCAAACTCAATCCTGTCTTCTTTTCCTTAATGAAGTGCTGTGTGGCAAATGACAGGAAGACTTTTTTTTTTCCCTTCCCTGTCTCTTGAGAGCTTTGTACTCCAAGGTTCATGGAGTTCTTGATGGAAATCAGAGGCAGCCCTGACCTAAACTGTTGTGCTGCCCATGTCAGAATGTTCTGCAGGACAGTGTCAGAAGCTTTAAGGAGTGCTGTTGCAGTGTGCACATCTGCCTGATCCCCTGGGACAGTTATCCTGGTTAGGGGAGTGAATAGTTTGGATCACATCATGGGGAACCACTGATGGTTAATGTGTCCCAAGTTGTTCCCAGTATAGATACAAGTTTATAAGTAGTTATCAGCAGGAAATCAGGGCTTTTGATCCTTGGAGGAGATGGGAGGTTTGGCAACAACAAAAATATCAAGTGTGAGGACTAGAAGGAAATACCCATGGTGTAATTTATTGTTGTGTTTGATAGTTCAGCATGAATTAAATTGGTGTCTCTAAGGATGAATGAGCTGCAACTGTGCAATTCTTGAATCCTAATTCAGTTTCTTGTACATGCCACTACTGATTATTTTGAGAGAAACAGAGTGATTAAACATGACAGGTGGGAGATTTAAGGCAAATTTCACAACAATGGAATACAAATATGGTGTACTTAGTGTGCAGTAATATATCAGGAACACCAAATTAGCCAACAATCTAAAGCATCTTGCAGCCTTGCTGTTGTGCTTCTTCATTTGTGCTTAAAAGCTGTTCAACACCTGTGGGTCAGAGAAGTTATGCTTACATTTTTCCTGATGCTGGAACAAATAACTAGCTAAAAAAATAATCGTAATCTCTTTGTTCTTGGATGGAAGATGAGGTGGTATCTGTGTCTTGGGGCAAATTTCCCAAGTTTATGAACAAGGTACTTCACCTGCCTCTGCTGAACTCTGACTGACAGTCAGCTTTAGCATGCTCTCTAGTGTGTATTCTAAGCTTTTTATCCAAAAGTTTGGGGATTTCTTCTCTGTTTAAAGGTGCAATCAGGAAGAGAAGCAATAAAAGGCTTTGATAGAGTGACTTTAAGGAGCAGTGCTCTGAAGAGAGAAGGGCTTTCTTGAAGGATTAATAGGTGGTGGAGCAATACGTGGGGATTGGCAGAGGATCTGTGCAGCAGTTCTTTTTCAGACAAGCGGTGGGAATTGGCAGAATGAGGGGCCAGGGGTTGAAGTACAACATCTGACAGGAGAGTGCTCTGGTTTTTAATGACTTGCTCTGCAGGAATGTGGTGACCTTGCAAATGCAGCCTTCTATTGTTACAACTGCAGAGCCATTGAATTGAAGAACTCTCTTAGCACTCCAGCAGTGCTTCCTGCAAAGTTGTTTGGGCGTAGAGCTTAGAAACATTTACATGGAGCACATATGCAGTGCCTTATGGAATAAGTCTGTTTGGATGCTCCTGTGGCCCTAGGCAGGGTGTTGAGTTTGCAGCAGTCCTGAAGATCAGGTTCACATCTTTTGCCAGCACCTGCATAATTTTTTTTTTTTTCTGGAGACTTCAGCAGGTCTTTTCTGTAATGCTTCCTTCTAGCACCTGCCAGACTTATTCCCAAACCCACATAGCTGGGTTATTCCTGACGCCTGCTCATCTCTAATGCTGATATTAGATTGCTGTTGTTTTTCTGGAAGGTGAATTACTGTATTTTATTTCTATTAATGTACCCAGTGGTGCAAACAAACAAACTGCACAGAGTGGTTTGTATTGGGTAAGCACAAACAAACTGACACCCGTGTGTCTGGGAGCAGCCACCTCTCAGGCAGTTTGTGAGAGGCTGTTCTGTAACAGGTGTAACACAACTGGAGCTGTGCCCCTGGAGGAGAGAGGGGGGAGTGAGAGCTCTCTCACTGCTGGAGGATCCCCAAAGGTCTTTGGCAAGTGTCAGTGGAAGGGCTCCCCTAAGTCAGGGTGATCAGCTTCATTAAAGTCCAGGCACAATCCCCTGTGGAGCTGCTGAGCTGCTCCCAGAGCAGCCCCTCTGCTGGGCTGGTACGGTCACTGGTGTCTGCAGCCAGAATGGGAAGAGAATTGATCTGGGTGGGTGTTTGCTTCTGCACCTACTCCCTGGGTGTGCATTGGATGTGTTGCTTGCAATGAAGTGTGGAAAATGTCTGTGGAAAATGGGCAGTAGTCTGGTTTTACATGACATTAGAGTTCTTTTTCTGGGACAAGACACTTCCAGGATAATTGTATCCAGACAGTGCTGCAGTGATGTGCTTCGGATTTGAGTCATTGCCTCACCACTGCATTGTCTTCACTCCAAAGTGCCACATCTTGTGTTGTCCCTTTGCTTCCCTGCAAAAGAGGAAACACCGAGTGAGGTGTGTTGGTCAGTGTTTGAGCAAGAGGGGAGACTGTGAAGTCGGGAATGAGAGGAGACCTCAGTGAGAGGAAGACTTTGGATGATCTCAGTTGTTAATGAAACAGCAGCCTGTGATTTGAGTGTGTTGATGGCTTTCCCAGTTTCACTTTTGACTGATATTCTTTTTGGTTCCAGGCTGTGACAGCACTTGTGAAAAACTACCCAAAGCACATGATTTCATCAATGCAGCAGATCCTGCCCATCGTCTGGAACACCCTTACGGAAAGTGCTGCTTTATATCCTTGGTGGTGAATGGCTTTAACTGGAATCGAACGAGACAAACTCAGTCTCATGCCCAGTAATGATGTGGCTGCTGGAGAAGCACAATACATGGAGGGTTCTGCCCTGCCAGACAAACAGGATATTTCTGTTACTTCAGGAGGCACCATTAAGTTTCTTTTAGCTTATAATGTATGCTGACTGATGCAGGTGCCCATGATACAGTGGCTGTAGAACTGCCACGAGCTCTGCATTGTTTCTAGTACTTTTTGGTAAAAATTGTCTTCTTAAAAAGTTGCTGGTCACAGTGTAAAGAGTTCAGGAGAAGAAGAACCAGCAGTACCCCTTGCTGCAGCAGAACTAATGGCTGATTGCACTTGCTGCAGAAGCTGATTTTCCATTTGAATTTTCAGTCATTGCTCCAGTGCACACCCAGCTGTGTCAGAGTGCTCTGTGGGTGTGTTGCCCAGGACTTGAAAACTGACGACTCAAATCTCTCCATATCGTTTTTTCAGACACTTGTTAAAATACAGTGGAAGGTGTCCCTGCCTATGGCAGGAAGATTGGAGCTACATGGTCTTTAAGATGCCTTCCAACCCAAACCATTTTGGGAATCTATGAAAGTACAAGAAGCTGTTTTTTGGATTTTTGATGGTGTATTTCTCCCTCTTCTGCCCTGACTCCTGCTACAGTCCTGCTGGTACCTGAGCTGACAAAACAGGCTTTTGTTTGCAAAAGCGGGGAGTCTTGTTCTTCCTTTCCTTGTGTTTGCTCTGGTACTTGTTGGTTCTTCAGTTCACCATCCCCAAAGAAAACTCCTTCCTCTTTACCCCCACGTTAGTTTTCTGCCATTTCCCAGGGCTGGCACATGTGGAGAAGCTTGGTAGAAGCAGAGCCAACCTAAGGTAGGATGTTGGAGCACAGGCTGGCTCCTCATGCTTGGGCAGCAGTGAGGTGTTGAATTAGCTCACATCCCCTGGAAAGAGTGAGTCTAGGGGGTTCTGTTCTTGCAGAGTTAATATAAATGAAGTTTTGGGTTACCTTAGTGGGTTTGATCTAAGTTAAACAAATAATATGAAGGATGTGCTGAAGTGATGTGTGAGTTGGTCTGTGGAAAGTGATCTTTCAACTTGGGCAGTGCACAAAGCCAGGAGCTCCTGGGGTGTTCTCTCTGTGAAGCACAGGACTCTGCACAAAATCAAAGGGTTTTTTAAGAACAAAACCTTCCCAAGTTATCGGGAACTTTAAGACAGAAGCAGATTAATTCCAAAATAGATGTTGTTCTTTAGAAAAAAGCATTTCCTTAACTCCATTCACTTATGTGAGAACAGAAGTAAATTACACAGAAGAGGTGGAGGATCCTGTGGATTCTGATGGTAAGAACTTGCACTTCACTTTGCTTTTTGCAGAGGAATGGAGTTACGTAAATATTGCTGTCAAAACAGTGACTGAAGCACTGTGGGAGATCGTGCTAAAGGTGCATTTATGATGTTAGAATGGTGTCCATCACTTCTTTGCAAATTACTTGGATTGTGATCAGTGAAGCTGCACAATTTAAGTTTTCTAATGGCTCAAGGGGTGAGTTCAGCAACAATTTTGAGGTAAAAGCAGTGGGACAAAAGAAAATCAAGTAGGTCTTAGGTTGAGCTTTATAAATTTTAATGAGGGGTGTGTGGTGGGAAGAGAGCAGGAAGTGATGAGGTCAGAAATCCTCCTGGGGCTGCTGCTGCACTTGCTAGTCCAGGAGAATGAATAAATATCTGCTCAGACAAGCTAATAGTTTGTAATTATTTTCACATCCATTTGTAGCTTTTTGTATGTTGGCATGTTCAGTCATGTTCCTTTTTGTTTTTTCCACTTTGTTCAGGTGAAGTTTTGGGCTTTGAAAATCTGGTGTTCAGCATATTTGAATTTGTTCATGCCTTGTTGGAAAACAACAAATTTAAGAGCACAGTGAAGAAGGCTCTGCCAGAGCTGATCTATTACATCCTGCTTTACATGCAGATCACAGAGGAGCAGGTGAGCATGTTTTGTGTTGTGTAGGAAACAAAAGAAATGAGAGATTTAAACCAGCAAGTGTCCTGGGAAGAGTTTCAGTGCATGGAAATCTAACAGGCTGTTCCATCGCTTTGCTGTGGCAGTGCTTAGAGATTCCAAAATGGTACAAGGTGAACAGTAAATCACAGATCACAGAAGAGGTTGGGTCAGAAGGGACTTTAAAGCCCATCTTGTTCCACCCCCTGCTATGGGCAGGGACACCTTCCCCTATCCCACGTTGCTCCAAGCCCCGTCCAGCCTGGCCTTGGACACTTTCAGTGATGGGACATTCACAGCTTCTCTGGGCAATGTATCCAGTGTCTCAGCACCCTGTTAGGGGTTTCTTCTGTAATCTAAACCTACCATCTGTCAGTTTAAAATTGTTGCCCCTTGTCCTGGGGCCCTGGTTTTACCAGGGTTTCATTTTTAAGGCAATTACAAGGTCTCCCTGGAATCTTCTCCATGCTGAACAACCTCAGCTCTTTCAGGCTTTCTTTTTTCATTCTTCCATGATGCATTGTGCTGTGAAAATGAGGATTATCATGCTGAAAGGGATAAACAGGTTTCTGTGAGAGAGAAAATGTTGTGCTAGTAGGGTGAAATAATTTGTACTGAAATTCTACATGGCTCCTGGCCTCGCAAGCCTGACAGACATCATCTTTTAGTTTAGGTAGACATGCATAAAAACAAGCACTGTGTTAAAAGATTTATCTGCTTCTTCCACTTCCTCATCTAAAAATAAATCTGTATAGCGTTGATTCCAGGTCAGTCATTAGTTCTGTCAAACTGATCTCAAATGAGGGGCGGAAGAGCAAGATGAGCTCAGAACAAAGAGCATTTCTTCTTTTCAAAGTTTTCTCCAATGGAATAGAAGAAAAATCAGTTGAGGATGAAGACTTCTTATGGCAGGAAAAATTCTGAAAGTAGTTCTCCAAAACAGGTTACGGGGAACAGCAAAGCTGCCTTTTACCCATGGTGTCCTGAAGTCTCAGCTGCCCCCTCCTTTTTGTCTCCTCTAGATAAAAGTTTGGACTGCGAATCCACAGCAGTTTGTGGAGGATGAAGATGATGATACATTTTCCTACACAGTGAGAATTGCTGCACAGGATCTGCTGCTGGTATGAAATGTATTCCACGTTTAGATACTGAAATAGTAATGACAAGTATCAAACCTGGCTTCAGGAAGGGCATTTAGAGAAAAGGCCAACTTTTAACAGTCCATACAAATGAGTGTTGCCATTTCCTTCTGCACAGGCTGTGGCTGCTGATTTCCAGAATGAGAGTGCAACTGCTCTGGCTGCAGCAGCTACGAGGCATCTGCAGGAAGCTGAGCAGGCTAAAAACAGCGGCACTGAGCACTGGTGAGGGGCTGGGGTGGAGGGGACGGTGCTGGGGCAGGTGTCGAGCTCATCTGCAGCACTGGGTGCACCATGATTTAATCAAATTTCATTTGTGACAATGCTACTGATGGGCAAGGATGGAATTGGAGAGCTCTGATTAGAAGAAGCAAAAGGAAGTACAGCACTTCTTGAGCCAGATGATGAAATCTTCATGTGGAGTAATTTGGGCAGTTCCTAACACAATCTATCTGTGCCAAAGCTCCCTCCCTTCAGAGCTTGACATTCCTTAAAACATCTCATGGGAGACCATAATTAGTTATACAAAATCAGAAGAGAAATTTGCAATACTTCGTGTTCAGTTAATTGGGATAAAAATTGCAGGGAAAAAGTATTGAGAGATATATGTATAATTTATTTTTTTGACTTGATGTCAAGAAGAGAGGTGCTGTATGCAGATGTATGTGTTCAAGTTTAGAACTTCAGACTTGCAGTTTTTAATGTTTTTTGGGGATAGAAGAAGAAAACTCTGTTGCAGGAGTACCTAGTTGCTGGTCCACAGTGATTCTCTCCTAGTTTTACAGTGCATTGGTTCAGTGTTTGTGTTTAGTTTGAATGTTAGTGTCAGAGTAGCCTCTCTGATAATGAGCAGCAATGGAATGGCTGCAAAATCAGACATTAAGTCCCCATCTGCCTCAATTGTGAGAAGCTGTAAAGTAGGTTCTTGGCTTCACAAATAAAACCAAGGAGAGGTGGTATTTGCACATAGTTCTATATCATCATAATTAACAAAATGTCAATGCAAAATTAGATGGTTTTAAACCTTTAATATACTGAGTATCCCAGTGGTTCTGCACACAAATAATGAAGACATGACTGGAACACAAACTTTCATGGAAGAGGCTCTTTTTTATTATGAGAACAAAATTGGAACAAGTAGCGGTTATTCCACCAATATTTTAGGAAGTGACTGAGAATGCTGCCTGTCCTGAGGGAGTTTCCAAGCCCGCATCTTGCAGTTTGTAAATGTTCATCTCTTTGAGGACTTTTTAAAATTCTCTTTTGGGATCAAGGAAATAATTGTGGTAGCTTAGACCAAAAAATTACTTTTGGCTTCACTTCAGAATATGTATTTCTTTCTTGAGGTGATGATGGAGGAAAATATGCTCTTAAGCATCTGAACTATTTTGCAGGTGGAAAATACATGAAGCCTGTATGCTGGCCCTGGGCTCAGTCAAGTCCATAATTACAGACAGTGTGAAGAATGGGAGAATACACTTTGATATGCATGGCTTCCTGACAAATGTGGTCCTGGCAGACCTCAATCTTTCAGGTATGTGGGACCCCACATCCCTGGGGATAGCTGCTGGGTGCCAGACACTGGGAGTCTCTGATGAATCAGTCAGGTTGATGTGTGCATGTGGTATTGGGAAATGCAGTTGTGCACCTTGCTCATGTGAAAAAAGTCAATCTTGTGAGTTCCCACATGCTCCCAGTTGTAGTGTAAGTCCTTTGTCTGTGGGACTGTGCTTTCAGCTGGATGTCATTGTTGGCTGGATGCATGAGCCTGTAGGGCCTGGGGAGCTGGGTGGAAAATAGCTGTTCTGGTGTCTTGTGTCTGTGCCTGGGAAAGTCACCAGCAGTGTTTAACCGCCTTCAGAATTCCTGCTGCACCATATCATCCCATTTGTTTTATGCTGAGGCTGACACTAGTTGTGTAGCACATGAATTCAAATAATGCTCCCGGCTAAATGGGATTTTGTTATTGGGAACTCAGCAAGATTTTGCTCTCTGTGTTATCTTACATCAGTGTGCAGGAGAGTCAGAGGAATTGCAAATTAAAATTTTAGAAGTTTAAGGCAATGTGAGTATCATTGATGAGTCCACATTGAGTTGTGTCAGTGCAGAAAAAAACCAGATTCCTGGGTTCCTTTTTCATCAAAGAAACACTTGTTTAGCCCATTACAAAGAATGGTTTTTTCTTTTCTTTGTGTTAATTTTGAGTGAAGAACTAGTTTGCAATGCATGTAAGAAACCAACCCCAGCAATTTACATATATTTACATTCATTTACATGTGTGGCATTGGGTTGTAAATGAGCTACAGTTCTCTAGAAGGGCTCCCAGAGTCAGTGTGTTGATGGCTCTCCAAGGATATCCATTTAATGGTCAGTAATGGTACAGACAAAGAAATGTTGTATTTTATGATCGTGACTTAAAAAACAAAGCTCTTCTCTTGCTGTACATCTTGCACAGAGTGTTTTATGTCCTCATCTTAAAATTAGTACTTGCAGGAGCATAAATAATGGCAGTAAAGATGCTGAGGAACAGAGAGCATCATCACTTTGAGGCCAGCCTAGATAGGTAAGGAGATTCATAGTCTGAAAAGGCAGCAGGAGTAAGTGTGATAAAGATATATCATACCTTGGTGAGTGCAAGCAGGTGAGTGGATAATGAATGTCCACTGCTTCTGTGGTGCTGGTGAGCCACAGAATTCTGTTCTGTTACTGCAGGGTGATGGCTGCAAACTAGGAATGTAATCCATGAAAGGTCCCTGGGTATGAGCTCTGTTACTCTAATTCTTCTCCCTAAGAAGCTGCTGTTTTCTGCAGCTGGGGACAGAATATTGAGCTGGATAAATGGGAATTTCTGGAAAAGCCTCTGTTCCCTTCCTTTGCTTTTGTTCAGTGATGAACAAATTAAAGTGTAAATAGTTGAGGGGAGGAGGTTTTTTAATAAATGAGAAATTATTCTTTGAAATAACTAAGAAAATAAGCTGTATTCTGCCTATGAACAAAAATTCTTTGTATGCCTGCACACTTGTCTTGTATGTCACATTTCAGTGTTTTCCTATTGGGATGACAAGATTTTAAATAATGGATGGAAGCAGCTGTGATTTTAAACTCATAAAGCTTATCCTGAAGCCACTGGGGTTTTTTGTTTTGCTGCAGTGTCTCCTTTCCTCCTGGGCCGGGCCCTGTGGGCTGCCAGCCGTTTCACCGTGGCCATGTCTCCAGAGCTCATCCAGCAGTTCCTGCAAGCCACTGTCAGTGGATTGCACGAAACCCAGCCCCCCTCTGTCCGGATCTCTGCAGTCAGAGCCATCTGGGGGTAAGCAAACCCTGGGCTATTCCACAGCCCCAGGGACAGGAGTATAAATCACACTGATAAACTGGTTTGTTAAAATAGTATTTCTGTTGGGCTGTGGGAGGTTTTGCTTTGAATGAAATAGATGTCAGCCTAAAAAGTATAAACAAACAGGTTCAAAATAGAATAACTCTAATGAGGAATATGGAATTGAGATTCGAGGTTGGCTACAGTAAAGTGTTGTGATGGATATGGTCACAGGGAGGAGCAGCACTAGGTAGTGTTGGAAAGCACAAGGATGAAACCCAGATTACTCCTGTTAGGTCATAAAGGTGGCTGACATCATACAGGCCTATGGAGCCAATCACAGTAATAAGGAGTGTTTGGGGTTTGATTTTCTTAGCCCGTTTTTGTCATAAGGAAGTTCTGCTGTACTGATTCTAAAGTAAAAAATGAACATTTGTGTAAAATCAAAAAACCAGTCACAAAAAATCTGCTACTTGACTGTTCCCCACTCTACTCTTCCAAACAGCACTTTGTCTCTTATTTGCACTGGAATGTTAATGAATAAATAAAGTCAGAGACTTACAACTTAGTTATTCCTGAAATTGCTTTATCACCCCCCCAGCTCACTTGTAGAACATGGTAACAAAACACTTTGTAAGCAGTGTCTGTCCTGGACTTTCTTCCTTTTCTCCATCAATGGGCAGTTCTTAGGAGAGATCTGTCACTGAGGGGCAGTAGAAGCTTCTAACATCACTCGGCTCAACTCTGCTTGTGTGAACATCAGGGGTGGAATGAGGAGGGAAGACTTCTGGTGAGAGCTTTCCTCCTCCTTCCTGCTGAGCTGCTGGGAGGTCAGACAGTAGTGGACTGAAGGAGAGAAGTCCTAGAGGAGTGAACTCAGGGGATAAGAATGGACAGGATGAAACAACCCCTTATGTATTATCTAAAATGAAATATATTTAAGTTACTTCAATATATTAGGAATGTATTTTTGTATCACAAATTTCTTGTCTAGCTACTGTGACCAGCTGAAGATCTCCGAGAGCACCCATGTGTTGCAGCCTTTTCTTCCCAGCATTCTGGATGGCCTGATCCACTTGGCAACTCAGTTCAGCTCCGAGGTGCTGAACCTGGTGATGGAGACGCTGTGCATTGTGTGCACAGTGGACCCAGCGTTTACAGCCAGCATGGAGAACAAGATCTGCCCCTTCACCATTGCAATATTCCTCAAGTACAGTAACGGTATGCATTCCACTTACATTCCCAAAGCACACTTGGTTTTGCTGTTGAATCCTGCTGCTGAAAACTGAATCAACGGTCATTGAAGGAACACTGATTCCCGTGGCAGAGGGGAAACTTGCTGCTTTTCGCAGCCAAAATAGTGGTGGCAAAAATTGAGATATGTGTGTGTTTTAGTAAATGGTGCTTTCTCTCTCCAGATCCTGTTGTTGCTTCTCTTGCCCAGGATATTTTTAAGGAACTAGCTCAAATAGAAGCCTGCCAGGGTCCAATGCAGATGAGGCTGATCCCAACCCTTGTCAGCATCATGCAGGCCCCAGCTGACAAGATCCCAGCGGGGCTGTGTGCAGTAAGTGCTTCAGTGGGGCATGGCCTGGGCTGGAGATGTTCCCTGTTCTGTAACACCCAGGGTGACTGCTCTGCAAAGGGCAGAAAGGCTGCTGTGGACATGCTTTGACTTCAGTCATTGGGGGAGGTTTCTCTGTGGAAAAAAGGCAAATTGCAGGTGCAGGAAGATGCTTCCAAAAGTTGGCTTTAAACTGCTCCACTGGCCTTCTTCCAGTGCCCACAGCATCAGTCATCCCCAGTCATTTTGCTGTGGCATTGCCATCTTTCAGCAGGAACAGTCTCCTCTCCCAGCAGCTACACAACTTTTCCTTGCGCTGCTTCCTAAGGCTTTTTCTGATTTATGCATCACATATGCATGAATTGGAGATAAATTATACAGGTGCCCTAATAAAAGATGAGGCACTGACTGTGTAGAATGGTTGTGTGGAATTAAACCCATAAACATCCATATCAATATGCATATAATCTGTTAATTGGTATGACTGTAACAATTGCTTATAGGTAATTAAAATAAATTTAAATCAATATAACCAAAATGGAACAAGTCAGCTAGAACAGTTCTCTGGCTGTTCTGATTTGTATGCATCTGTTTGCCATGTTTGAGTGGTGACACTGCTTTTAATGTTGGAACTGTCTTGGGAACTTCTACAGCTCACACCAGTGATGCTTGGGTGTGTGACTCTGGGGCCCTCGCATTTAAAAATTATTCTAGACTGTGAGTTCAGAGTGTGGTTGCAGCAGTGGCCACATCCCTGCAGTTCACATCTTTGATGTTTGCAGCAGGGGTGGGTAGTGCTGACTTCATGTTCTGTGGCTGCTGCTGTGACAGTTTTGTGTTTTCCTTTCAGACTTCTATTGATATACTGACCACAGTTGTGAGGAATACAAAACCCCCTCTGTCCCAGCTCCTCATCTGCCAGGCATTCCCTGCAGTGGCACAGTGCAGCCTGAACACAGATGACAATGCTACAATGCAGGTACCCCTGTGGGGAGGGGGAGGCAGGTAACACTGTGGGGAGGGGGAGGATTGTGGGGCTGTGCCAGTCCAAGAGAGGTGACAGCCTTTGAGGGAGCCCAGGCTGTGCCTGCCAGTTGCTGTTTCAGCACTCCCCTGGAGCCACTGCCACCTCCAGTTTACCATGAAAGTACTGTTGTTCAGGGCCTGTAGTGATTTTTCCTGATCATTCCTGAATGTGGAGAACTACAGTGAGAAAGGCAGCAGCCTGGATGTTTTTTCTATTTTAGTGCATTGGAGCATGTTAAAAAACCAACCAACCAAAGCCCAGCAACACAAAAAAAAAAAAACAACCCCAAACAACCAAACAAACCTATAATGCTTTTCTTCCCCCACAACATTTCTCACACCTGGGAATGGCAGGGGCTATCTTCAGGCACATTCACAGGCACAGGGCAGCAAAAGTCCTCCCCCCTCCTCCTCTAGCAGCTTTCTGCTGTACTCATTTAAGATTACATTTAAGGGGAAGGCAGACTTCTTTTTGATTGAGCCAGGATGGAGGGAAAGCAGGGAATCATCTCCAGCATCAGTACTGCCTGAGCTGTGCTTACTGGCAGGCTTGGCTGTGGCCTGATGTCTTTGGAGTATCTAGCAAGAAGGAAAAAGCATCAGAGGCTAGAAGTGCAGGGAGCCTTTTCATTCCAGCTCCTAGCTGGCACATGAATAACAAGGCTGGTTTCAATCCTTACATAGGGAGTTCCATAGTGGCAGCTACTCTTCGCCATGTGAATACAGACCATGGCAATATGGTCTTTCCCTAAACAAGAGACCAGTAAGAATAGGCTGGAGACCAGCAAGGAGAGATTGTAGACCTGCACATCGATTGCTTTGCTGGATCTTTGTGCTAAGAATTCAAAAAGACTGCAGCTCAGCTGCTAGTCTGTGTTTTGTTCATGCCACACTTCTGTGTCTTCATCTCTCACTTGTTAAAACCTCTTTGAATTTTTTAGGTACAAGACTGGCACAAAACTGCAGCTACTTGAGGTTGTTGTTGTATTTATTAGT
The DNA here is from genome assembly GCF_000738735.6 of Corvus cornix cornix. Classification (NCBI taxonomy): domain Eukaryota; kingdom Metazoa; phylum Chordata; class Aves; order Passeriformes; family Corvidae; genus Corvus; species Corvus cornix. Next base: position 5,577,915 of record NC_046354.1, read on the forward strand.
TATCTTGATTGCTGCTGATTGGGCACTGAAGAGTTGTGTATTTGATAATGAGCTGAAGTCTACAGAAATTACTTGTGAATCTTTTATGGGTCCCACCAGTTTTCCCCTTGTTTTCATCTTGGTTCAGGGTGGTTTTGGGATGGTGAAGGGGATGTCTGCCTGTGCCTGCCCATTCCCTTACCCACTGCTTGTCTCTGTAGAACGGCGGCGAGTGCCTGCGCGCGTACGTGTCGGTGGCGCTGGAGCAGATCGCGCAGTGGCACGATGAGCAGGGTCACAACGGGCTCTGGTACGTGATGCAGGTTGTCAGTCAGCTCCTGGACCCACGGACCTCGGAGTTCACCGCTGCCTTTGTGGGCAGGCTGGTCTCCACTTTAATTTCAAAAGCCGGGAGTGAGCTGGGAGAGAATCTGGACCAGATCCTGAGAGCGATCCTGAGTAAAATGCAGCAAGCGGAGACGCTCAGTGTGATGCAGGTGAGCAGGCTGGGCACCCAGGAGAGTGAGGAGAGGCACCATGAGAAGAAATTGTCATCATTTTCTTTCATTTCGTGCCTGATTATTTTTGGCTCGGGCAATTGGAGGGTCTGTGTATCCTCTTGAAGTAGTCAGGAAAATGCCTGCTCTGATCAGAGAATCATGGAATCTCCTGAGTCAGAAGGGACCCAAAAGAATCATTGAGTCCAACTCGTGGCCCTGCACAGGACACCCCAACGATCCCACTCTGTCCTAACACTCCTTGAACTCTGACAGCTTTGAGGGCATGACCATTCCCTGGGGAGCCTGTTCAGTGCCCCAGCACCCTCTGGGAGAAGAACCTTTTCCTAATACCCAACCTAACCCTCCTGTGACACAGCTCCATGCTGTTCCTCAGGTCTGAAACTTTTTGTTGTCTGGTTATAGGGTAAGCAAGGTTCTCGCAGGTAAGCTGTAATGCACCTTCAGTAGTCCCTCATGCCCTTGTACTTGCAAACCTCCTTTGGAGAGATAGGAGTTGCCTCAGTAGGAATGTTATGACAAAGGCAGCATGTCTTTTTGAGTGGATTTATTCTGTGTTACAAGGATAAATGCCTGGGACTTGAGACAAGGTGAGCTTTTGGTGGATGGGAGGCGTAGTTGGCCTGAGTGAGGTGAGAGACCAGACAAAGAGCTTCACCATCTCTTCTAGCCTTGACCTACTTGTAGTGGCACAGTTTTCTGGAATGATTTTTTCCCAGTGGTCCTCATTCTCTCTCCTGTCTTTTTTTGTCTGTGCCCTCAATGTAAAGCAGCTCGTGCTGACTGCCCTGGTTCCTCAGTAGCAGCTGGGGGAAGACGTTTTGCTGGCACTGCTGAGCAAGATCCCATCTCTGCTCCCAGTGCAGCACTCAGCTGAGCTTCACTCTGCTCTAACCATCTTGTCTTACTTCTCTGATTTTTGAATGTGCAATTTTCAAGCCATCATATGGTGCCACAGCAACCATTCCGATGTCAGCAGATCTCACTTGCTTTAGGATTTTTTACCCCTGGATACACCAATGATTGTTAACTGTTTGGAATGGCTCTCACTTTGCTTGTTTTTGGATTATAAAGATATGGAAGTTTAAATCTGAAGCAGTCCCATGCAGCCCTTGTAGCCAAGAATTTTGCAATGCTGGATCTCTTCCCTGTGTTAGTCTGGAAGATGGGCCTCTGGAGATGGGCAGCTTTTCCCTGAGGAAGGCTGCAGAGATGCCCTCAGACTGGGAGACTGATGTTTAGACATACACAGCAAATGAGTTCTGCCCCTGGTCTTTAGGAGTCAGACTGTAAAACTGTATCTTGTAATGAAACCTTTTCAAAAGTTGTAGTTCTTTCCCTAAAATCATGTTCAAAATGCATTCAGAATTGGGAAGGTGCTGCTGAGTGATGATATGATGGTGTTTATTGCCTGCATTTGTAGCACAGTGTTTTGCAGCTGGTTGTACTTTCCCTTCCTCCCAGGGCTGGTAAGCACAGCCTTCACTCCTGCAGGGAGCCCAGCTCCTTAAATATTTGATAAAACATTTCCAGCTATTGAATTATGTACAGCTAACACTGCCCTTTCTCCTCCTGCAGTCCCTGATCATGGTGTTTGCTCACTTGGTTCACTCACAACTGGAGCCACTCCTGGAATTCCTGTGTAGCCTGCCTGGCCCCACTGGCAAGCCCGCCTTGGAGTTTGTGATGGCCGAGTGGATGAGCCGGCAGCACCTCTTCTATGGGCAGTATGAAGGCAAAGTCAGGTGGGATCCCCAGATACACCTGTGCTGCTGCCCTCATCCCATTGCCACTCAGTGCTGGGCATAGGGAAGGAGGGACCTGGCTCAGGTGGGAGCAGTGTTGGGCAGAATTGCTGCTCCCTGCGCTGTCAGTTCTGCTCAGGAGAGCTGTGGTAACTGGAGCAAGCTCTGATCTTCCTCATCAGTGCTCTTCCTGCTGCCTCGTGCGCCTGTGCTGGAACAGAGAGACATGAGGGGGAAGGGGGTGTCTCCTGCAAATACGGGGCTGCTTTTGGGATTGAACTTCTGTGAATGGGATGAAAAGAGCTTCCACACATGGCATTGCCTTTGTAGACTACTGTAGAGTTCCGGGGTGTTGTAGAGGGTTTCCTAAAAGAATCTAGTGATTTCTTGATTTCTTGATCTATTAAAAGTCAATCAAGAAATCAATTGCTACAGTTTTCTCTCCCTTTTGCTGTAGGAGCACGTTTATGTTCTGGTGGAGGCTGAGTGCTGCATTCCAAAGCATGAGATGCTCTGTATTCATTTAAATTTTGTCACAGCTGCTGTATTAGATTTTTCTGGAAATGTGAAGCCTCACAGACCACTCTTAGGGGTCTCACCAGCTGTTAACTCATTTATTAGTGTGTGTTGTTTTGTTATTGTTATGGGCAGTCAAATAGCCTGTGAAATAAATAATGAGAAAAAGCAGGTTCAAAATGGAAGTTAGTGAATAATCTTGAAGAACAAGCAGCAGGTTTGGGGATCCAGTGCTCTTTTTGGTCACACTTTGTCGGTTTCATCCCTAAGCCTGGTGGTTTATCTCCATTTTGACAGTGCAGGCCTGTCTGCAGGATCCCCTGAGGCTTATGGCACAGGGAAAAGCCAAGGCTGACCAGGAGAACAAGGTTAAAGGTGATTGTTTAGAGCTGTGTTGTCCAGGATGAGAGCTGTTTGTGTACAGGCAGTGTAACAGGGCTCCACGCTGTATTAAGCGCTTGGATCTGGTTGGTTGTGGTGACACTTACCATGCATTAGTAAATGCTTGGTGTTTCTGTGTCCTGAGGAAAAGCAGGGCCTGCTCCGAGGAGCCTCTTGTTCAGGGTTAGTAGAAGGACCCTGAAGGCAGCTGATGCCTCCTGTGTGCACAGTCCCCATCCACTGAGGGCAGGTTGAAGTAGTGGCTGTTAGGGCTTGGTGAAATGATGGGATAACTTTGGGCAGCTTGGGGTGGCAGGTGAGACCTGGGTCCAAACCAGCAGAAGTCAGAGTCATGGTGTGGGAGAGAGAGAGGGTGAGAAGTGAAAGCACAAAAAGAGTTCAGTTCCACGGAGCTCCCAGACTTCAGTTTGAGATTTGTGGAGCCAGGAGAGAGAGGTTTGGGGGTGCCAAGCGTAGATTTGCAATCTTGACCTGTAGTCAGCATCATCCTCAATGTGCTTGAAAACAGCCTGGAACTGGAGAAGGCTTGAAAGTGTGGAGTAGAAATGTAAGCATCAGAGATGGAAAGAACATGTAAAGGAGAGGAGCAAGCTGGAAGGTCTGAGTGTAGCAGAGCCACGAAGGACCAGAAGTGAAAATAAGCATTGAGGCTGGAGAAAGGGAGCAGATCACTGCTGCAGATCAGCCAAATTACTGCTTTCTTGCCACTGCTTTCCTCTTAATTCTGTCTTCATGTGCACGTGGTGCTGCAGGGGCACGTTTAACCTGGTGGCCCTTCTGAACTGGGGAAACCTTTAATGTATGTATGGATGTCTCTACTGTTGGTGGTGCTTAATCCAAAGCTTGGCCAGTTCCCAGCTTGCTGTGCAGGTCAGGAGATGAGTCCAGTTTCAGATGCTGACATAAAACAGGAGACATGGGAAAATTCTGTAATGCTTGTTCTTGGCAAAGATGTAGAAGAAAGGGCATCTGGGTGTCTGCTGTGGGATGTGTTCCCTGTTAGAAAGGGGCTATGAAAGCCAGACAGTTCAGGGAAATTCCCATCTGTAATTTTCCTATTCTCTGCTCCCAGCTCTGTAGCATTGTGCAAACTCCTGCAGTATGGCATCAACACAGATGACAAGAGACTTCAGGACATTAGGGTGAAGGGAGAAGAAATATTTAATATGGATGAGGGAATTCGGACACGATCCAAATCGGCCAAAAGTGAGTAATCATTTTGCTGGGTTTAACAGGGTTTTTTTCTGTAAGTAGATGCTATGGAAGGCCTTAAATAGGTCTGGCAGATCACACAGAGCTGTGGGAGATAGTTCTTGCAGAAGGTGCATGTTGGTTTTTAGAGCTAATCCATACATCATGTACTTAATATATGTTATTTACCTTCATTCTGCCAAAGACTGATTTGGAAGGCTCCTGATGTCTGATTTAATATAACTGGATGGGGTAATTATTGGGATGGGGAGTTCTTCACTGCTATTTTGCATCATGAGACAGAATTGATGTTTCTGGATGCCTGATAGCTTCTCTGAAAGGAAAGTGTCTTTAGTGCATGCAGAGATTTAAAAGAAAGGGTTGTCTTTGTCAATGAGACACGTTCACAAAAAGCAATGATTCAACAAGTTAGAGATTGCTTTTAAGGAAAACTTGACCAGTCTCCTGCATAAGACTTGTCTTGTTTTTAATAGGTTGAACCCAAAGTCTTTGACTGGAGATTGCTGTTGAGGTTAATCTTTTAAATCAGAGAGAGCAGAGCCCTGGGCAGTTTTTCCTGAGGACTGAGCTCCTGGGGGAGGACACTTGGGGGCTGCTGTCCTCAGCCATCAGTCGGACCTTGGTCCTGCCACTTGCTGTGCTAGAGCTCATGTGTGACCAGTGGTGGGATGGGATGTGGTGGCTGTACAGATCCAAACTGGGAGCCTGTCCAGGCAGTCAGTGCTCCTTGAGCCTTCGGCTGCCATGGGCTTGAGATTTGGAGTGATGCAGGGAAGGGCTAAGGTGACAACTAAGGAGATAAATAGGGGCAAGCACTAGGGAGTTCAAGAGGTAAGTGCTGGTCACAAATCACTTGCCACCTAATTATTCTTGGCTTAAAAAAACCAAACCAACGAATTCTGATGTCTGGTCAGACAGAAAAATGGCAACTGCCAGCATTTGCATTAAACAAAGATTAATACTAGTATCAGTAAGAGCTAGAACTAATGCTCCCAGATTCTTTATTTGATAGGATCTTTACTTCTGTAATTAAGGACAAATACACTGTAGCTATCCCTGTGGAATAGTTCTGCAGGGACACAGCTAAGGAAAAGTTGGATCTTACATTGCCTCAGAAGGGGCAGAGCCATGCCTGGGAGTACTGTGCTGCTCATTTACATGAAAGCATTGGTGGATGTGCAAATGTACTTCAGGAAAGAAAGGTTGGCTCCAGATGACTCCATTAAGCAGCCTGCAGGAGGAGAGTCACACATTTCTTGAGCTGTGAAGATTTTCTCCCTGCCCCCTCTTCGCTCCGAATATGCAAGGTTGATATTGCATTGAGATATTTGGGACTGCAGCTCTGACAGTATATGGAAAAAAGGTTTGGGGGTTTTGTCAGTTTTCCTCCCAACCTCCCTAACAAAAAGAAACCCACCCCAACAAAAAAGGGCCTGTTTTGTAACTTTTAATTTAAAGCAGCATGAATATATGTATTTTTTCTCTTACAGATCCTGAACGCTGGACAAACATTCCTTTGTTAGTAAAAATCTTAAAATTAATAATAAATGAACTCTCTAATGCAATGGAAGCAAATGCATCTAGACAGACAACTGCAGATTGGAGCCAAGGTAAAATGCTGGGTTTGGTTTTTCTCTTTGCATGGCTTAAATCTACTTGATCTTCTCTTGAGAAGCATTTATGGTATAAGAACTTTGTGACAGTAAATCATGTACCTGTAACTACAAAGGCTTGAATAGTGATCCAGAGGATAAGCTCATAGAATCACAGAATCCCAGGCTGGTTTGGGTTGGAAAGGACCTTAAAGCTCATCCTCTTCCACCCCCTGCCATGGCAGGGACACCTTTCCCTATCCCAGGCTGCTCCAAGCCCTGTCCAACCTGGCCTTGGGCGCTGCCAGGGATCCAGGGGCAGCCACAGCTGCTCTGGGCACCCTGTGCCAGGGCTTCCCCACCCTCACAGCCAAGAATTCCTTCCCAATATCCCATTTACCCCTGCCCTCTGACAGTGGGAAGCCATTCCTCTTTGTCCAAAGTCCCTCTCCAGATCTTGTTTTGTTGTACCGTTCATCATTAGCACAACATCTCTTCCTTCCCTGTGCTGTATTGTAAGTGCTACCAATCTCTTCCAGGTAAAAATAAATAAAATGGGAGAATGAACGATCAGTCAGTGTTGTGTGTCCTTAGACCTGAAAATTCTTTTGGGCTAGTTTGGAAGATGGGATCTGACTATGTGCCAATAAAATTACCCTTTTGTGGTGATCTGGTTTGCCTTTCTTCCTACTTCAAGTATCCCTTCTTGTTGTAGCCTTTGCTTGGCTCCAGTTCTGGAATCACTCTAAAAGATTAAGGAAGTCTGTAGGTCTTTTCTCTTTGTTCACCCACATATGCAGGGATGTGTTTGCCTACAAACTCCAGTCCCCTACAGAGTGATCACAGACTGGACCTCTTGGATTTGGATAATTTCTAGAAATTTTGTTTTCTAAACAGATGATTCAAATGATATGTGGGAGGATCAGGAAGAAGATGAGGATGAAGATGAAGGCTTAGCAGGACAGTTCTTATCAGACATTCTTTCCACAAACAAGTATGGTGAGTAACAGCTTGAAAGTCCTTGTTCAAAGCAATAATCAAGTAGGTGACATCCTAGTCAAAGTTTCCTTCCCTTGCCAGCAGCAAAACAAAGGCTGCAGGCACGGGGAAGGAATTCTGCTCTGGGATTGTGAATAAGGACCTTCTGGAGAAGCCATGGCTTTGAGTAACATGGTGATTAAATTGCTGCATTATAAATAACATCACCTGGGAGTTCACATGCTGCCCAGGCTTCACATTTCTGGGAGGTTCCTGCAGGTATTTCTTCTAAAGAGAAAATTGCTGCTCAAAGGTGTAGGTGTGACCCTGGCGTGATGGTGTCCTGGGGATGGGTGAGCTCGTTTGTGGAGAGCCCTTGAGGAGCAAGTGCTGCATAAAGAGATGAGCGGGTGCATCGTCTCTCAGTTTCATGTAGCCTCAGAATGGAGAACTTCACAGGGAAACAGCGAGGGACGCTGCTCACATTAGCTCAGAACTGGCAAAGTGTCACCCTCACATGGGATTAAGGCAGAAGATCCTGGTGCATGGAATTCCCAAACCTGCCTGTGAGTGTCCAATGTGTGCTTGGCTCACCTGCGTGTTCCTCGAGCCTCCACTGACCCTGGTTCTGGGGTTCAGTGGTTTCTGTCACGTTACCTAAAGGACTGAATATTCTGAACACAGTTTTTTTTTCCCCAGCAGTGCTGAAACTATTTACTTTTGGATCCTTGGGTTTCAGTAGTCTAATAGAAAACTTCCTGAGATATTCTGCTCTTTTTGATGTTAAAACCTGCTGATTTGCCTCTGACAGATGAAGATTACTATGAAGATGATGAAGAGGATGATCCAGATGCATTAAAGGACCCTCTTTACCAAATAGATCTCCAGGTGATGCTCTAGAATGAGGGGTTTTATCAGATTCCAATCATTCTCTATAAACTTTAGTTTTTTTAATGTTGTACTTTAACAAATATGTACACACTGGAAACACCAGTTATTGATTGTCATCCAGAAGGCACTCAGTTAATTGAAATTACTTTGGAAAAGGCCGAGTGTCCCAAGAATTTCTGGAGCTATTTTTCCGTATGATTATTATCTATAACTTGGAAATACGAATAAACAAAGCTCTTTGAGCAGAGGGAGATGAGACTTTTCTACCTGTGAGCTTCACAGCTACTGGAAGAAGTCAGGAGTAGCTTGGAGAGTGAACATGACTTGGAGATGCTCCTAGCCAGTCAGCCCCTCTGTTATACTTTGCTCCTGCTTTTCCCACCACCTGCAGCTGTTGATGGGCCCTTCCCTCTGCTCCCACCCTTCTTCCTCTGCTCCAGCCCTTCCCTCTTGTTCCACTCCTCCTCCTGCATCGCTCCTTTCTGTTCCCTTCAATCCCGGGGTCTTACTTGGTGCATGTTGGGATATCTCTCCTGACACATGGAAGCAGCAGGATTTCCCAGGAGGGTGGTGCTGACAGGGTGTTTCTGTCCCTCCCAGGCCTATCTCACCGACTTCCTGTGCCAGTTTGCACAGCAGCCCTGCTATGCCATGTTCTCTGACCACCTCAATGACAACGAGAAGCGAGTGCTGCAGGCCATCGGGATATAGACCCACTCCAGAGACCACACCTGCCATATCTGAACAATAGGTTATTTTTGGCTAATTCCACGTTTTATGATTGGACATAAAACATTTTCCAGTGTCTGCCTGCCTGTTCCAGGTCGACAATGGCCTCGTTGTATTGAGCCTCATCTTAACACACATCTGCTAAGGGAAGGAATCCTGAGAAAGCAGCAAGGACATTGCACATTGGTCTCACCATAGGAGCACTTTCATTTTCCACAGTAACTTTCCAGGAAGTTCTTAAAGATAAAAAATAATGTGTCCTTAATATTTTTAAAAGGAAACTGTCTCTACCTGTGAAGAGGCACTTAACTGAGTTTCCCACAGCACAGTCGGACAGAGAAAGTACCTGGGTCACTTATGGATTGCTTGAGAAGTGGGAAAGTTGTTCCTCCTGGCTGTTGTTCCTCCTCACGTAACACAGGGTAAATATCTTGATCCTACAACGTGACTTCTTTTATAGAACCACAGACTCTTTTCAGAGCTACCTGGATGGGATGGAGCCAGTTCACAGGAGTTTGGAGGGGAAGCTGACACAATAAACCTGAGTGCATATCTTCTTTCCTGGTGTGGACGGGGCACTGTCGCTCACATCTCCCACGGGAGCAGTTCTTGACTAACACTTGTGTGTGCACATGCTCAGAGGAAGCCACCACTTAAATTTCTGTTCCTGTGGCATGTGGCTACGAAAGACTGGTTTTCTGGAACACAAGGAGCCACAATTTTTAGGGGAAAATAAAACTGATTGTATTTAACATATTTGCTCCATGACAGCCACTCTGAAGTCCTTTGCTTTTTTCACACTCCTGTGTGTATTTTTATAGAGTGGTAAAATAACATTTGCAAATTGATTTCCCCATGAGAACAGTGTGATGTATCTCACAACACCTCTCTGCCTTTGGTTCCCTTTTGGGGAAAATGAAAATAAAACTATTAAAATGTACATTGGTATGCTTCTTATAAAACAGATTTAAAAGGAACTTGTGCTTGTTTCCAGAAGTCCCTTTTTAAAGACATATTTCTCCTTAGGGCTCATTCTGTACGTGCTGCCAGAGGATGTTTGGGTGTTTCATGGGAGTCACCTGACAGAAAGGGAGTCCTGTGCTGTATGTATCTGCTGCTTAAAACCACAGGCTGAGCCATTACAGTTTCCTTTTAAGAAAGGCACTTGCTGTTCCTTTGTGGAATAATTTGCTTCTACGTTGTATCAAAACCTCTGTAACCTGGAGTCCTTCTGTATCTCACTGGTCTCCTGTACCCAAGAATGGGCAGAGCTAGAGGGGAACCCCCATCCCCTGCAGACTCCTCTGAGCTGTTCTCAATATTTTGTGTGCCTAACTATTAGAAGCAGGGTTTGAAGCCTGATTTTTATGTGTCTAATAAGGTATGAGCTCTTCCCATGCCATTCAGTCTAAGTGTCTTTCTTCCCTGCGGATTCTCTGGTCTATGAGAATATCTGATTAAACAGGGTGCCCTGACCCTCCTGTCATACAGTCCAGTAGGAGTTTTGTCCCGAGGCCTTTGTCTCTCAGCTTTCCCTGAAAGGACCAACAAGTTAAACTGAACAGTGCTGTTTTGAAAACCCACCAAGAAGTGGATGGCTGCAGTGGTGTGTCCACATGGCTGTTCAGGAAGGGTCAGGAGTGTCCTCAGAGGAATTGGTCCCATTGCTGGGAAGAGGCAGGACCAGCTCTTTTTGCTGTGTGTGAGTAGCAAAGGCTCAAACCCAACCATCCATACCTGGAGAAAAGTGAATGCCAAACACTGAGGTGTGTTCAGGGTGGCGAGAGTAAGCAGCACTTTGAAGGCTGGTTAGCCTGGGCTCACAGAGGTGCTGGTGGGGTTTGTGTGCTCTCCAGTGAGAGCTGGAGCTGGCATCCTGTGCCTCGGGGAGCTTTTGCCAGGTCAGAAGGTGGATTTAAACAAGACCATGAAAAATGAGGCTGACATTAGTACTGGCACTGAACTGAGACATCTAAGGGTGTCTGTGATTCTGAGTTCCAAAAGGTGGATGGGTCAGTTCCAAAAGCTCGAGCTCATCAGTGTTTTAGGTAAAAAATGCTTTGATTTGCAGCTATCAGTGGTTTTTCGGGGAGTGTGAGAAGGGAAGGATGGGGGCATAAGTGACACTGTCTCTACGTGTAAAGATACGCTTACCTGAGTTTCCCACAACACAGTCGGACAGAAAAAAGGCACTGGGTCCCTTACAGATTGCTTGAGAAGTGGGAAGGTTGTTCCTCTTGCCTGAACTGGTGCTCTGCACTCTCCCTCCTGCATCCTCAGCGCAGGTGCAGCCTGAGCTGGCCGGGCATGGTGCTGCTGCATGGCAGCTGAAGCTTGGGACCAGCCCTGGAGGGGCAGGACTGGCACAGGGATGTCGTGGTTGTGCAGCAACTATTGCCAGCAACCTCACCGTGTGCAGGGTGGTCTTGGCAAGAAATACTCTGACTCAAGCAATCCCTAGGAAGAGGCTGGATAGGATTGTGAGAGAGTGCACGAGGGAGATGGTTTGAGGGACCTCAGAGGAGTCCTTCTGGTGCTCATGACTTCATTGCTTTTCTGCTTTCCCACTGTCATCTTTCCTAACAAAATTCTGATGGCTCCATTATGTGTCTTTATACAAAGGATTGTGTTTGCTTCAGGAATTGTGCTGAAAAACCTCTGACCAGTAACACAGTGATTGCTCAGGATGGAAACTGCTGGACTCTGTGAAGCAGCATCTGAGGTGTGGTTTTGAGGTGCAGCACCATTTGTGTTGTCGGCTGTTGCGAAGAAACTAAACTAATAGTCATAGAGGTGACTGACACCATGGTAGGAAACATAAACTAAGGAAAAGCAAAGGGTGGGCTGCGGGCGACTGCACAGCCGAGGGCAATGCCACTGCTGCGTTGGTGCCTGGCGCACATATCCTGCTCAGGACTCGTCTATGGGGATGAACTGGCCGTGTTTGCTCACTGAGTGTTCTCCGGAGAGTAGCACGAAGCTCCGACTCCACGGGCCGTGTTCAACCAGCGAACCGCCCAGCTCGGACCCTGGAGTGAGACTTTATGCATATTCATGAGTATTGTTCTCTTTGGGGGTGAGGTTTTTTTTAATTAACAAATAAAACTCTTGTAACGTAGAACCCCGCCTGGCTTCCCCGTCTTTACCGGGGCAGCCCCGGTACCTGCTCGGCCCCCGCCGCGGCCTCGAACGCGGCACTTTGGGCTCCGCAGCGGCGTTTCATTCCCCCCCCCCCCCGCAGTGCATGCTGGGGGCTGTAGTCCACGGGTTGTCAGCCTTCAGGCTGACGCCCCGGGCGCGGTGCGCGCCGGGAGTTGTGGTTTGGAGGCGCGGCCGCAGGCGCGCCGGAAGGCGGGCGCGCGGGGCACGCTGGGAGCTGTAGTCCGGCGGGGCAGGCGTGGGCCATGGCGGCGGCCGCAGCCCCAGCGGGCGGCGCGGGGCGCTCGAAGGTGGCCCCGAGCGTGGACTTCGACCACAGCTGCTCGGACAGCGTCGAATACCTCACCCTCAACTTCGGGCCCTTCGAGACCGTGCACCGCTGGCGCCGCCTCCCGCCCTGCGACGAGTTCGTGGGGGCCCGGTGAGCTGGGAAGCGGACGGGATGGTGGGAGGGGGGTCCCGGCGCCGCTGACCTGTCCGTGCCGCCCGCAGGCGCAGCAAACACACCGTGGTGGCTTATCGGGATGCGATCTACGTGTTCGGAGGGGACAACGGGTAAGGGGAGCCGGGAACGGGGGGAGCAGGGCCGGGGTTGAGGGGAGGTGGGTGTGAGGGAGCGGGGTGTGAGGGGTGCAGAGTGTGAGGGAGCGGGTGTGAAGGGAGATGGATGTGAGGGGAGCTGGGTGTGAAGGGAGCGGGGTGTGAGGGGAGATGGATGTGAGGGGAGCTGGGTGTGAAGGGAGATGGATGTGAGGGGAGCTGGGTGTGAGGGGAGCAGGGTGTGAGGGGAGCAGGGCTGAAGGTCCGTGGCCGCCTCTGTCCGGCCCCCGGCCCGGCTCAGCCGCCTCTCCCGTCCCATTTCTTCCCCGCAGGAAGACGATGCTGAACGATCTGCTGCGCTTCGACGTGAAGGACTGCTCGTGGTGCAGGTGGGCAGCGCGGCCCCTCGCCGTCCCTGGGCGCTGGCAGGGCCAGGACACGCCGCGGCTTCCCTCAGCACCGCGGGCTGGGTGTAAAAGTTCGTGGCTCTACCCGAGTACCCGAGGGGAATTGTCACCTCCGCCCAGCTCTGTCACAGCTGCTCCCTGCCAGCCTGCTGTGCGCTGGGCCATCGGGGGTTATCAATCCTGGCCGAGGGGAGCCCGGGCAGCAGAGCGAGGGAGAGGACCCGGGTCGCTTCTGTTCCTGCAGCCTGTGGGAGGGCAGAAGGACTGGGTGTGCTGCACCCCTCGGGCCAGGGAAGGTGCCAAGGGAGGCTCACACCTTTCTTGGCTCCTTTGCTCTGCACTGGGCAGTCTGTCGTACCTCATCTGTGCCTCACTTTCCAGTTCTGCCAAATAGATTTCAGCAGCAGCATGTTTGTAACCGTTTATGCTGTATCGCTGTTTCATAAAATCTTAGTGCAATCAAGAATCCAAAACCAGTGAAACAGTAAGGAACAAAAGAGTAACTTCTAACAGTTGTTTCTTTTCTGAGTCTGCACAGTAGCTCTGAGTGCCCAAAGCACGCCCAGGGTGTTTGACTGCTGCTGTTGTAACTTGTGCAGGGCTTTCACGACGGGGACGCCGCCGGCACCACGGTACCACCACTCCGCCGTGGTCTACGGGAGCAGCATGTTCGTGTTTGGTAAGGCAACAGCAGGTTGTGCTGGGAGTGGTAGATGTGCTGCTGTACTGGTTTGAAAAAAGAATGAGGGATCTTTAGGAAGTGTCAAAGATCTCATTCAGTAGCAAATCCAGTATTTTTCATGGCTGACTGTCATTTCAACTTTAGCTTGGAAATATTTTGCTGTTTTTTTTAAAATAAAGAAGACTTGAAGCTCATTAGCATAGTGATTCTTTAGGAGAAGGAGTGGAGGAGAAGTCTCCTGTAGTAGTCCATTAGCCAAACACTCTATGCAATCTAAAGTTTCTCCTAATGCAATGCCTGGGAGCGTGTGTGCTCCATTGCTTGGGAGTCTAATGGAACTCTTGTTGTCCAGGTGGTTATACTGGAGATATCTATTCCAATTCCAACCTGAAGAATAAAAACGACCTCTTTGAGTATAAGTTTGCAACGGGGCAGTGGACAGAGTGGAAGACTGAGGGAAGGTAAGAGCTGGTGTCATTGCCTCACGCTTTGGGGGAGTGAGGGTAGCTTGGCATCATTTCACATGGCACAGTCAGACTCTAGTTACAGTGCCGATGTTAGGGCTGCAGCATGATTGCTGCTCTGCTTTCTCAGTTAAAGTTTTTGGTTCTATAGGAGTTTTTTTGGAAGGCCTCCGTTCCACAGTGCACCACAATGGAAATTTGTCCAAAATCCACTCTTCATGTTTCAGGTCCATGACTGAAGGGATGAGAGCAAAGGGAGTTTGGTTTTTTTCTGAATTGTTTCAGTTTCAAGGATAGCTTGGAAATTGTTAATCCTGTGTGAACATGGGCTCCTGAGATTCAATGTTCCAAGGAAAATCAAAATCACTAACACATTGCTTCCTAAAGTTGACTTTGTGCACATTTCAGAATGCCATTCCTGACACTGATTGTGATCCAACTGCTTTGTGTTTTTTGCAAGGGCCTGGACGGGATAAGGGGGAACGGCCTCATACTGCCAGAGGGCAGGGTTAGATGGGATATTGGGAAGGAATTCTTCCCTGTGAGGGTGGGGAGGCCCTGGCACAGGGTGCCCAGAGCAGCTGTGGCTGCCCCTGGATCCCTGGCAGTGTCCAAGGCCAGGCTGGATGGGGCTTGGAGCAGCCTGGGACAGTGGAAGGTGTCCCTGCCCATGGCAGGGGGTGGAACAGGATGGACTTTAAGGTGCCTTCTACCCCAAACATTTTACAGTTCTGTGTTTACCACTCCCCAGTAAGCGTCACGTGGTGTCTTTACCCATAGTCCTTTACACAGTTGAAGTTTCTGAAATGCTGATTTCAGTGGAGAGAGGGAAGGGAACATTTGTTATTGTGATTTGTGGAGAGGGATGAGGAATGTGAAGTCCACTCTTGTGTTACTGTTGCTCGCCTCTGATGAGCACATTATATTTCAGAACATAGACCATATTAGTAATTTCTCCTTCTGGTTAATTCTGGTAACTTGGAACATTTTGGAGAGTAATTCTTACTCAGTTTACAAACTCACATCTTGCTTGTTGTTCCCCAGAGTTACAGTGTTCATGCTTAAAATGACCTCTGACAAACCAACAGATGCCTTGTGGCATCACAGGTTTGTTCAACCTGGCTGATTTAGTTAAAAAAACAAGATTATGGAAGAGAAATCATGGGTTTGATCTTTCATTGTGGGCACTACATCTTGGGAACAACCTTGAATGATCCCAAATGAGTATCCTGAGCTCTGTCCTGGTCTCATTTCTGTGTTTCACCTGCTTAGTTCATGGGAATACGTGTGGGGTGTTCATAGCAAGACTTGATTCTCACCTTGCTCTACCAATGGTGCTATGAATTTTCCCATTATTTAACTACTTTCTGCAAAATACTGTAAGAGTATTTGAGTCCTGGCAAGGAATTAGTTGGATTTTTTTTCTTTATTTCTTCCTGTCTGCATTAAGGTGACTTCTCTCCATTGAAGGCAGCAGAGTGCAAAACTAACACTTCAGAGGCTTACTCAGTGTTTGGAGGGTGCATGGCAGAAGCAATTTTGTGTAGGGAACTTTCTTCTTCCTACATGTGCATTTTAGCTCTTAGATCCTTCTACAGCCCCTCTGCAGCTGCAGAGGAAAGATTTTTGTCTGCATTTTCTTCCTTGCAGGTTGCCAGTGGCCAGGTCAGCTCACGGTGCAACAGTGTACAGTGACAAGCTGTGGATCTTTGCTGGATATGATGGCAACGCACGGTATGGGGCAGTATCACCCACTCCTTGACTGCTTTTGTGAAATCCCAGCCCCTCAGTTTCCACCTCTGTAGAGATACTTCCATATTCCAAGGGATTTAAACACTCGGCTGAAGTTTTGCAAACCCAGTCTGTTGTTGAGCATTGCACTTTTGCAATTCACTGGTTTGTGTTCAAATAAGTATGTGCTTAAAACCTAGAGATGTAGTTACTCAGAGTAGCTGTGGATGTGTAATTTGACAGTGTGCTTGGTTGTCAGGATGCAAAATGATCTTTGGAATTTGGCAAATGCGCATTTCTTCAAAGATTCCCGGCACAGGCCAGCTGATGTTGCTGGAGACTTAGAGAGCAAAGCCTGGATTTGCTGTGAAATCATCTGACAGAACTAAGAGCAACGTGTCAGTTTTTTCTCAGAAATCTCTGTGAATATGTAATATTTAGGTTGAAGGGAGGTGGGAGTTTGTATGGGGAAGGACTGGAAATGAGTGGTGCTGAGATGTTAGAGAGAGCCTGGTGCTTTGTCCCACAGTAGCTCCTTGCATTTGCTGTTGGTCTGTCATGGAACAGTCAATTCTGGACATGTCATTTCTTTTCTGTCGTGATGAACTTAAGGAGTAATTTATGTTGATGTACAATATTTGCATCATGAGAGCACATGGAGATTGTCACAAATGAGGAGCTGGGTTGCCTCCTCCTCTGAGGAGAATCTTCAGAAAAGTGTCCAGCTCCACAAAGTCTCCAGGAGAACTGCTGCTAATCAGGAAAACAGATGGGATGTCTTTGTTATTTCTGGAGGAGGAATCAGTGTAAGATGCATGACTCTGTGGGATTGTTCAGTGCCAGCTTAGGGAGTCCCCCAGGGCCTTGGGTAGCTGTAAGGAAGGAGTGGGTGAGAGGAGCTGTCTACTTTATGTTAAATATGTCTAATCATGTTAAAAAATGTCTTTTTATGGAACTTGAGCCTCCAGGCAGATTTGAACAAAGGAAACATCTGTAGTTACTGTGAGTAACTTGTTCTGGGAACAGCACAGTCAGAGATCTGTCAGGTTACCTGCTTCATCCTCCTTTGTGTATTTAAGGAAGGATTCAGCCATGTAAATAATTGTTGTGGTCAGTCTCAGTACTTACCAGGGATGAGCAGAAGGACCAGGGTAATAAGTGGTATTTTGTAAAAATCCTGAAGATTAAATAGCTCAAATCCTTAAGCTCCAGGCTGAGTTGCTGTATGTAGCTGTTAACTGCAGTGTACTTGTAACTAGAAAGATGCTGAAGCAAGCTAGAGTGGGGCTGTCAAATTTAGGTATCGGACAAAAGGATTCTAATAATTGTTTTTCTGTCAGTGGAAGTAGGAGATTCTTCCTGTGCAGAAGGAATGTTGATGAAATAGTATTTCTGTCCTTTCAAGACCATTACCAGAAATTAACTGTTTCAAATCAAGCATTTTTTTGTGTTATGGCACAGATTAAATGACATGTGGACAATAGGCCTGCAGGACAGAGAGCTGACCTGCTGGGAAGAGGTAAGAAGCTTTAATGTCAACTAGCACACAGAATTCTCTTTCTTGGTTTTAATGCACAATTATTTAAAATTTCCCATGCTAGACTGCACTGCTCTTTCTCCAAAATGTGTTTTTCACCCACAGTGAAAATAAACAGTTCAAATTTGATTTGGTCTGGGTATTTGGAAAACCAAGTGTGTATGAAAGGGTGATTTTTTTGCTTGTGAATCTGTGAAGTGAACTTGGACTTCCCATGGGGGATTTGCTGTGCCCTCTGTGGAAGGGCCTGCGTCCCCACTTTGACCACTGCATTCCCACTCAGACCACAGACTGGGAGCTTTGCTGGCCAGCTGACTGAAGTCCTGGTCCTTACAGTACTGGGAGCTTTAAAAAACGTGGCCTCCCAACCTTTTTATCCAGGGAAAATCAGTGTGTGCAGACACGTAAGCACAGCAGGAGTCAATTACCTGTCACCAGCTTTACAGGGCCCGTGCCATGTGCTCAGTCTGGCTGCACCTGTGTCCTGTGGCCCTGCAGCATCCTCAGCATGTGGAGTTGTGCACTGTAACAATGCATTTCTGATTTTGAACTTAATTACCTTTCAGATTGAACAAAGTGGTGAAATTCCTCCTTCCTGCTGTAATTTTCCCGTGGCGGTTTGCAAAGACAAGATGTTTGTTTTCTCTGGCCAGAGTGGAGCAAAGATTACCAATAATCTCTTCCAGTTTGAATTCAAGGAAAAGATGTAAGTGTAGACAAATAAGTTTTGCAAAATCCACATAATCCTTGAATGCTTGAGTTGAGAAATGTAGTACTTAATGGGTGCTGAGGAAGAAGGCTGCGTCTCCTGGTGAAGAAGGATAGAGTTAGAAAATTTAAAAGAATTGCGAAGAAATGCCCTGTTTCCTGTTTCCTGTCGCAGCTGGACACGGATCCCCACGGAGCACCTGCTGCGGGGCTCGCCGCCCCCTCCCCAGCGGCGCTACGGGCACACGATGGTGGCCTTTGACCGGCACCTCTACGTGTTCGGGGGGGCTGCGGACAACACGCTGCCCAACGAGCTCCACTGCTATGACGTGGACTCCCAGACCTGGGAGGTCATCCAGCCCAGCCCAGACAGTGAGGTAAAACCTTCAGCTCGTGTTTTTTCCTTTATGCTCCATCTTTTTTGACTCGTTTTTGCCATGGACATGTTGTGACAAGAGCATCAGCTTTTAGCTAAATAATAGCAACTCCTTCCCACTGATGGTTAATCAGCTCAAATATTGTGGGTAGAAGTCCTTAAAAATTAGTCAGTGTTGACACATCTAAAACTTTGCTTAACACTTTTTAAAGAAATACCATGAAATGCTTTGATATGTGTTATGAGTCAATCATCTGTTCAGTCAAAAGCTGAACAATGAATTCAGTGTGTACCAGTGGTTCTTCGCTTGGCTGTGTGATGCTCTTGAAGCAGAATTCAAAACTAGACAAGGTTTGACTTGTCACCGTAATGCCCATGTGCATAAAATCTTATAAATTCTGGTTATACATAGAGGTGTGGCTGGAAAATAGTAATACGGAGGCTCAGAAAAGTCTGTTTTAACATACTTGCATTAATAAGAGATATAAATTTTAAAATGTCTGGTTTTTACATGGACATCAAAAGGCTGTAGACCACCAGTTGCCAAGGAAACACTCCAAATGAGACAATACTTAAAAAAAAAAAAAAAAAAAGGAACATATGAGCCTGTTTCTTTTGCTACTTGCTACTCATGGCAAGGCAGCGACTTGTGTGATAAAATGTCAGTGTTTTTTCATAGCACACTCACAGATCCTGTCTGGGATCAGCTTGTATTCCAGGTAGAAGTGCCAAGGGTTCACCTGGTTTCAGTGCACATTTCAGGTCACGTTTCAGTAAGTGAGGATCATTTAATCCCAGAGTGCACAAGCAGTTGGTTCCCTGAAGCCCATACCAGCGTGTGTGGTTGCTGGCTTTGGAACAGCAGCATTCACTGTTTGTTAATGTGAACAGATTTTATCTTAAGCCATGTCAAGGTACTGCAGCTGATGGCACAGTAGGTTTAGGGTGTGAGCTGCTCTGTGGGAGGAGATGCTCCGTGTGTGTGCTGTGCACACAACTGCACAGCCTGAGGTTACACCTCAGAGAGCTGAGTGTTGGAAGACTTGGGATCAGGTGCAGAGTTACTGATTTAGCCAGCATAGGTGTGACAGGGCTCACCCCCCCAGTGCTGTGCTGTGTGATGTGTTTGGTGTGTTTATGTGTTTGCAGACACGTCACATCATTGGATGAGCCCACACACACACTGCTTGTAATTAACCATGCACATGGGCCTCGTTGGGAACTGTTACTTGACCAGAGTATTTCACAGTAGCCTATTTAATGCTTTACAAAGCTGATTTATTGTCACGTGAAAGTAATAAAGCTGCATCTTCAACTTTCTAAAGCCACAGTTACCTTCAGGATTGTAGATGCTGTTCTGTTCCTGCCAGTGTTACTGTTTGATGTGTGAGGCTTCAGCAGGCATTGGTTCTTTGGGACACAAGTGCTTATTGCTTCCAGGAGCAGAACTGCTCCTGGCAGTGCTGCAAACCAGCATTATTCCCTGAGTTATCCCCTGCTAAATTTCATTTCAGATTTCAAAGCTCTTTTCTTCATCTGTCTGTAATCCAAAACAGAAGTCTGTTAGTTGCCTTTGTTGTATTTTGGAGTTTCTTTCTCTGGTACTACTGCATCTAGAGACTGATTTGGTAGAAATGGGAGGTGAAACTGAAGTGCTGTGGAAACACGTGATAGTAAATTTTCCTAAAAGACCGATTACCTGCAAAACCTGAAAGACTTTTGGTGTTTTAAGTGAATTTTAAATTATTTTGTGTCTTCTGGAGTCATAACTAGGTAATTTCTCAGAATCATTTTCCTAAAGTTTCTATGAGCTTTTGGCAAAGACTTCTAAAAATAGCAATGAATCTCTAGTACCATCCTGTTCCCTGGACACTCTGAACTTGGATTTTCCTTTTTTATCTATCTCTATGAACAAATTTATTCACATTAATTTGAAACAAAATAGAAGTCGATAAGTGCAATGCTGTCTCAGCACTTCATGGTTTCTGCTGTGTGTGAGGTGATAGTGACCTCTTGTTACTGTGCAGCAGAATGACCTACCTTGACTTTTAGAGTTGGGTTTTTTCTTTCCAATGGATGGATTGTAGAGTTTACATTCTGCTTGCACTGTATTATGTGATATGATCTTAGAAATGCTGCATTACAACTTTGCTTGACTGCACTATGGCAAGGTTACTTTCTTACTCATGTGATGCATTTCCTTAATTCTTTCTTCTTTTGGACATTTACCACGGAGTGGGTAAAGCCTCTGGAGTCCCAGATAAGAAGGTTTGGTGCTAAATGAGCTCTTAAGTCAGTGGTGATTTTTACAGTACTTTGCAAAAGAGATTACAGAAGAGATTTCTTACGCTGAAGGAGAGTGATTACTGCCATTCCAGTCTTGTTCTCTGAATTTAGCCAGCCCTGAGGAGCTTTTCAGGGTGATTTGGACTTTTCTGGGAGTGATTTGGACTTTTCAGACCTATTTATGCCAGTAGGAGGAATAGGCTGTCAGATGGAGATTGTATGTCCTCTGCTACCCTGTTACGGGCAACGCAGATGGTGACAAGTCACACAAGGCTGAAGAATCTTGAGGTTGTTACCTGGAAAGGGTGGCACAATTTGGGCATTAATCACAACAAAGCACAGTGAGTTCTAGGAAGGTCCTAGAGGCACTTCTTGAGCACAGACTGCAGTCATGTGTCAGGTGCTGCAGGTGCCCTGAGACAGTCTGGCATTTTCTGCATTTTGAGCAAACAGGTAGAACCTGGGAGCAGGTCTGGCAATGGACCTGTTGTAGTTCTCTGCCCAGGGTGCTCAGAATTCTTGGTAGTGCCTCGCTGTGGGATGGAGGATGGGAAATGACTTAATGGGTAGAAGAGGGCAAACTGAGATGGAACAGGTCAGTACTTCAAAAATAAACCAGGAGCTCTCATTTTATGCCTTAGGATGTCTCCAAATTGAATAACAAAACATCCTTGCTGAGCTACACAATTGCAGTCTGTAGCTCCTCAAACCTATATAGAGTATGTGTACATATGTACTGTACAGAGCACACAGAGCTATTCCCCATCTTCGCTGTTAGATGATCTTCACAGCTGGGGGTTCTGCTTTTCTAAGGCAGCCACAGGAATATCTTGAGTCCTTGCCTGCCTGCATAACACTGCCAAAGCTTCCTTGCATGCTGGATTTTTTTTTTACAGGGCTACTGGAGGATTTCAAAAACAAGAAATAGATTTTTTTGTTTGCCTCGAGTTTTTCTATTGAACTCAAAATATCCTTTACTTTCTGAAGAAGGTTGGAAGCAGCATAAGAAATCAGCAGGCAGTAAGAGGAAAAATGCCCCATGTTGCACAGTTGACAGACACATGTACACGTGGCAGTCATGGCTTGTGCTACAGAGAGGAGTGTTCTGCAGGGAATGACAGGAGCTCCAGGTCTGGCAGGGAGCACAGCCAGTTGTGGACACAGACCCACAGGATCCAAGGTGATGTTTAGAGCAGCCACTGCCTCATAGAGCAGGGTGTTAAGTCAGGAAGAAGAAAATTCTCCTTCCTCACAGTTCCTGTCATCTCCCTGTGGCTGCAGGGGCTGGTGAGTCATCCATCTCTCCTGAAGTTATGAGGGAAATCTCTAAAACTTGTTCTGGGAAACCTTTCAGTCTCACAATTAGGCCTTTCAAAGCCAAGAGCAATAAAAATTTCCAGTTTTCAAAGCTCTTAATTTTTCTTTTAATAAGCCAAAATGGAGGTTAATGTGCTGGTAACCTTCTTGGGCTTACTTGGAGGCTCAGTTTTGGAGGTTTTCAGATGGATTACAGTGACGTGGTTTGTGGGCAGCTGAGGAAGATTAAAAGGACTTAGTCATCCTCCTGGGGGTGAGTCTGCCCCAGTCTCCTTGTGCAGAGATCAGTTACCCCTCAAGGTATCTTCAGGCAAGAGAATCGTGTTACTATGTGCACAATGCCCTGAATTCCTGCAGTGAGCCCCCTAACAAGATCTGCCTCACAGGTGGGCAGAGTAGTTGTCAAGGTATCGTGTTCTGCTGGGAGAGATAAAACTGAGCATTTCACAATCCAGAGAGAAGACTGACATTTTTGATGTTTATAAAAAATATGTGCTGTTCAGGCTTGCATCCTTTCTAAAAAAACTCTTTTAAAAATGTAGGAGCTTCATGCCAGTGCCCTTTGCAGGTCTGTGTTCAGTGAGCTGGAGAGAGACATCTTGAAAATGTTTGTATTTACAAGAATCTGCATATCAGAGTAACTGCAGCTAACTCTATTGCACAGCTCCATTTCTCTTTGTCAATTCTATGTTCATATCCTTTCTGAGGGGTGTTCATTATTACATCCTTTTCAGCATGTAATAATAAAACAGTATTCTCCCAGAGAAAGCAAAATGCAAATGAAGTGGATGATAGGCAGAAGGAATATTTCTGTAACTCACTCACTGGTAAGGAATTGTAACAACACAGATTTAACATGACCCAATTAAGGTGGTATAAAATTGAGTAAAATAGAAAGACTTGAAATATGCTTTTTGAATGAGGAGCAGTTACTCTGTCTAAATTTTTGCCAACAACCTTGAAAGACAACAGAAAATCACAGCTTTCCTCCAATATTTACTGATTGTCCTGAGTTTTACCAATTACTGATTACATTAACAGTCCACTCAGGGATTTAGATTTCTTCCTGTGGTGGGTGCAAACAGTCCATGTTTCAGTTTGGCTGTAGGATACATTTATGAACAGAGTGTGTGGTCTGGGCTTCATGGTTTCCCTTACAGCATCCCTGGAAACAATGACTTAAATTCCCAGTTCTTGTGGGGAGCTGAGAGAGCTTCTGGTGGTCTCAAATGGCTGGAAGTGCTGTGATATTCTTGGTTCTAGAAGCTGACACAGTGTAGTGTCATTAAGCAACTAAATACATGATCATTGCGTTTATTAGATAGATCTTCCAGTATAACATCTCCCCATGTTGTGTTCGCAAACCAGGGAGGTTGTTCAGAGAAGAATGATTGAAGATGGGAAGTCCAGTGACCAGCTGTGAAGTGAAGTCTCTTTTAGGTGTAGGAAATTAAATCTTCCCTGGCTTGCCTGGGGAACAGAGGGTTTTTAATCTATTAGTGAAAGATAAAACAAGATCCGGTCACTCTTCTAGTTGAAACTAGAAATATCCAGACTGAAAAAGAGGAAAACAAATGTTTACAAATTGTATAGAATGAGAGTAATTATTTATTAGAACATTTTATCAGAGTGTTTTTGGTAAAGACTTCATTACACTTAAACCAGGATTTGATATTTTCTAAAAGGAAAGTTTTCCTCAAAGAAAGTCTCAGTTTCAGTACCTCTTCACGGAAGTCTGGTAGGTTGGTTTATTCAGGAAGTCAGGTTAAGATCCCAAAAGTACTATTATGGTTATTGGATTTTTGAAAGCATGCCACATGCCAAAGAGAAACAAATGACTGGTCACTGGATTTCTGTCAGCTGTTGTCAGATTTCAATATATGATCTTTTGTGACACATTCATTGGATTTGGCTGGAGTTTGGCTTGCTCTTCAAACTGCCTCATCCTCTCTGATGAATTAATTATACATTAACATTGCTCTTTAAAGCTGCAACTGATATATACTAAAACAATTTTAAAGGAAATAACATTTACTATTATTACAACTGTAAATAAATTACAGACAGCCTCATACCCTGACCTTTGTGGTTATGCTGCCACGTGTTTGGATGTCATTGTTAATGGATTTACCTTCCTGTTTCCATTCTGTGTTCTCCAGTGAGTGTCAGATGGAAAAATCTCATTCTCAGTGTAGAGCACAATTGCAAACGATGTCTCTGTTGCATCCCCTGTCACTTACTGTAACCAGAGCTGATATTGCAACAAGCTTTTGTTATTGTGACTTTGCTTCTGTATGTGGTGATTTAGCCCAGAACCCCCCCGTGTGCTGGGCTGAGCCCCCAGCGTGGGCAGCAGGGCAGGGGGGGATTCTGCCCCTGTGCCCCGCTCAGCTGAGCCCCCACCTGCAGAGCTGCCTCCAGCCCTGGGCTCCAGCACGGGAAGGACCTGGAGCTGCTGCAGCGAGTCCAGGGGAGGCCACGGAGCTGCTCCGAGGGCTCTGGAGCCCCTCTGCCCTTGAGCCAGGCTGGGAGAGCTGGGGGTGTTCACCTGGAGAAGAGAAGGCTCTGGGGAGAACGTAGAACCCCTTCCAGGACCTAAAGGGGCTCCCAGAGAGCTGGAGAGGGACTTTGGATAAAGGCCTGGAGGGACAGGACAAGGGGGAATGGCTTCCAGCTGCCAGAGGGCAGGGTTAGATGGGATATTGGGAAGGAATTCTCCCTGTGAGGGTGGGGAAGCCCTGGCACAGGTGGCCCAGAGCAGCTGTGGCTGCCCCTGGATCCCTGGAAGTGTCCAAGGCCAGGTTGGACGGGGCTTGGAGCAACCTGGGCTAGTGGAAGGTGTCCCCTGCCCGTGGCAGGGGTTGGAACAAGATGAGCTTTAAGGTCCCTTCCCACCAAAACCATCCTGTGATTCTGTGATTTATCTGGGGTTGCAGGTTTCTGCACCATGGTCTTCAACTTTCCATCTTCTGCTTCAGTCCATGACAGTTTCTGTATTAACAGCTCCATATGTGGAAGTGCTGCTTACAGAGGTGATCCTCTGCTTTGCATTGCTGTTAAGCTCAATAGATCATTTATGTTGACAATGTAGTTATGGCAATCTCAGTAAATACACTGCGGACAAAATATTCTTGGCTTTCTGACATTAGTGTGGTGTTGAAGGTTTCATGAGATGTTTTGAGAAGTCTCTACCAGTGGAAATCCCTAAGAACAGGCTGGATTTTGTTCTCTCAGGAACAAAGTAAGTATTGTTGACCCTGTCTGAGGCAAAGGAAACAGCCTTTGAAGAGGTCCATTCTGTGTGTCTGTGATAGAGTTTTTATTCCCTGTTTTCTTGTCTGTACCATCAGAGGGGAAAAGTAAAAGCTAAATTTCCATCTTAGATGTAAATTAAATTTCCATTGTAACAAGAGCACAGCTGAGCTCCCAGCCCTGCAGTATGTTAAAGAGCAGGAGGAAGTCTTAGAATCACAAAAGTAGGTGGGTTAGAAGGACTTCAAGGTTTCAAATCCAAGCACATGCTCAGAGCAGGTCTGGTTGGGGCAGGCTGCTCAGGGCATTGTCCATTCCATTCCATTCCAGTGTATCTCCAGGGTTAGAGATCCAGCAGCTTCTCCTGGCTTCCATCCAGTGCTTGTCCACTATCATGATCAAAGACATTTTCCTCTCACACTAAGAAAGAATTTCCTGTGCTGACTTGAGTCTATTGGCTCCTCTCTTCCCACTGGGCACCTCTCTGAAGAGCCCCTCTGACATCCCTGCACACCTGGAAGAAGGTGCCTCTTTTGCCTTCTCTTCTCTCGTGCATCCTGTGCTCCAGCCCTTGATCACAACCTTGATGTTGGGTCCCTCCACCAGACTTGTTTGTGTAGGTCAATGCCTTTCTGTACTGGGGATCCCAGAACTGGCAGAGCGCTTTAGCTGGGGACTTAAAAATAGTGAGTAGAGGAGGACAAGTCCCTTCCCTGAGCCCACTGGCACAGCTGAGGGGCTGCTGGCCGTGCTGCTGGAGGACGCTGCTGAGCCCTGTGCAGTTCCTTGTCCACCACATCTGTGTTCTGCAGAGTTGTGTTCTAGAAAGCCAGGCCCCAGCCTGTATCATTGCAAGGAACAACTGTCCCAGGGCCGAGACTTGGCAGAACTTCCTGAGGTGCCCAGCAGCCCATTTTCCAGCCTGGCTAAGTCCTTTGGAATATCAGCCTCCACCATTTCAACTGCTCCAGACAATTTGCTATCAAGCATAGACTTGCTGAGAATGCAGTGCCCTCTATGACCCATGAAGCATTTTGAAGGGGATGATCAGGTTACTCGGGAAAAATTTGCCTTTGGTAAATCCTTGCTGACTGGTACCAGTCACCTCCTTCATGTGGTGGAAGTACCTTCCAGGAAGATTTTCTCCGTAACTTTCTTGGGACAGCAGTGCAGTTGCCTGGTTCATGGTTAGCTGTGTTCCCAAAGTTCATACCAGGCCAGATTTTTAAAATTAATAGGTACTTTTTGGGTTATAAAGAGCACTTTGGTTACTCTTGGGTACCTGCAGTGATAAACTGGAAGAGTCCATTGCCATAATCTGAAAGGAATGACAGCCTAAGGAAAGGCCCAATAAAGGAACATCAGCCTGTGGAAAGGCTCAGTAAAATCCTTCAGCATTTCCCTGCTTTTCTTCGTTTGTAGACCTGTGTGTCTTGAAGCTCAGCCTAACATGTGTCTGTTCCAATTTTGTCTGAAAGCAGAGATTGTCTGCACCCAGCATGGGAAAACATTTTAAATCCTTAAACCTCCTTGAACTGAAAGACTATCCAAAGCTCTGTCTGTCCATCTGTTTGAGTTTGATGCTGTTGCTTGGTGTAACAGTGGGGAAACAATCTCGTGTATCAACAGCTCCCAGTCAACATCTCCCAGTAGTGGCAGCTCATTTGGACCTGTTGTAGCTTACGGTTTTCTTCCAGTTTCAGAGAAAAATAGATTATTTTTTTACCTCTTAATTTATGTTGGTTCACCAAGTTAGTTTGTTGATGGCTTTAGGTCTTTTTATTTCATTTTGGCTTTAAGCTTTTAATGGTACTGGAGGATAGAGAGACTCACTGGTGTTCCTGGGTTGTGAAAGAAATCTGTGCACATTATTACTGGCTTTTGAGTTCAATGCAGCAGTTACCTTCTGAAATACCTGCTTATTCATAGCTGAGTGTGAAGAAAATTAACATTTACACAGTTATAAATCTGTTCTGTAAATATAAGAAGGCTTCTGAGGAGCTGAGAGTAAGAAAACTGAAACAACTGCAGAGGATTTGATTTTAGCAATGTCGTAGTATTGCCCATAATGTTGAAATTTCTATCAAGAAAAGCACTGAAACATATTAAAACGAGAGTCAGAGAGAGAAGATAAGCACTGCAAGAGCACAAGTAGTCACAGCCTGCAATAATAGCATAGCTAATGCATTCCTCACAGCCAAGAGAGTGAATCTCACTACAAGCAAGTTGGGTTTTTGTCCCTGACCCAGTTCTGCCGGCAGTGCAGAAGAGCTGGGCCCTCGCAGGGCTCTGTGTGTGCTGCCGACCTACCAGCTGAGAGAGCTTCATCCTCTTCCAGTGTGTCAGTCAGCTCTGACATAAAGAACAGGTTGTCACTTTGGGGTGGTCCATCTGCCCTGTTTTTTCATCAAGACAAAATGTGGGAAGGCTGTCTCAGACTTGGGAATATTCCCTCTTAGCTTGTGATCTGCATTTTGCCTGCTTACAGTGAGCAAACCCCTCAGCTTCTCATCCTCGTCCCTGGAAGCGTCCATGGCCAGGCTGGACAGGGCTTGGAGCAACCTGGGCTAGTGGAGGGTGTCCCTGCCATGGCCGAGGGTGGAACAAGATGAGCTTTAAGGTCCCTCTCAACCTGAACCAGTCTCAGATTCTGTGATTTGTGAAGAGCCATTGGGAGGAAGAGGGCAGACAAAAAGCAATTAGTGCAAAAGATTTCATTGCTGTATGTCTCTGTCATTGCACAAACCTTGAGAAAACTACACAGCTAAAATGTTGATGGTTCAGTCACAGTGATGGACTCCAAACAAGACCACGGAGCTTTTTCTGGACTGACTCTGAGTGTTCTGGATACACAGGGATGATCTTCTGGTGCTAGTCTTCTGGGACTGCTGCTCCATGTCTGGTCTCTCATGCCTCCCATCTATACTTTTACACACTTTTGTTTTTAAACCTTTTAACCAGGTGTCCTACCCAACAGTGGCTGAGAGAGTATCTGCCCCAGAGGAAGCTCCCACTGTGCCCTTGAGAGAACGGGGTTAAAAAAAATCTTGGGATGTATTTGGTTTAGATTTCAGCATAGCAACAGTTAAACAAGGATCTACAGCAGACTCAGAGGTAAATAAACACTTGGAAGTGAAAAAGGCTTCAAAAATGGAAATCAAACTTATTCAAGGAGAGAGAGAAATTCCACCTTCATATATGCCTTTTCTTTTCTGCTCCTTTTTTTCCCCCTTGCAATTTATCATGAGCTATTTAACTTAAGCTGTAATCCAAGAACCGTTTAAGCCTTGGCTCTGCATGTGCAAGTTCTAAATTGCATAGAGCAGGCTACTATTGACCCCTGAGTGGAAATGATTCATTTTACTTCTTTAACTATTTAATTTTACTTTACATTGCTTCAACTTAATTTAGTAAGGACTTCAAGCAAAGCTGAATGTGTTCCTGGTGAGGTCAAAATTTAAATCAATGAGTTTATGAAGGGGTTTGCACAGGTATTACTGAGTTTATTTTAAAGTATATGTGCTCAGGCCCAGAGTTAATGCTCAGGGCTGTAATCTCACCTATTTGAATGATTGCTGGGTGCTCTGGCAGAGGGAGAGGCAACTCTAATGTACAGCTTTGGGAGTCAAATGAGAACCCTGATGAGCAGCACAGGACAAACTCCATTTGTGCTGTCTAGACAGGCTACAGTGCAAGTCTGAGCATAAGAAATGAGAGGAAAAAAAGACTTATGAAATACTTTTATTTTGAAAATGATGGCTTGAGTCATTCCAGCAGTGTGGAAGGGTGTACTGAAAGGAAAGCAAAGGTGACTGATGAGATCTGCTTTTGAAAGCAAAGATTCCAGCTTGTAAAGATGCTCAGATGCAAATCTCATTAACCTTAAATAGGGAAACCACTCCAACAGATGAAACAGGGCAATGTAGCTCAGAGAGGGGTGCCAGCCCCCATCACTGGAGGTGTCAGGATTGAATCTAGAATTTCTTCTGTCAGGCACTGTTAATAAAGTAAGGAGATCACATTGATGGAGAGGTAAGTACAGGATCTAGAGCTGACAAATGCGTTCAGATTGGCAGTGCCTCTTAGTCGGTGATTTTTAGCATTCCTGTATGCACCAGGAATGACAAAGACAAATCCCTTTGGATTCACACGGGACCATCTGGAGTTGTGCCAGCAGATGAAATTAGAATCATAGAACTACAGAACCATTAGGGTTGGAAAAGACCTTCAAGATCAGCACTGCACATTCACCACCAATCCATATCTCCAAGTGCCACGCACCTTTTGAACACTTCCAGGGATGGTGACTCTGTCACTGCCCTGAGCAGCCTGTGCCAATGCTTACAACCCTTTTTATAAGAAAATGTTTCCTAATATCCAGCCTAAACCTCCCCTGCTGCAATTTGAGCCGTTTGCTCTCATCCTTTCTGACCATCCTGGCTAGCAAAGTAGGTGGTATTTTGTAGCTTGTTCTTATAAACTCTACCTGGGGTGAGTGTATTCAGCAGCTGGATTTGGCAGCTTGGGAGGTCGGTCTCCCAGTGAAAAATTCGAGATAGGGCAAGTTCTGGGTGTCTGGTATTGGTGGATGAGGAATGTGGGGACCAGCATGTCTCTCCAGCTGTTTGTGCTCCTGACCTCTGTTAACCTTTTTTTCCCCTGAATATTTTCTTGAGGACCCAGCTCTCCTTCCTTGCACTGGAACAAAGTTCCTGTGGCCAAATCCTTGGTCCTGGCAGGGCTGACCGTTGTTCCCCATGCGGGTGGCACCAAAATGTCACCATTGCAGCGTTGTCATCTCCCTGTGGGGGTTTATGCTGGCCTGAATTCTGCTGTTCTGATTCAGTAAAACAAACACCCTGAAACTCTCAGCTGCACAACGTTTTGATGAACTGGACATGGCCTTTTCTGTTCCAGACTGTCATTCCATGTTTTACATTTCTCTCTTTAAAAATGTGGTCTGCGTATTTAGAAAGTGAAGTTGTTTGATTGTTTAAGTTATTAGTGAGTGCAGAGCTCTGGTTCCTTGGCCAGTACCAACCATTACAAATGAAAAATCGTCATTACAGCGTTCCATAGAGATTGTTGGAGTTGAGTATGATGTGACTGGCAAGTACATCTTACATGGTTAAATATTCAGGTGGTTCATGTTTGCTTTCTGGCACCAGTTGTTTCAAAGCTGTAAGGCTTTTTGATTGAAAAAAAAGTGGTTGTTAAATTCAGTGTCAGCTTTTAAAAACAAAATACTAGAGAATTTTGAGAATTATTTTAAGTAAAAGCAAAGCTAAAGTATTATTTATTTTAAAAAAAGAAAAAGGAGACTTGGAAGACGACCTGAATAAGTCTAAAGCAGGTGGGCTGCATTTGAGCTCTGCTAGAACAGTTCTTTTTGCTTGGTTTTGGTCGCAGTTAGTTGTGAGAAAGATGTTATAGTACAGCTAACACCAGCCTGCCTAGCTGTGTGGGAATGGGTCTTGGCAAGCAAACTTACCTTGGGATGGGGTTGGAGCTCCAGTTGATGAAGGTGACAGATGTATTTTTAACCCATTATAATATGGTTGATTATTTCAATCAGTACATCTTATTTAGTTAACGAGATTATTGCTAAGAACAAGCAGAGGCCATAGAAACTAGATGATATTTGACAGTAATCTCCTCCTCTTTCAGAGAGGTATGGAACTGGGTCCAGGCAGGAATGTACTAACAGATCAGTGTTACTCCATAACCCATCACAG